>NC_141606.1:14336282-14651488 GCF_047967505.1 Dipteris shenzhenensis
CTCTCTCTCTCTTCTCTTTCTTGCTCTCTCTCTCTACCCCCTCTCCCTCTCTTCTCTCTCTCTCTCTCTCTCTCTCTCTCTCTCTACCCTCTCTCTCTCTCTCTCTCTCTCTCTCTCTTCTCTCTCTCTCTCTCTCTCTCTCTCTCTCTCTCTCTCTCTCTCTCTCTCTCTCTCCCTCTCTCTCTCTCTCTCTCTCTCTCTCTCTCTCTCTCTCTCTCTCTCTCTCTCTCTCTCTCTCTCTCTCTCTCTCTCTTCCCCCCAGCCCCTCTCCTCTCGGTTGCCAACCCTCCCTACCTTCTAATAGCAAGGGCTTAAGCCTTTGCTGCTGCAAAGGCAGCCGCATGCGGCATGGCAATGCCCGCCACAATGGTGATGCCACTAGCCCGTCGGCGGTGACGATGCGCCAGTGGCGGCCCGCCCGAGGTGGAACCACCCAAATGGGCGGCGATGCCCGCCCCTCCCCTCCAACACTTCCTCCGCCCCTACCCGACTGTGGCGCCCGCCCCACCCTTCCACTTCCTCGTCTGCAGCCCATGGCGCCTCTACCCCGCACCGCCCATCCACCTCCACTACCTCCTTCTCCTGCGACTGCGTCTCTCCCTCCTCCACTCAGTCTGCTCCCCACTCCCCTCCACACCTCCATCCCCACCCCTCCCACAACCGTTCATCGCTTTTCCCCTCCATCGAATTTTTTAATTTTTTTTAATTTAAAAAATAAATAAATAACCCTAACCTAACCTAACCATCTAACTAACTTTAGTTAGTTAGTGTGAACCTAGGTTAGTTTTAACCTAGGCTACCTTAGTGTTAACTTAGGTTAATTCTAACTTAAGTTAGGTTAGATTTAACCTAGGTTAGTTAAGTTAACCCTAGTTAATTTAACTAACTTCAGTTAGTTAGACTTATAGTTAGCTCTAGTTAGTTTAACTAAAACCTAGTTAGGTTAGATAACTAGCTATCTAGTTATAGTAACTAGATATTAGGGCTATTAGGTTAACAGGGATAGTTAGACTAACTGGCATTAACTTAGTTCAACTACCTCAGTTGGACTTAAAGTCCATTCACACAAACCTTAGGACCAAGGACACCCCCCCAAAAGGCCAATTTTACCCCTACTTCAACACTTCGTATCGCGCCCGTTTGGGACCCAAACTGGACCCCGTTTGAACCATGATTTCACACACAAAAACAGCATGCTATGGGGCATTTTTTCAGCCCATTGCACACCATTTTGGCATCCCTAGAACTCGCTCATTCGCACCCCCATGTGGGCCTCGTTTCGCACTAATTTGCTCATATCTTTATGCCGTGACCTCCGATTGACAATCCATTTGCACTGGCACATTTCCCTACACACATGGGACAATCTTAGGCACATTATTAACATCATGGTACCTACAACACTAACACCACTCTAACCCTCCAAACAGAACTACATCAACACCCGCACTTGCAGTAGAGACACACCCTTTGCAACTCTCACCCAATCTGCATGCAGCTATGCTCCAGCCAACACCTCCGACTCCAAAACTTGCCAAATCTAGATACAACTTTGCTGCAACCACCACCTCCGACAATCCTCTACCCTGATTCCCCCCCTGAAATTCAAGAAATCCCTTTAACTCCACGCCACATGGTCGGACGCCGTCGCGCAAGACGATGATGGGGATATTAACCTCGATGCCAAGGCTGACAATTTCTTTAATCGAAGAAATAATAACAATCAAGGCAGGCGCCCCTTGGGAAAATTGGAACTTCCCAAATATAAGGTAGGGGAGATCCAGCCAGATTCCTCTAACATTTTGATGTTGCATACCGAGCGGGTGGAGATCAATCCCATGAAACCAAGGTGGCCTGGTTTCCCATGGCCTTAACTAATGAAGCATCTGAATGGTACCTAAACCTTCTAGTGGAACAGCGAGCCACATGGGACCTACTTCAAACAGAATTCAAAAGGAGCTTTCAAATAGAGAGGCTACAAGATGATCATGCTCTCCACTAAGCAAGATCGAACAAGGCCGTTGAGAAGGTATGCATGTATCTGGGCAAGATGAAAAGATTAATCACCAAATGTGACCCATGCCCTGATGCAAAGTACCTCACAGCCTAGTTCATTGTGGGACTAAGAAAGAATATCCAAAAGGATATGAAAAACATTAGCAGCTATGAGACGTTCAGTGCTACTCATGCGGCAGACATCAAGGATGGCATGACTGACTCTGACACCAGCAACAATAATGGCAGATCCATTGCATGAGATAAGCACTCTAAAAAGGGCAAATCAAAGTCCACTACTGAAACATCAAATGAAGATCGCCTAGAGGCCATGACCATGAAGCTAAAAGAAGACATGATGCAGGCCATGGAACAAAAGCTTCACTTGTCTTAGCCGCCAAGTTAGACTTATCCACGGCGATAAAATGTCTGGTGTCCACACTGCATGGCCAATCATACAGCAAATGAGTGCCCGGTCCTAAGATCCAGGATCACTACACAAGCAAATCCACTGCCAAGGTTGTGGTGCCATATCTATGTCATCGACGGCCATGATGAAAACAGTTGCATCTTCAACATGCGCAACAACCCGCCTCAACCTCAACAATACCAACTAGCACCCATGCCAGTGTACAGGCAACTAGCACTTGTACAAGTGCCCCCAGCTCCAAGGCTAAATCCTATTCCCATTCACACACAAGTCCCACAACTACTTAGGAATCCGAATCCATGACCATATCCAAGAGCACCAAATCCAGCTCCTCAGGCAATTCCAATACATCAACTGCAAGCCAAGGAAGTAGACTCACCATTCGAGTATGAAGCAGAGTACCTAGTGTGCTATGTAGAAGGTGCAGAGGGTCTAATACTAGTTTATGCAAATCAAGTACATCCGAATCCTCCTTCAAGTAACTAAGGTGGCATACTAACTGAGCCACGAACTAGAGTAGATAAGGATAGCTGTCATCCAACTATTATTCGTGGGCGGTGTACCAACCGCATCTGCAGCTAACAAGTCGGTGACATAAATGCACAACGGTCACCCTGGCATATCGCAAGTGGAGCTCGATATCTCAACACTCCCCCTCGAGCTCAATCCCAATCCTTGCACACTAAGCAGGTCTCTGAACTTGCACAGCTTCTCTGTGCCCAATGCCTTCGTGAATATGTCAGCTACCTAATCTTCTGTGCTGACATAAACTAGATCAATAAGACCTAGTAAAACCTTCTCCTGCACATAGTGATAATGCACCTCAATGTGCTTTGTTCTAGCATGATAGACTGGGTTATTTGCCAAGTGTATACTGCTCATGTTGTCACAATAAATGACAACTGGCCCATCTGTAGACTTATGCATATCATAAAGTAGCTTATGCAACCAAGCTACCTCACATGCAGCCATTGCTACACCCCTGTACTCAGCCTCTGTGCTCGATAAGGCAACTGTAGGCTATTTCTTGCTGCTCCAAGTGACTGTAGCACTCCCAAAAGAGAACACATATCCACTAGTAGATCGTCTATCACAAGTACTACCAGCCCAATCAGCATCACTGTATCCATGTAACTGTATCTGAGAACCCCAGCCTTATAAAATAGTCCATACTACAATGTGGACTTCACATACTTGAGTATGCGTCTAGCCGCATCCAAATGCGGTTTCCTTTGAGCCTGCATAAACTGACTTACCAATCCAACAGCATAGCTTAAATCTGGCCTGGTAATAGTCATATAAATGAAACTTCCTACTATGCGTCTGTACATAGTAGGGTCTTCCAGAAGCTCACCTGCATCTGTGCTCAACTTCACATTCTGCTCCAAAGGAATTGAAATAGGCTTACAGCCTGTCATCCCGTATTTGGACAGCATGTCCAATCCATACTGCCTCTGCAAGAGCTGTATCCCACGTGGTGATCTAATCACCTCAATGCCCAACAAATAACGCAACTCTCCCAAATCCTTCATCTCAAACTTCTGCTTCAATAGCATTTTCACATGAAGGATATCTTCATCACTATCACCTGTGATGATCAAATCATCAACATAAATGACAAGCAGCATAATCCCTTTCTCTGTTTTTCTCACATAGAGTGAGAAATCTGCCTTGGAAATCTGAAAGCCAATAGTGACAAGATACTGTCCTATCTTGTCAGACCATGCTCTAGGTGCTTGCTTCAAGCGATACAAGGCTTTCTTCAATCTGCAAACAAACTCAGGATGAATAGCATGAACATAACCTGCTGGCTGCTCCATAAAGACCTCTTCTTGCAAATCACCATGCAAGAAGGCATTCTTTACATCCATCTGATGTAAAGACCATCCCTTTGATGCAGCCATAGCAATGACTGCTCTTACAGTTGCCATCCTTGCAATCGGACTGAATGTTTCTTCATAATCAATGCCATATGTCTGTGCATACCCCTTGACAACTAATATTGCCTTGTATCTGTTCACAGAACTATCTGCATTGTGCTTGATCTTATAAACCCACTTACAGCCAATTGCATTCTTGTTTTTAGGCAAAGGCACCAATTCCCATGTAGCATTTGCTTCCAAGGCATCCATTTCTTCATCCATGGCTTTCTCCCATTTTTCATTTCCCATGGCTTGCTCAAAAGAAGTGGGTTCTGGTTCCTATATCACTTTGACCATATAGGGATAGTGAATGGCTGTAAATCCATCATATTTTAGCCTATCCATAGGATACCTAGCTTTGGTAGACCTGCGCAAAATAGGCTCACTTCCAGGTGCTCTCAAAACATCCCTGGTCTTCCTTACTCCAGGTGTAACAACAGAAGGAATACCCAACTCATCATCAATGCTCTATTCTGAGCCACTGGATTCACCATCCACATAAGAGTGACTTGCATTCACATCAAACATGGGCTGATCTACCTTCTCTTTTCCTTTTCGTGATACCTGCGTACCACTATCTACATTGCTTTGAGAAGATTCTCCTGATCTTAATCTACCTATCCATGGTGAAATATGTGAACCACTGCTAGAGGACACTGTAGGTCCACTGATATTTTGTGACTGTTGCATTGAATTCTGTGCAGCATTACCATTTTCTGCATCTACATCAATCATCACATTTACTGGTTTATACCAGCTGCTCATCTCATCAAAAACAACATCTTTGCTCACTGTAAACTTACGAGTAGAAGGGTTATAGCATCTATACCCTTTCTACTGCAGAGAATAACCAATAAAGACGTACTTCTCAGCTTTTGGATCCAACTTGGACCTCAACTCATCTAGCACATGAACATAGGCAATGCAACCAAAAATTTTCAAATGAGAAATATCTGGTTTCCTACCAGTATACATCTCCTCTGGCGTCATGCCATGTATTGCTGCAGTGGGAGTCCTATTCATTATGTAAACTGCTGTAGCAATTGCTTCAGCCCAATAATAATCTGGTAGATCTTTCTCATTTAGCATGGCCCGAGATACCTCTCCAATATGCCTGTTTTTCCTTTTTGCAAGTCCATTTTGCTGTGGGGTATGACTAAATGAATATTGTTGCTTTATGCCATGCTCCTATAGGAACCTTGCAAACTCATTTCAGAGGTACTCTCCCCCTCCATCTGACCTTAGGCATTTTATTTGCAGGCCTGTTTCTTTTTCAACCATAGCTTTAAAAGCTTTGAAGTGCCCAAACACTTCACTTTTCTTTTTCATAAAATACACCCAAACTTTTCTGTTGAAGTCATCAATAAAAGTGACAAAATAGTGATAGCCTCCAATAGATGCAGCTTTAGTAGTCCACACATCAGATGGATTAATTCCAATGGCTTTTTACTCTCTTGAACATGCCTAGGAAATGGTTTCCTTGCCTGTTTTCCAAATTGATAGGCTTCACAAACCTTAGGCATTTCTGCAACCTTGAATTTAGGCAATCCTGCAACAATATTTTAGGCTTGCATTGATTTAAGTCACTGTATACTAACATGACCAATGCGTTTATGCCAGATATCAATATCTGCAACTACACCGGTCCCATGTGCAAACATTGCTGCACTCAATTCAGGCATGTCCGCATCCAACATAAACATCTTGCCCTTCTTCTTTCCTTTTGCTATCAAGCGACTGTTATTTTTCATATCCTTAACAAAGCATCCATGAGGATTAAATCTGATCTGCAAGCCCTGCTCAACCATTTGACCAACAGAAACCAGGTTCTTGGTGATGTTCGGGACATGAAATACATCAGACAGGTATTTCTTTTTCCCATCCTGCATAGACAAAGGAATTTTACCAATCTGCACAATAGGATGTGCAGTATCATCACCAGTCTCCACAAATCCTGGTTTTTCCATTTTCCTTGCATCCTGCATCCACTCTGCATGACCTGTCATGTGGTTTGATGCACCTGAGTCAACATACCACACATCATTTCGTTCTTCTGCACTTGTCATAGAATTGGTCATGTGTTGCACCATAAATAGATGCTCATTTCTGTCATCGCCCTGTCTACTAGAAGATGCATAATTGCCTTACTGCAATTTTCCATTCATAATGTCATTCTGCTTTTTGTAGCAATCCTTAGCCATATGACCCATTTTACCACAGTAGTAGCATTCAACATTGTTGTTTGCATTTTGGCCTCTCTGCCATCCACCACGACCTCTTTGGCTCCCCCTGCCTCTAGAGTTACCACGTCCTCCTCCATAGGACTAGTTTTCTTGAGTTTGCTGCATATTCTGATTTCTACCACGACCTGCAGATCGGCCTCCTCTACCTCTACCTCTACCTCTTCTAGCATTTGAGTAGAAGAGACAGTTTCTTTTGAAGTTCCTCCTAAAGAAGATGCACCCCCATTTCTCTGCTCTTCAAAAATTAGAAGAGCAAGCAACTCTTCAAAATCAGGAAATTTTTCACGGACGGCAATGGATGTCCGGAACTGTGCATAATCCTTTCCTAGACCATTCAAGTTCACAGAAACTAGATCATCATCTTCCACTCGCGACCCAATGGAAGCAAGAGCATCTATAATTTTCTTCACCTTCATGTGGTAGTCATTGATGCTCAAATTTTCTCTCTGCACATTATGCAACTCCTGTTTGAGCTGCATTTTCCTGGCTTGGGTATTTGTGCTGTACATTTTTGCCAAAGTATCCCATGCCTCCTTTGGCGTACTTGCATCCTGAATATGCACAATCATAGAATCCGAAATATTGATAGACAACTAGTACATAACTTTTTTGGCTCTCTCATGCCATCCTTTAAATGCCTGCATTTCCTGTTGATTGGGAACATTAGGAAGAACTGGTTCTTCTTCATTTCCTGTAATGAACTCCCAATAGCCTTTTCCCATAAGGAAATTTGTCATTCTAAACTTCCATGCCTGGAAGTTGTTCTTGTCAAGCTTTTCTATGACAATCTGTGAAAGAGAATTAGACGCCATTACAGAACACTGCAAAATATTATGTCACTGCAAAAAACACAGCTTTTGCCTCACACATTCAGATCTGCAACACTGACGAAAGTGGTATTTGACCACACAGTCACTTCCTAGTGACGATTTTGCATCAACAGGCAACAAGCATGATTCTGCAACTCCCAATATCTCTGTACACAGGCATACGATGCAATTTCTACGGCAACTTTTCACTGACCAGCCGAGCAGTGGTCGTACAACAAAAACAGGGCCTTTTTTTGAGTGCCTGCGAAGAACTTCCGCCTTCAAAATGGGCCCCGAAATGGCCTCGAATCAAAAAAATAAAGTCACCAAGGGCTTCACCCTTACCCGCAGCATATATTGCCCTCTCGCCACACTGCGAAGGGCGTCTTAACCTGAGACAGTGCACTCTTGCACTTCTGGCTATGCTACCTGCAGAGATTTGCTCCCAAACTCGAAATATGAAAACAACACTGGTCCTCTTACCAGGATACCATGAACTTGGTTTGCTTTCTTGAGCTCCTTACCACGAACAAGGCTCTGATACCATGTGAAGATAGTGGGAGAGAGGGAAGGAGTCTCACTTGTGGCTTTCTCACATACACAATGGGGGAATACACACAAAGGTGGAAGCTGAAAACAGTTTTCCTCTTCTTAGTTGTAAAAGCCAAAAAGAACTCTAGTATAAAGAAATAGAAGAACCCTATATGTGGGTCTCAAACCAAACTCAACTAACTAAGGTGGCATACTAACTGAGCCACGAACTAGAGTAGATAAGGATAGCTGTCATCCGGCTATTATTCATGGGCGGTGTACCAATCGCATCTGCAGCTAACAAGTCGGTGACATAAATGCACAACGGTCACCCTGGCATATCGCGAGTGGAGCTCAATATCTCAACACAACATTACTGTGCCTTTGATCCGCAAAGCATATAATGAATTCCAAGCCATAGTGGATGGTGGAGCAGGTGTAAATGTCTTATCAAAGAGCTCTACAATGAATGGGTCTCCCACTAATGCAAAAGGCTAATTTCAACATACGCCTTGTCGATGATTCACGGGCTAAACCCTTGGGATTAGTGAATGACGTGTCCACAAAGGTTGCAGGAGTCTGCTTTTCCCTTCAATTCACAATCTTGGATCTCCCCAAAAAATCCTATCAAATCTTACTGGGACGTCCTTGGTTACGGGAAGCATCAGTCCTCCATGACTAGGGAACTGATAGACTAACAATCCCAAATCATGACATCGTAGTCAGGGTGAATGTGGGGATAGGAGCTATAAAACCAATTGTGCCTAGAGCATTGGATGACACATCTTCAATGACAATCTCAAGTAGATAACCTCCCCTACAACAACATGCCATAGTGGGAGATTTACAAAGCAATGTCAATAACTGGATACAAACATTGGCAACCATCGATAATTGCCATTCATTAGACCCCATCTTCTCACAGATAGATGCTAAGATGCTATAGGTAGATCCTCCACTCACACATGAACCAATCGATCTAGAGGTGCCATTCTTTATGGCTGACCTCGAGTGTGATAATGAACCTGAAGAAGATACCCATACCAATAATGACTCATATTTTCCTTAGGACCTTGAAATTGAGGCTGAGAATGCTGAAATTGAAGATCAAATCTTTGATAACGACTTAGCCATTCTACATGCCGTAATGGCAGTCGATCTCCCAACAATTGAACCTCTAAAGTTGAATAACATCAGAAGATCCCGCAAGAAAGCTGAAGGAGGAAATCATAGAAAAGCCAAGGCCGCACACTTCAATGAATTTGAATGAGTCCAAACAAGGATTGTCAAATTCTATCTTGCAAATCCAGCTCCCTCAAAATTAGAACCACCACCTCTTGAACGGTCCCCTGAGGGACTGGAAGGAGTATGCGCAGCAAATGAATCCTTACTTGGGAACACCTTATCAGTAGAAAAGTTACCCCACAGTTCCCAATGTAAGAAGTTTCAAAAATATAAGCCACGTGTGCGGATAAGAGACTTTAGAAAAAGAAAGTCAAAAAGAGCCTAACAAATTGGTAAATGAAACTATGCCACCCAGTACGCATGGCACATGTCAGGCTAGTTCAACACCATCAGAGGCCGATCTTCGAAAAGTGTCAGAATACTAATAGCAATGCCAAGACCACTAAGAGAATCTGAAGTTCAAGAAACCGATAGCATTAGAGAAACTCCAATCTATGAGGGACCAGCAAAAACACACACAATAAACCTCTCCCTTGAAGGGGAGCAATCTTTGACAAGAAGATGAAACCAAACTCAAAGCACTCCTAATGGAATACCGTGACTACCTAGCATGGTCATACAAAGAGATGAAAGGAATTTCACCAAACGTGGCAGTGCACAGGATACCTATAAGGGAAGGTGCCCACCCTAAGGTATGTGGACCTTATTGCACAAATCCTAAGTATGGCACCATGGTTTATGAGACAAGCTAGAAAAACTCCTAAATGCTAGATTCATCAACGAGATAGAGCACACAAATCATCATGGAATTGCCGCCTCCTACAAATTCCAAAGGTGTACAGGTCTTTATGGGACATGTCGGTTATTATAGAAGATTTATATTGCGGTATGCCATGATAGCTAGACCACTTCACAAATTATTAGGGGAATTCTTATGGACAGAAGAGTGTGACCAAGCCTTTGAGCTTTTAAAGTGGCACCTAATCACAACACCCATCCTTATATCTCCCAATTGGGATATTGATACTGATGGATCCAAGTATGCAATTGGGAGTGTGCTTTTTCAACCTAGTGAACATAAGAAAGACTACCCATTCTACTTCGCCAGTCGACAACTCAATGATGCAGAGATCTAAAAGCGAAGCCCTAGCAATGGTGTATAGTGATAAGAAATTTTGGCACTATCTACTAGTGGCAAATGATTTTGTCTTCTACACCGACCATCAAGCATTGCTTTATCTTGTGAACCATCTATGTACAATAGGAAGAATAACTAGATGGCTCCTCTTGCTTCAAGAATTCAACTTTAAAATAGTGGTCCGCAAGGTGCCCACACTACATTGTCGATCACATGTCTTGTGTCAAGTCAGGAGAAGAAGCCAGAGATATCATTGGGTACTTAATGGCAGGAAGACCACCCCCTAAAATGAAAGCAATAGATGCCAGAAAACTAATTCTAAAGGTTGCACCCTATCAACTCATTGCAGGACAACTGTACAAGATGGGCAAGGACCATGTATTAAGAAGATGTGCAATGCCTCATGAGATCATGCCAATCCTGAGTGAAGTCCAAGGCATTCCAAGAGGACACTTCCAAGGGGAAGCCATAGCAAGAAAAGTCCTCCTCGCAGGCTACTGTGGGCAGATGCCTATGAATATGTAAAAGGCTGTGATGTATGCCAACAGACCACCAAACCATAACACAAAGACTTCAATCCCCTAGCAACAGTTGTTGCACAAAAACCATTTGAAAAATGGGGGATTGACAATGTGGGTCCCATCCATCCAGCAGCAGCAAAAGGAACACAGGCATGCTACATCATTGTGTCCGCTGATTACTTTACAAAATGGGCTAAAGCTAAACCAGTCAGATAGACAGATGCCAGAAGCACAGCAAGATTTTTGTATAAGATTCTTATACAAAAATGTGATCACCTAATTTGGATGCCCCATTGAAATTGTGTCGGATAAGCACACATTTTGTCAATGAGGTAATCTAATAACAATTATCTAGCTTTATGGTAATCCATAGAAAAAGCACACCCTACTACCCCAAGGGAATGGACAAGCCGAATACACCAACAAAATACTATGCATTATCCTCACCAAGGTAGTAGAACCACAGCGTTCTAATTGGGCAGAGAAACTGAATGTAGCCTTATGGGCATACAGAACCACACTCAAGGTTAGTATAGGGAACACACCTTTTCAATTGGTGTACGGCCTTGAAGCTGTGGTCCCACTAGAATTTGTAATACCAAGCCTATGCATAACAGTACAGGAAGGCATGGGAGACCATGAATCCTTGAAAGAAAGACTCTATCAGTTGGAGAAGCATACAGAGACAAAATTAGTCGCCTATCATGCCATGACAATAGAAAAACACAGAAGAAATGCATGGTTTGACATAAATCTTAAAGCTAAAGACATCGAGGAAGGTGACTTGGTCCTGTTAAACAATGCCAAAGTACACAAGGGGAAACTGAAGTATCTAGGTCAAGGACCCTACCAAGTGAGAAAGATGAATCCCATCGAGCTGTGCTGGATGGAGTCCAATTCAACACAATAATAAATGGGACCCGATTGAAGTGCTACTACTTCAACATGCAAGCCATCCCTGACAAAAATGAAGATTTGGGAAATCCAAGTCTTCCTTAGTTAGGATTAGATTGTATCACGAGCACTCACTTGCATATTTACGACTTCGCACATATAGGTAGCATCAATCGATTTTAACCTAGGGCTCAGAAGTGATGCCTGAGTTCTAGTTGCCCTATGAAATCCCAGCAACAAAAAAAAAAGCATATAGTTAGTCCCTACCTAGCTACTAGGTCATGTGCACTCACACGCTTTCGCTTAGACACATAGATGATTGCATGAATAATTGTGCCACACACTTTCATTCCATACAAGTTCTCTCACAAACACACACAAAGATCATACCTACATGCCAACTAATCTAATGATCAATGGTACACCACATGCACATGGATGCAGGTTTAGAAAAAATGCCGCCACTAAAGAGGATGCACAAAAAGAGCCCATTGCCTCAACCACGAGACCCCCTCTAGAGTTCGCAACCATCTACATCCTCTTAACCATGGTGACCACAGGCATTTGTGGTACAGAGTGATAGCTCCAAGGAGGATTCAGTGCATGACCAAGAAGAAAAAATGCCACCCCAGTCACCACCAGCCTACACAACCATCAATTGGACCCAGTCATTGGAACTTGTTTGGCCACCTACATCGACTTATGCTCTTTCCAAGGAAGCAATATTTTACTTAGAGCAAAGGGATCTAGGCAGTTTGCATGAGAGCCTAAAATCCTTGGAGGACAGTCCTACAATGACCAAATACATCAGGGACTTTCTCTATCCTTACCACTCTAGCAATGCACAGGTTGGCAAGTACGATACCATCACTGTACATCAGAGCCCACTTAGCCTTATCCTCCATAGTACAATCATTCAAAGGCTTTCTCACTCCCAACACAAGGTACCAAATACCCTACATGGCCTACCGATGCTAAATTTCTTAAAGTACATCCTCTCCTTGCACCACCAAGGGAACACTGATCCATAGGGATGGCATATTACTTTGCACCATCCTTAACCATCGCCTCAAGGAAGCAGCACGATTCCTATCCACAATCCTAGGGGTTAAGTGCAGCAAGAATCAATCCCTTCCACTCCGCACATTTGTTTTGCTAAGTAGGAGGCTAAAGCAAGACTGGATCTAGCACTGAGTCATCTTCTCTACAAAAAAACTAGATGGTTCATCAGGTCAAAAATGTAAAATTCCACACTTATTGGCTATAATCATCAAAAAAGAGCTACAAGAACGAGAAATGACTCTGCCCCAGTCACCAAAACCAATTGAGGAGTTGGACATTCCCTTCTCACTAGTATGGGAGCCGTCACCAACTTCTCCTACTATCACATTGGCAAGTGTAGATGCCTTAGAAGAAATACCTATTCTGGAGGTCAGAATTGAGGAATTGCCCCACGAGATGCTACAACTTGGTGCACAACTGCAACCAATATATCTCCAACAACAGCAGTAACTAGAGCCTGAGGAAAGTTCAACACTAGAGCCTGAAGCTACATCAGCACTAGAACCGCCCATTGACACCATGCCAGTCGATGAGCCACAAGGGGAGCTAGTGCCAAATCAACCATATGACTATTGTGTTGAGATATCGAGCTCCACTCGCGATATGCCACGGTGACCGTTGTGCATTTATGTCACCGACTTGTTCTGCAGATGCAGTTGGTACACCGCCCATGAATAATAGCCGGATGACAGCTATCCCTATGTACTTTAGTTCGTGGCTCAGTTAGTATGCCACCTTAGTTAGCTGAGTTTGGTTTGAGACCCACGTATAGGGTTATTCTATTTCTTTGTACTTGAGTTCTTTTGGCTTTCACAACTAAGAAGAGGAGAACTGTTTTCAGCCTCCACCTTTGTGTGTATTCCCCCATTGTGTATGTGAGAAAGCCGCAAGTGAGACTCCTTCCTTCTCTCCCACTATCTTCACATGGTATCAGAGCCTGGTTCGTGGTAAGGAGCTCAAGAAAGCAAACCAAGTTCGCGGTGTCCTGGTAAGAGGACCAGTGTTGCTTTCCTTTTTCGAGTTTGGGAGCAAATCTCTGCAAGTAGC
This sequence comes from Dipteris shenzhenensis, assembly GCF_047967505.1. Classification (NCBI taxonomy): domain Eukaryota; kingdom Viridiplantae; phylum Streptophyta; class Polypodiopsida; order Gleicheniales; family Dipteridaceae; genus Dipteris; species Dipteris shenzhenensis. Next base: position 14,350,060 of record NC_141606.1, read on the forward strand.
ACAGCCGAAAAGTGCAAGAGTGCATTGTCTCAGATTGAGACACCCTTTGTGGTGTGGTGAGAGGGCAATATATACTGCGAGAGGACTTTATTTTTCTGATTCGAGGCCATTTCGGGGCTTGTTTTGGAGGCAGAAGTTCTTTGCAAGCACTGAGAAAAAGGCCCTATTTTTGCTGTGCGACCACTGCTCTACAGGTCGGTGAAAAGTTGCCGTAGAAATTGCATCGTATGCCTGTGCGCAGAGATACTGGGAGTTACAGAATCATCCTTATTACTTGTTGATGCAAAATCATCACTAGGAAGTGACTGTGTGGTCAAATACCACTTTTGTTAGTTTTGCAGATTTGCCCTTGTGAGGCAAAAGCTGTGTTTTTTGCAGTGACAGAATATTTTGCAGTGTTCTGTAATGGTGTTTGATTCTCTTTCACAGATTGTCACTGAAAAGCTTGAGAAGAACAACTTCCAAGCATGAAAGTTTAGAATGACGAATTTCCTTATGGGAAAAGGCTATTGGGAGTTCATTACAGGAAATGAAGAAGAACCAATTCTTCCTAATGTTCCCAATCCACAAGAAATGCAGGCATTTAAAGGATGGCATGAGAGAGCCAGAAAAGTTATGTACTAGCTGTCTCTTAGTATTTCAGATTCTATGATTGTGCATATTCAGGATGCAAGTACGCCAAAGGAGGCATGGGATACTTTGGCAAAAATGTACAGCACAAAAACGCAAGCCAGGAAAATGCAGCTCAAGCAAGAGTTGCACAATGTGCAGAGAGAAAATATGAGCATCAATGACTGCCACATGAAGGTGAAGAAAATTGCAGATGTACTTGCTTCCATTGGATGGAAGATGATGATCTAGTTTCTGTGACCTTGAATGGTTTAGGAAAGGATTATGCATAGTTCCAGACATCCATTGCCATCCGTCGAAAATTTCCTGATTTTGAGGAGTTGTTTGCTCTTCTAATTTCTGAAGAGCAGAGAAATGGTGGTGCATCTTCTTCAGGAGGAACTTCAAAAGAAACTATCTTCTACTCAAATGCTGGAAGAGGTAGAAGCAGAGGTAGAGGAGGCCGATCTGGAGGCCGTGGTAGAAATCAGAATATGCAGCAAACTTAAGAAAACCAGTCCTTTGGAGGAGGACATGGTAACTCTAGAGGCAGGGGGAGCCAAAGAGGTCGTGGTGGATGGCAGAGAGGCCAAAATGCAAATAGCAATGTTGAATGCTACTATTGTGGTAAAATGGGTCATATGGCTAAAGATTGCTACAAAAAGCAGAATGACATTATGAATGGAAAATTGCAGCAAGGCAATTATGCATCCTCTAGTAGACAAGGTGATGACAGAAATGAGCATTTGTTTCTGGTGCAGCACATGACCAATTCTTTGACAAGTGCAGAAGAAAGCAATGATGTGTGGTATGTTGACTCAGGTGCATCAAACCACATGACAGGTCATGCAGAATGGATGCAGGATGCAAGGAAAATGGAAAGACCAGGATTTATGGAGACTAGTGATGATACTGCACATCCTATTGTGCAGATTGGTAAAATTCCTTCGTCTATCCACGATGGGAAAAAGAAATACCTATCTGATGTATTTCATGTCTCGAATATCACCAAGAACCTGGTTTCTGCTGTTGGTCAAATGGTTGTGCAGGGCTTGCAGGTCAGATTTAATCCTCATGGGTGCTTTGTTGAGGATATGAAAAATAACGGTCGCTTGATAGCAAAAGGAAAGAAGAAGGGCAGGATGTTTACGTTGGATGCGGACATGCCTAAATTGAGTGCAGCAATGTTTGCACATGGGACCGGTGTAGTTGCAGGTATTGATATCTGGCATAAACGCATTGGTCATGTTAATGTACAGCGACTTAAATCAATGTAGGCCCAAAATATTGTTGTACTTAGTGATACCAAGAAGACGGTAGATGATGTTTGTTCAATGCTACAACCTTTAGACTTGGATGGCATGCTAGTCATCTTTATGCCATATTATGAGAGGTATCATGTCAATCTTTCTTTTACTCTTTTATTTGTAATATTGTGTCAATTAATACTTAATATTGTGATAAATCTCATCGCTCTTTATTGGTGATGTAGCTCATGTTGGAACCTGATATTATGGGATCTTGATGACAACCATTGTTGGTTTGTCAATTCATTTACAGGCTTTCATGGGGTGTTCAAGTAAGTGTTCTTTTATCATATCATTATGAGCATGCATCTTACTATTTACTACACAAACTCACTTTGTCATATGACATGATGGGCAGGTCTGCAAACAAGTTAGTATCTGCGATTATGAAAATCAGGGAGCATCAAGACCAGCCAAATTTCTAGACACGCCTCGTAGTGGAGCAAAAAGACAAGTTTAGTAGTGGGTAGAGAATTGCCTACAACTTCATGTTGTTCCTCAATGAAATTTTTGAACATGTCTCAATAGAAGCATATACAAAGCTCGAGCTACAAGATTTTATGGCTAAGACTATTCACTACCTAACTGCTACCATTGGGAAACAACATGATGGACTCAATGAAGAACCTGAGGGAGCCAAAGAAAAACAAGAGACAATTCAGTCTCCTTCTGCATCACAGCCTCAAGTAGAAGCATTACAGTCTCCACTTGAATTAAAGACTCAATGCATTCTTCCTACACAAGAAGTAGAGACTCAATGTGCATCTACAACATCACATCTTACAAAGGAGGAAGAGATTGAAACTATCCCGATTGCACCAAAAGTAGAATCTCAATGTACACCATCCACACAAGAAGTAGAGACTCAATGTACTCTTAGAGCATCATAGCCTCAAGAGGACTCATCAGACTCTATTCAGTTGTAAAGCATGTAGAAAGAAACATGAGTCCTTGAATATTTTTATCTTGTTTGTATTCACTAATGATAGTGTTTTTTAAACTTATGTTAAATGTTACAATACATTAGGATATTTACTTATGATATTTATTCAATTTGTATTATTATTGTATTAGCAATTCTAAAAAAATAAATTGTATTAGCAATTCTAATATGATCTACTCAGCCCTACCAGACTTGTTGCAGAGAATACAAAACTATTACAAGCCATAGAGGCCAAGATCACACTAGAAGATCTCATAATTAGTATCTCTTATCTTCTCAACAATCCAATCTTCCACAGACTCCACGTCCATATCCTCAACATGATTACAATGAAGAAATTCAAGCAATCATGATGGACAGGCCACAGAGGCCAAGATCACACTAGAAGGTCTCATCATTAGTATCTCTTATCTTCTCAACAATCCAATCTTCCACGGACTCCACTTCCGCATCATCAACATAATTACAATGAAGGAAGTAATTCAAACAGTCACAGATTGTTTCTTTATAATCTCTTTGGGAGGCCTTTATTGTTCTTTTAGCATCCCGATCAAATCGATCAAATCGATTGCTTCGATAATGTAGGTTGCTTAAGAAGTCCAAGAGATCTTGTCGTGCTTTTATAATACGTTATAAAAGTCTCGCTCTATGCTATCTTCTGAGTCTCCTCCCTCTCTGTTTGCCTTTGTGCATCGAATTCCTCTCTCTCCATCCGTGTCAGTGGAGAGCCTTGTCGAATTCTTGCATCCCTTCTTGCTCCTTGGTCAACAACCCATTGTTTGAGACTGTCGACAGACTCCACGTCTCTGACGATTCCAAGGACATCCAGGGTGGGTGGGGAGATGATAAATTAAGAGTGATAAACGAAGAATGTGCTTGTAGAAGGACTAGGATGGATGAAAGAAGGGAGTCTAATTATATTATTCTTGTCTTCAATCACTTTATTTCATAGATTTAAACCGATTCAAAATCTATCATCTCATGTGTCTCTCACATTTACGGTCTTTTATTTTTTACTTCACTCAATGGACAACTCACCTCTCTAAATTTATTAAATCGGTTTTACACTAAATTTTTTGAAGTCTAACTTATTATATACAATAAATATCTTATGATGAGAATCTAATAATTATATCATTCTTGTGTTCCATCACTTTATTTTATAGATTTCAATGTACTCAAAATTTATCATCTCACATGTCTCACATTACGGTCTTGCATCAGCAAGTCTAACTTATTATATTAAAAAAATATCTCATGATGAGATTCTAATAATTATATCATTCTTGTGTTCCATCATTTTATTTTATAGATTTCAATGTGCTGATCACTGTCTTACATGTCTCACATGTCTCGCATTACGGTCTTGCATCCTATCATTTTATTTTATAGATTTCAATGTACTCACTGTCTTTCATGTCTCACATGTCTGGCATTATGGTCTTGCATCTGTTACTTCAGATAATCTAGTCATCTCAGCCTCTACCAATTCTTTATTCTAAATCTTTCATCTCACATTATGAGTCTGCAGTTCTATAAATCCCTTAGTGGTCATTCGTCTTCTATATCTCGTCGCCCGTAGCAAACACTTCTTCCACTTTGCTCTTCTTACCTTATTCCTCTCCTCAAGCTTACTCCTTCCATCTTGCCCGTAGCCTTACCTCCTCTCCTCAAGCATACTCCTTCCATCTTGCCTTACCTCCTCTTGTTACCTTCCTCCTCTTGTTTCCATGGATCTTTTTGAAGTAATCGATTCCGTCGAGGAAGCCATTGGCAGCATCAAACTATGGATTGCCGAGAACTAGGGAAAGAGAGAGGAGAGAAAGAAAAATCCAACTCCATTAACCCAGTACGAGAATGATGACTTTGCTTGCCAGAAGAACTTAAAGAAGGAGGAGAAAATAAAAGTAAGTATGGCTACTAGTGAAATAGATAAATTGCAGTCATATAGGAGAGAGCTGATAGACTTTCAAAGTGAGATATCTTTGCATGTGGCTCATTATGGAAGATTTTCACCCCAAGAAGCATAAGCCATTCGGAATAAACAAAGTGTTATGAAGGAGAAAATTAATCAATCCTTACTTCTCTTCTGTAATTTTGACTACATCAATTCGGATGAGATGAGTCAGCTCTTGAATGGGTTGAATTTAGGATAGAGAGAGAAAATAGATTTGCCTTCCAATGAGAGGCTTATTGTAACTTTTGGTGTTTTTAAACACCTTTATAAAAATTGTGAGATTTTGCTACTTCCACTTGTAACTTTTGAAAGTGTTTCCTAAACACTATTATAAATATTAAGAGAGTTTACAATTGCTGAATCTTATTTTTTTATGTAACTTATCTCAGGCTTATTGTAACTTTGGTGTTTGTTAACACCTTTATAAATATGGTGAGAGTTTCCTTAATACTGTAACTTTTGAAGGTGTATATTAACACCATTAAATATTAAAAGAATTTGTAACTTTTAAAGGTGTCTATTAACACCATTAAATATTAAGAGAGTTTACAACTGCTGAATATGATTTTTTCTTGTAACTTATCTAGGCTGCATTAAATTTTATAATTTGAGTTTCATCTCCTTTAAAAATATATAAAAAAATGCTTATTTTTATGTTTTTATATGTACTTTGAAGATTGGGTTTTTCTTAAATTTTATCCAAAAACTAGTCCAAAAGTATATGTAAAAATGAATTTGTACATTGACAAGTCCAAAATTAATGAAATAAGTGTTGCCAATGGATGCATGTGGAAGCCCAAGGATGGCTGTGGATGCCCAATGATGCATGTGGATGCTCAAGGTTATATATGCCCAAGCTCATGGTCACCCATGCAAGATCAAGCTCATGGATGCTTATGGATGCCCAAGCATAGGGATCCTTGGGCTCATTGATGCATAGGGAGCTACATGGCACCCACCCATGATTTTAGAGGTCTCTTTTCCCCTATTCCATCAGCGGAATAGGGGGAAAGAGGATGCCCAATGGCTACCTATGGTCACCCAAGGATGCCAAAGGATGCCAAAGAATGGCAATGGATGCCAATGGATGCCAAAGAATGTGAATGGATGCCAAAAAATGGTAGTGGATTCCAATGGATGCCAAAGGCTACAATGCCTCAGGACCTTCATAGGATGCCAAAGGCTGCCTCAGGGCCTTCAATGGATGCCAAAGGCTGCAATGCTCCATCCCCTATTTCGCCGGTGGAATAGGGGGAAAGAGGCTTCTATTTATCCTTCCCTTCCTTGCTCACACATGCTCCATCCCCTATTCCATCGGCGGAATAGGGGGAAAGAGGCTTCTATGAATCTTCTAAGGATGGACATGCTCCATCCCCTATTCTGCTAGCAGAATAGGGGGGAAGAGGCTTCTATGAATCCCGCCCATAGTTGTTGGTACATGCTCCATCCCCTATTCCGCTGGCAGAATAGGGGTGAGGGAACACACAAAAAATGAATCTTACCTGGTCATATTCAAGGTTTGTCTAATGTAGCATAAGGCTGGTGATTCAAAGGTGTCACAAGCCTGTGATTCATATGTACTGCAAGCCCGGTGGAGCTGCTGTAGCAGTTTGAAACAAGAAGGCATGGTGAAGAGGCAAGGGAGATTGAAGAGGGAGGGAGCATGACAGGGATGAACGTTGAAGGTTATGTCTAGTGATACAGGGAGAATGAGAGATTGGGTGCTCAACAGAGAGAAAGAAAAGGTGAATTCATGCAGGACATGAGGTGGAAGGAAAGTACATCAATTACTTTCCTTCAAGACCACTAGTCCCTTCCATTATGTGTACAAAAAGGGACATTTAGTGAGGTTGATATTCAAGACCACTAGTCCATTCCATCATGTGTACAATAAAGCATGTTTAATGGGATTGATGTTTTCACTGGAACTCTAGACCATGTGCCCAATCAAATCCACTGCTCAAACATGTTAGGAAATCACATATTCACTTGTATCCATGTATTTTAACCCATTGTTTTTGAAAGAGAATAAATATTTATGATATCAAGATATTACATTTAAACAAAAACAATGTAAGGCAACACTAAGTTTTGAGACAATTTTATTTAAATGCAATGTTGATAGATTTAAAAAAAACATTTTCTACACCATTAGATAAACATTCTTTAGTGAATAATATTTGTACTTTTGTAAGGAAGCACATAAATTAAAATTTTAATAATTTCCTAAGGGCAAACCCCTTAGGAACAAATATATTACAAATACTTGATTGTTCACAATTTAATGATGGATGCTCAATGTCCAAAGTATTAAATAGTTATCCATTTGTATGAGATCATATGGTGGATGCTAAGTGTCCTAACTCTTTGACAGTTTTGCAGTTGTATGTGATCAATCTTTCACATTGTAATATATCTTTTGCAAGTCAAAAACATTATAAAATTTTTTTCAAACCCCCCTTTAAAATTTTTCTTAATAACCCCCTTAAAATTTAATAGAATAAAGACATTTATAAAATACCACGTCCTTTTATTAGTGGGACACATTTTTCTAGCTTGTGTTTCAGAATCACCACTCCACCGTCTTCCATGGTAGAATATTAATGGCATTTACAAGTGTGTGACATCATGTCATGAGTGCCACACATTTTAAGACTTGGCATTACTAAATCACTACTCCAACACTTGCCTCCAAGTTTCATAGCTTGTTGTGAACATCTTGCTACATCTGCACCTGCCTCCATTAAGTTTCATTTCCACTCTCATTTTTGCTTGGGTGGATCCACAGTGTGCTTAAGGTGTCATTTTTGCATTCAATACTACCTCTATCACTTGCTTGTGCAACATTGACTTGCCTTGGCATGTCAGTTGGCGTTGCTTCAACTCTAATCTTTCGGTATGTCCACCTTCGTAATCTTCCCCTTCCTATTTTGGCATTATGGATAGGGTGTTGCAAGGTAGATACTTCCGACTTACTAACTCGACTTCAACAGTGTATTGCAATTGCTTTCATAGATTTTGAAGCCTATACTATAAAACAAAGACCAATTATCCTTGTTTAAAAGATTTCTAATGGAAATGGAAAGTAGTGCTATGCTTCATGATGATAATGGTGTTTTGTTGCTACAAAAGGTTGCTCAAAATGGTGTGTGCATGCTGGAGGAGAATGAAATAATTTCGGTCTTCAATTTGATTTCTTCATCCATCAAGATTCACTAGTGTATGGTTGTGTCACAGTGAGAGGTTATGTTTTAAGTGTGATTTGCAATGAGAGAAGATGGGAGGGAATATACCTTGGACATTCAATTTGGGAATAATTTCATCGTGACTGGAGATAGAATGCCTTCAACAGAAAGAGACAAAGATAAGACATTCCATAGTGTTGTTGACTTGTTGCATAAATTGCCACCCTCTAATTCTCTTTTTATTTTTTTTCAAATGGTCTCTTAAATTAAATTTGTCAAGGAGCTATCTAGGTCATATGATGGAAATATTCTGTTCGAGCTGCCTCCAACTTCACTTGAGAAAAAGACAGTAGGATTGGAAAACAAGTTTGATGGTCATGTCTAGAGTGAGGATGTTACAACCAATATCGCCAGCTTCAATGGGATTGTTAGATTGAGAAAATGTGTAGGCCGATTGCAATGTGATAGTAAGCTGTGTCCTTTCTTTCTGAGATTGGGTATTAAAAATGAGAGTCATTGGAAGGGACGATTAATATCTCGAGATCCACAAAGTCACAGGTGGTACTCTCAAGTGCTATCATTACAAGAGTAGTCCACTTTGCATTGCCAGCTGTCCTTGAAAATTGTACATATGTCTTCCAAGAGACACCATGGAGCATCTTGTGAGTAGATGTGCAATTCATGTTGGTTTTCATATGCATTTGGCAGTGGAGGGATCATCGAGGGGGGAGTTGGAGGAGTTGAAAGGAAAGGTTTCTAAAATGGTGGAAAGTAAGCATCCTTCCAGGCCTAAGGCTTTGCAAAATATGGTGGCTGAAGAGATGGTATTGGAAGCTATCATTCCAAACAATGAACAATCCAATCCCTTGATTGACATTGAATTGGATGCATTGCTAAAAAGGATGGAGCCTTTGAATGACAATAAGAGGTGAGGTGTTCAGTACTTTTTCATTACTCTTCTTCATGAATGCACAGTTCTTACCTTTGAGTTGAATCAGTTCTCTTTTGTGCCTATGTGTAGGGTGTCTAGATGGAAGAAGGATGTGGAGGAACAAAAGGGTGGAGGTGAACAAAGCCTTGACAGTATTTTGGAATTGAAAGCAAGGAGTAGATATGATTACATCCAAAGTATTGTTTTCCCGGGACAGTTATCTTTTTCATCCTTCAATAGATGCCACATTTTCAAGATGTCAACAAAGGGTCCTAGTTTTGGTGTGGACCTAGTCAACAAGATGCGACCCAATGGAGATCTTGGGGAATGTTGGGTTTGCTTTGATCATGTGAAGGATTTGAGGTTGGTCAACCATGGCTTGCCATGTTTACAACCCTCATCTTCAACAACTCCAAACAATAGCCATTGGGGATTTCAAAGGTGAGGACAGAGAGACTCAGGTGATATTTTGGGAATTGTTGAACCAAATCATGGAGAAAGAGGGTGGTTTCATGGTGGGGGAAGCTCAGGAAAATTAGAGGGCTGTTAGGATTGTCTTTAATGGGGGCCCAAAGAATGTGATGCTGGGAAAGGAGTGCACTTGTTTGTGGCATTGGGAGGATAATATTCATAAGCATGCAACAAGATGCATCCACCTCATGACCAAGAGGAGTTCAAGATGAGATGTAGACAATGGAATAATTCTCCAACCAAGGAGTCTTCCATGCATGCATTCAAATCATTGTGTGGATGGCTTGAAAATGATCATGCAAACAAAGGAAACATCCACTTTATTCAGACATGGCTTATATGGTGGCACTCAAGAGTTTACCACTGGGGGGAATACATTTTGAAAGTGAGTGATTTGAAAATTTTACATTGTTGATCCATTCCAAGTTTGCATCACTGCTTCCTTCTTACCAAAGTTGATTTTGTATTCTTGTGCAGGAGATGGAGGCTGAAGAACATTACCTTGTTCCTAGGACTGACCTATCTGAATCAACCCATGGTAGTTGGTTGAGCACAAACAATGGCATGAAGTATGTGTCATTGTATGATGCATGCATCACTGACATGACTATAGCAATCTTGCAAAGTAGTAAACAAGTATCCTACATGAGAGGCAAACATATTGGTGAAGGTCCAACAACGCAAACACTAAGAAGAAGAGAGTATGTATGGAGTAAACAGTCCTTTTCGAAAAGAAATTTCATTGACCTTACAAATGATGTGGCTACAGAACTTGGAGTGGCACAAGAAGGTGGTATCGACCTGGAGATATTAGAATAGTGCGGAAAAAAGGACCAAAGTCCATGACTTCTGTAATCCATAAAGATGACCCCCACAAACCTGAGTATCAAATAGTCAGCACACCAGTGCCAAGAACAAGACATTCAGGTTCAGTTGTAATTGACAATAACAACCCTGATGGTTGTAAATAGGCTGTGGCAGAGGTGAAAATACATCAGACAAAGTGGGCAATTTGACGTATGCAAGCAGGGAGTCAAGTTCACTGCCAAGGGTATCTGCCTGGAAGGGGGGGGAAGTGTAACAAGTTAATTGACTCAAAGTGCAAAAGAGGAGCTTTGGGAGTCCCTGCACCGTCATTTTTTGGGAGGATTGGAACACCGATAGTTGTAAAGTCACAAATGATCTGGTTCTATTGGGATAGCATGGACCACTCTTGGAATCCAGCAACAGCAATTGAGGCATTTTAAGAACTAGTGCCACAGCAAAGTGGAAGGTTGCTCAAGGAACTAATATCAGTTTGGAAGAGTTGCAGACTCTTATAGGAGGAGGATTTGTCTTGGAAGAACCACTTCCAAAAGCATCAAGGAGATCTGGGGAGGGTCATTAAAAATGTTTGGAGACTCAAGTGAGACCTGAATTTTGGGAGGGCCAGAGAGTTGTCTTTAGAAGAAAAATAACTAAAGATATGTAGGCAAGGATGGATTTAGCAAGAGCTATGAAATATGAGGTGCTTCACGTGAATGAGGTAGAGCCTAAGGAGCATGTGGAGTTTATTGTTGGTACAACTGGGTCTCGCATGAGGGGGCTTCAATATACAGTGACCATATCTATTTTTCCATCTTGCACTTACAAAGACCTCCTATTTAGGTTTGGAATATTGGATCGTTACATTCCTTGCAACAAGCACATTTACTACATACTATTGCAGTACTTGGCTGTAGATGCAAAAAATCACAAAGAGGTGTTAGATATCAATGCTTCACTCTCATGTAACTATGCAAGAACCAACTAACTCTACTTGTAAGGCCCCCCATATGAGGAGAAGGCATTTGAGTAGCTCAATTATCTGGTAGGTCCTAGTTTGGACACCAGATGGGGGCCATGAGTGGCCTGATGGCTGGACGGAGTTGGCACACTACCAACTAGGCTACATACAAGCCTGATTCCTTAGCATCCAGCCTCCATCCTCTACTGTTTCTAGCTTGCCATCGAAGCTTCTTTCAGAGGAGCGCACGGTTGGGAGGCAGCGCCATCTATTGTATCAGTTCTACAGTAATCAAATTTGTGATTCTCCATACTATCTACTTTTCTCTCTTGCGTATGAGATCCTGTTATTTATTGAGCACAAACGTTGTATTGTTTTCTTACATGGTATCAGAGCCTGGACTCTAGCAAGAAGATTTGGTAGTGTGTTTGTGTTTGCGAGCAGATTGTGAGAGATGGCCCAACCCGCAAGACTGTGAATCCCACCGTTCGGTGAAAGTGGAAAGTTGGATGGCTCTAACTATCCACTCTGGAATCTCAAGATAAAGACCATCTTAAGCGCATATGAGCTTTGGAATACTGCTACTGGGGTGGATGTGAAGTTGGTTGCAAGACCAGATCTAGCCAATGCAGAACAACAAATAGTACCAACTACGGATGAGATTCTCGCGTGGACAAGAAGAAATGCAGATGCGCTGTGTTCTATTGTCTGCAGTGTAAGTGATTCCATCATGGCATTAATTCAACATGTCACCACAGCGAAGGAGGCATGGACGGTCTTGAAAAATTAGTACGAGACCACGGATCAGATGTATAAAAACTTGTATCAGCTCCTCTTGAGAGTTTGAGTTGTTGAGTTGATGTATTCTCTATCAAAAACATAATATGCAAGAAGGATACTACCTTTTGCAAGATTTCCTCTTTGTCCTCTTTCCATCTCGTGATAGTCTTTTATAGTCCATCTACTGTCCGCCGACTGTTGGCACCTTGTTGCCAGGAGTGGAGATGTGTTTGTGTTTTTCACTTGTTTGAAGAGCCTCTGAACACTATTGGCAATCCTATCAGTGTTTCTACCCAAAATTGCTGATTTTTGCTCAATGCACAATGAGAATCACTGTCAATTATGACGTGAAATAACAAACAGAGAAACATACAAACCGCAACTCCGAAATACATCAAGCTCACAATTGTGTCGAAGGATTGCACATGCATGTACAAAGCTAGCGAATAGGCCCACTATTATAAACGACATTAGAAACCGCATACAGTAGCAAATGTTGAAAAACATCAGAAATTCTATCCTAGTGAATGCACTAGTAGAGGAGGATCTCTCAATGCTACTTCAACATACATACATATCCGTATCAAAAAGCAATACTCTACCAAGGAGAACTTGGACTATGGACTGCATGAAAGTTGTCTTTCAGCGACAACTATAGGGAATCCAACAAGGCTCAAGGCTTCAGATGGCAACTCAAGACTGCAACTCACAAAGCAAGACCCCAACAACCACATCAACAATCAAAAAACAATTGACAATAGGACTCCTATTGGAAAAGTGACATACGATAGCAACATCAACAACACACCGAAACAAGCAAAGTACATCAAAATCGACAAAGAAGATCACAGCATCAACATTACACTTCCACTGTTAGGACAACACGCAAATCTTAGCTAACAGCAGCACATTTCTACCACTCAGTAAGCTATTGTAATCCTCCCTCTCTCCTTTTCCTTTCATGGACTACTAGCTCATGTCAGATAGCTTTGGAGAGGAAACGTCGCCTCACCATATCAGTATAGCATATTTTACATGAAATATATCCAGGAGTAGCTGGGAGACTATTTTTGCAAAGGATTAAACAAGGAGTTGAGAGCCGCAGTAACTAGCAAGGACCAGCTTGGAGGAGCAAATGATTTTAACAACATGGTGGAAGTTGCCTAGAGAGCAAAGAGAAGACTTGGTACAGCATCAAAATCCAAGAAGACAAAAAAGAAATGTCATTCAGATTCATCAGAGGCAAACTCAGAGACTATAACACAGATAGTGAAGCAGAGGAAGATACAAATGAGGAAGACGACTCATCAGAATATGATGAGGATGATGAGGAATACTCAAAGAAAAAGAAGAAAGACAAAAAGCAAAAGCTGAAAGAAAAATCCACAACGAAACAGGAAAAATCTCCAAGTTGGAGAAGATGATTAGAGACCAGCTGCAAAGCTTAAAGCCACCCCCATAACAACAAAAAGTTTAATGCGAATTCTATAAAAAGGATAATCATGGACAAAGAAAGATGCTGGTACAACCCCAATTACAGAGGCAGAATACCATCTTACATTTAGCAACAATAGAATCAAGTACCAGCAATAGCTGCTAATCAAATAGTAGTGGCAAGACCACCACAACAAAGATATCAAAATGTTGCTCCAAGAAGGCCAAATCAACAACCATAGGGGAACCAGCAGTAGCAAAGGAAAATGCAAGACCAAGCTTGCACCTACTGTGGTATGGATGGCCATAGGCAAGGCCCACCATGTGAACTTTGGTGCAAGCATAGGGAAGAGAGAGGTATACCCATTATTCAATAGAAGGAAGGAAAAATCAAAATCATTAGCAACAACCTCCTCCAAGAGTACATATGGTCTATCTAGAGCCCATCCATCAGGAGTACAACCACATCAATCAATGCAATCAAAGAAATGTTCAGGCTTTGGTAGTTACAAGATCGAAGAATACATATCCACTACTCGGGCTAGGAGATGCCCTAAGGGAAACAGCCAATCCAATGAACTGGCCAAATCAAACTGAGACACAAAACAAAGCATTGCAACAAGTACTACAGAATAACACCTGACAAGATGTCAGAAAAGAACAAGGGAATAACAAAAACAAAGGGATAATGCAGTACCAATAGATCTACCGATGACAGTTTGTCTGCACAACAACAACAACACAACAATCATGCTATAAATTTACAATGTAGTAGAAATCCTTCAAGAGAGTTTCCTGCAAAGATCCCACATCCACAAAATACTTAAGTCAAAATGCCACTCCAAAACAAAAAACAAACTTTCCGGTCGGAATAGCACCGAAGTCCCTAGAATTAAAGAACACAATTGAACAAACAAAACCACAGACTATGATCCATGCCAAAACAACTCAAGGAAGTAAGGCTACTACTACAAAAGCCCAAGAGATGCATCAAGACACTAGCATGCAAAATCAGGACAACACACTCTTTTTCCAAGAGTTAATGGACTCCAAGGTACAAATTACTCGTGATCAACTACTGAACTTGGTTCCAGCTTTCAAACATCAAATTTGCAAAAGATTGCATCCAAAAGAATCACATCCAACACAAGCTCAACAACCAAGTAACGATGAAGAGAAAATTTTTGATATTTACTCATCAACAGTTGAAGATGTCGACTACTATTAGCCAGAAAAGAAACCTTCTCGGGGTTAGGCTTGACGCCCTCAGATGAGACAATATGTCCCAGTAACCTCCCTTGAGTGGCTCCAATGGTGCATTTCTCAAGGTTGAGACTGCCATTCGCATCATTGACCCTTTGGAAGGCCAACCTAACCTTCATGACGTGCTCCTTACGTGACGAGAATATACAAAAATCATCTAAAAACACCTCCAAGAAATCCCCCAAATAAGGAGCAAACACCATCTGCATAAATCTTTGAAAGGTAGTAGGAGCATTGCTCAGGCCAAATGGCATTGCTTTGAATGCAAATGTCAAATGTGGTTTTAAGCACATCTTCTTCGGCAATTCTAATTTAATAAAACCCGACATAACCATCACAAAAAGTATACATCTCATGACCACTTACCTTCTCAAGAATGAGGTCTTGAAAGGGTAGAGGATGATGATCCCTCTTGGTGGCTGCATTGAGTTTCTTATAGTCGATGCAGACCCGCCACTTGTTGTTTTTCTTTGGGGTGACTACCACTGGTGAAACCCATTCAGTATTTTGAACCGGAATAATAAACCCAGCTTCTACAAGTTTTTACAACTTTGAGTGCAAAGCATCGGTCTGTAGGGGCCCTAATCTCTGATACTTCTAAGCCACAGGCTTCACATTAGGCATCAACTCTATCTTGTGCTCTATGGCAGTCACATGGCGAAGGTGGCAGTAGCTAGTTGCGAAGAGGTCAAGGAAATCTTTGAACATTTCTAAAAACTCATCTTTCTCACTGGGAGTGAGGTCTGGGGAAAGCATAGATTCAAGCTGTTGAGGACTAGCTATTACCTTTTCTGCAGGTGGCAGGGTCGGAGACACCCCCATCATGTAAACTTCCTCCTCTGAGAACTCCTCCCCCCCGTCCGATTCTTCCATCGATTCAGACACCGAGGATGAGAGAGTATCACTGTCTTGCTCCTCTTCTTCTTCTGGTTGCATGGCACCTGGTTGCACCAGGATCTTCTCCTTAGAAGCACCAAAAGACATGTGTCCTATCTTCGAATAGCTGACAGCATCACTCTTTCTCAACCATGGTCTCCCGAGTATGGCTGGTAACTCTTGCCTGTATCTTCGATGTCCACTACATAGAAATTGATGGTGGTAGTCAACCCATTGACAGTGATGGGCAGATCCTCAATGACTCCCAGGGTGGCGAGTCATCGACCATCTGCTACCTTGATTCGAGTGGAGGAATTCCTTGTGCATTTCAAATTCAATTTCTTCATGATTCGGGGCACCATGATATTACATGTAGCTCCCCCATTGACACACACACTTTTGACACGACAATTATCTATGATGACATCTACTATATGTGGGTGCCGATCAATTTCTTCAGAGATAGATGAGACGTCTCATACGTTTCTCTTTTTCTTGCTCCTCCTTGTTGAGAGCCCTTGTTGTAGCTCACGTCTCACCTTAGGGCTTAATGCTATTAGTTGAGGGAGCGTGCTGCTCAAAGATCGATGAGCAAGGTCCTGAATGACCGAATAGTCCTCTTGCCCTGAGCTGATGGGAAAATTCGAGGGCGACCACTTACTCCTACAGGATCTTTTAGTTTTCTCTACTGGTGGGTCTGCTATCTCAGCATCTGAGGGCTCTGAGAAGGACACCATCTTCCTGGGGTGGCCCGATCCACGATCTGGAGAGGGGTCCGAGGTGGTACGACTTCTTTTCCCGAGGTCAAGGATCTCTATGTCAGAATCCTCAGTGCCTGATTCACTTAGAAGATTCACCCTTGGAATATTGGGACATTCCGTGCGATAATGACCCTTTTGGTGGCACTCGTAGCTTGCAACATTAGCACGGTCTCTTGGAGGGCAGTTCACTTGATTTTTGATGCCCACCATCTCAAGCCAAAGATCATTCAGGGCCTTGGCTAGGTCATTGACTCTGAGTTCCTTAGCAGGAGGGGCCGGGGGAGTAGGAACGAGGGGGGCTCATGGGTGAGGCTGGGGAAATCTTCTAGGTGGAGGTTGAGGATATACTCCTTGTTGAGGGTAAGCATCTAAGGGAGGACCATACATTTGAGGTGGAGGCAGTGGATACATCCCTGATGAGGGGTTGGGGTATGCCCCTGAGTTAGACCCCCTAGGTTGTTGTTGCAAGAATTGAGGGGGTTGCAGAGGGACAATTGTCTTCTTTGAAGCACGGTCAAACTGAACTTTATCAAACTTTTGAGCAATCTCATGTGCTAGCACCATAGTTTTTGGATTCTCCCATTTAAGCTTGAGGCAGAATTTGTCACTTGCTCCTGCTACAAGGTAGCCCAACACATGCTGAGTCATTCCAACTCGAAATCCAGCATTGTCCTCCTGCATGGCAATTACACATTCTCTGGCTCCTCTTCTTTGCCGAAATACTCAATCACCACTACTGTCAACCTTGGGCAGCTTTGGCAAACATCTTCGGCCTGCTTCTCATACCACACTTGAGCCAAACCCTCTAGAAATGTGGGAAGAACCAACAGCCATCTATCTTCAGTAAGAAAGTTGAGAGAAACACAACGGTGCTTGAAGGACACAAGATACTCATTTGGATTTTCTTCAACCCATCCACAAAACACGAGAATGTCAGCCATGCTTGGAAAATGGAAAAGAGAGAGACAAAATGAGGCTTATCTATGGGCAAACAATGGAAAGAGGTAGCTTGAACTGAAAATTAGGAGAAGATACATCCACAAAGCACACATAGGCAGGGTAGGGTGTGACTGGTGTATTGTGAAATACTACTCGGGAAGAATTTTTAGCATAGAATAGCTCATAGATAATCTTAGAAGGACCAACCCTCATGATATCACAGCCATCTTTACAAGCGAGGGTTAGAGACGCGGCACTGCATGAGGTTGTTCATCAAGGAAAATAAGAATGCCATGACAAATGTCAACAGTTGGAGAGCTTGCACATCACCTTTAGCTTCTTCTACTTCTTGTAGTTGCCATGCTATTTCTTCAAGGGGTGTGTGGTCTGGCATCCTTCTTTTGAGCAATGTCCTTGAGGACCTTTCTGATGATCTTCCGAAGTCGGTAAACTCGTATCAAATATGCCCAACACTTAGTTTCATGATGACCACAACATTTGCATTCCTTACAAATGATCACCCTCATTCATGGCTTGTAGCTTTGTTGGGGTAGTGCTTCCACTCGCTTCATGCGTGATTGAAGTACAAGCTTCATGTGCCAAGAAATCAGCAACTAGATTTTGAGCTTGAGGGGTATGCTGAATTTTTACCTCTTCAAATTGGTTGCAAAGTTCCAATGCTTGTTGATGTCGTGAAACCAAGCCTTTGCTCTGCACCTTCCATCTTCCACTAACTTGTTCACACACTAGTTGGGAATCTCCTTGCACCTCAAGTTGCTTGACGTGATGTTCTTGTGCCTTTTGTAGCCCAAAAATGAGTGCCAAGTACTCAGCTTGGTTGCAAGTACTTACAAGTGCAGACTTGCTATAACAATACTCCTCACCACCCGGTGAAGTGAGCTTCACACCCATGCCAGCAGCCTTGATCAAAGGTTTGTAAGCTCCATCAAATTGAAGGATCCAAGATGTCATCACACCAAGACTAAAATCTAGACATCCCAAGTTTCTCGGTAGTCCAAGATAGGTAGAAGGAGAGGGTGGGGAGAATTCAATACTTGAGCCAAACATTCAGCACCAAATAAACTTGCAATCCTTTGTTGATAGTTTATCTTTAGACCAAAAAGAATTACAACTTGAAGCTCAAAATGAGGATCAAAGGGTTGATTAGGTACAAAGGGATTCCTTGGTCAAAACACTACCATAGCCAAGCCCTAGAAACCTTTGTAGTGAGATTGAGAATAGACCATTCAAGACGAGCTTATCCACAAGAATTAATAAGCAGATGTGCCAAATCTCCCCCCAAGCTTGGGGAGCATCCCACCCTTTGAAGAAGGACACCCTTTTAATTACCTCTGAAGCAACAAGTAGCTCGATCACCGCACAATGAGTAGAACTGAAGTCAAAGTCCTCCCAGTGTATCACTAGTTCTTCACCTTGAATCATCCACGGTGTATCATCCCACCCATCGTCTCCTTGAACAATGCACTGTACAATTAGTTGTTGAAGATCAACATGAAGATCAAGAAAGAGATCTCACCATTGGTAGCCGTAAGGTGCAGAGGACCAGGCACCAAATCCTTAAACTCATCGAGAAGTGACATAAATATCCACCCTCCTCATGTCGCATTCGTCCGTGAAGTGAACTTGAAAAAGTTCAGAATCTGCAATCTAGTAGGAGATATGAATAGAGCACATGAAGTGAAGTACTTTTGCTTTTTACAACATGTGAAAATTCCCTATGGTTAGAGAGTTACACTTCATGGGATTTCAATATATAAGCAATATCAGTACATTTTCATCACTTCTTATCTGCTGGCTCAATGATAAGTCTCCCATTTGTGAAGGGGGAGGTCTTGGGTTCAAATTCCACTCTTTAATAAAAAGAGAGGAGAGGAGAGGAGAGGAGAAGAGAAAGAGAAGAAGAAGAAGAAGAGAAGAGAGGGGGGGCGCGGGATCTGTTACAGTTTTGCAGAAGCCCAGAAAAACTCTCCGCGACCAGAAGATGCAGGAGCTTTAAAAATTTATCGTGATCTGTGCGCGATGCACGCGGGTGTACACAGTAGATGCACGAATGCATGCACAGGAACTCAGAGGGAGCACGGATGTTACAATTTTGCAGATGCGAGCAGAAGATTCGCCAGTTAGAATACACGTAGGAACCATGAGCAGAAAGCAGGCAGACTGGAACCGTAGAAGTAGGGAGGTTTTGTAGCCATAGAGACAGGGAAGACACACAGTTTGGAGGTGCAAAAGTAGAGAACTATGCATGGAAGAGGCCGCAGAGCCGCACCCAATCATAGAAGTAACAGATTTTACACCACTAGCCGTGGAGATTTTGATCCCAGTAGCCACACCATTTCTATTATCCAAAAAATAAATCAAGACAAGAGGCTACAGGATAGGTATGGCAACACTCGAGGGCCATAGAGGAATAGGGAACATGAGGGGAGGAGCGTTAACATGGGTGGAGAAAGGGATTAAGAGGGGAGGGAAAGAAGAGGGAGACTATGGCACATGGGGAGAGGGAGAGGGGAAAGAGGAGTATGTACATGGGTGGAGGAGGAATGTAGAGATGGAGACATCAATGGAAGAGGGTCATGCTTTATTTGAAAGGAAGGATGAGGGGGAAATATCAAAGTACTAGCTAGGTGGCTTTACAAGACTGAGCATGTCCCATCAAGGAATAGCCCCTCCTTTTATAGCCAAGAGAGAGGGTCTCTCCCAATAAATGCATCCTCCCACATGCATGGTGTGTGTGGAAGAGTCTCCCATGTGGGCTAGGCAGTTACGCACTCTCAATTGTGTGCGATAATGCTTGGCCACATTTTTCCACATATATCAACTCCCATATGCCAAGTCTATGATACTCCCTTGATCTCTTCCCAATTTTATAATACATTCAAACATCTAGGAGGATAAGTGGAGGTTGGCACAAGGAATCTTGCCACCTCATCCTACTTTCCCCATTATTTAACTTGCACTCTTGGACTTTATATACCTCCCCCACATGGGCCTATCCTATATGGAGGGAATAACCCAATATAATATCCATCTCCACCTATTTTATATTACTTCTCCCATGGACTTTGAGCCATATCTCACTAAATGCAGGCATGGGACCACCTAGGTGGAGGGGTGGCACATGGAGGAGCCATGCCACCTTAACATTTTATAATATTACTACCATGGATTTTGTACAACACACCTTATGGGTCCTCTTACATGGAAGGGTGGCACATGGTCATGCACTGCCACCTCAACCCTGGGCCCTATGCACTCCATATTTTATTATACTATTGCCATACATACAAGCACACACTCATATTTATGCCTTTTTACTTTGGTCAAATTTATTTATAACACTACCAACAAGTACCACTCATTAATGTAAGACTACAAAAGGCAGAGAATTCCATAAGTATTGGTTGATGGAGGCTCAGGTGTCAATATCCTCTCAAAATATTTATTCAAAAAATCTTGCTATAATTAATTAGTTCCAACACCATTCCAGGTGAGGATGGTTGACCAAAAGAGAATTCAACCTCTTGGAATACTGAGAGGGCAAGAGATTACAATCATGGGACTCACATTCACAGTCACATTTGTAGTACTCAAAATGGAGGAAAAAGATTCTGCTTACTCAATGCTATTGGGTAGGCCATGGTTAAGAGCTTCCAAGGTCAAGCAAGACTGGGGCTCAGAGAGAATCACCCTATCAGGAAAAGGAAAAAGAAAGTTAAAATCAACCTATCCTCAAGAAGGTGTTTTCCAAGAAAAACACAGCCACTGCAAGTAGAGGGAATCAATATGATTCTAGATTTTGATGAAGATGAAGAAGAAATTTTCCTCAAAAGTAACCCCACTGTATATCATATTTTTGAGATTGATGTTATTAAGATTATTGATCAATATACAGGTTCAAATTAGATACCACATTTTGGCACAGACCCAACTGCTATAGAACACAACAAAGTTGAAAACCAGTCGGATTAGGTTTTCACAGAAAAAAATACAATAGAAGACACTGATGCAAACAAACATGATACACCAAAGGACATCACTTCTAAGTCAGCAGAGGAAGCAATCATGGAGGTAGAAATATAGTTTGAAGAACATATGCAAAAAACTGCTAAGGTCATGCAGGATGACTTGGAGGAAATGAACTTGGGAAACAATGACAACGCACAACCAGTCATGGTCAGTACAAATCTCTCTCCACATTTTAAAATGGCACTCAAAGAATTACCGATGCAGTACAAAGATATTTTTGCATGGCACTACACTGATATGAAAGGGGTATATCCTAAATTCTGCCAACATAGAATCAATTTGAAGAACTACTACAGTACCAATCATACAAAGCACATATAGAATGAATCCAAATTATGCCAAGCCGGTCAAAGAGGAGATTGACAAGCTATTAAGAGTTGGTTTCATATATCCTCTGACACATCACATGGTTATCTCCTATTGTCATTGTTCCAGGAAAACTAAGAATCTGTGTAGACTATAGAAAGTTAAATGCAGCTACTATCACTGATTCATTCCCACTACCATTTTGTGATTCATTACTTGATGATATAGTTGGACATAAAATTTACAGGTTTTTGGATGGTTTCAGTGGGTATGATTAAATCAGAATGGCTCCAGAAGACAGAGATAAAACTGCTTTTGTCATAAAATGGGGTGTATTTGCATCAAATGTGATGACTTTTGGACCGAAGAATGCCCCACCTAGTTTTCAAAAATATATACAAGAGGTATTTGTAGAGTACCTCACAAAACTGCTTCGAAATTTGGCAAGAATCCTTATTTTTTTTGTTTTTTAAAGGTGTTTGGACCTCACACACACCTTAGAAATCAAGCCCACTAAGTTCCTATCAACTTGAAATACCAAAAAACATCAAAAACAAGCTTCCAATGCTCACAAATTGCTTCCCTACAAGAAAAAAACAATTTTCCATCCTCACTCTCACTTTCCACCTCTCTTCTCTCCTACAACTCCACTAACAAGCTCCAAGGTAAGCTTGAAGACTTGTGCGATGGGAATATATCGAAGGAAGACAAGTGCAATTGCAAAAGGATACCTTTTCTCCCCGGCAATGGTGCCAAAAATGTAGTGGGTCTCAACGGTGACTCACATGTCATGGGGATGTTGAAGATATGCCGACAAAGTCTCCACTCCTAGCTACTCCTTGTGGGAGAAATGCATAGCACGAGTCATCCGCGAGTGTCAGCAGGCAAGCAGCCTCTAGATTGTTGCAATGTGGTTTCACGCGAGAGAGAGAGAGAGGGAGGGAAGAGGAAGAGAGGAGGGGAGAGGGAGAAGGGAGGGAGAAGGAGGGAGGAAGAGGGGAAGGGGGAGAAGGGAGTGAAGGGGGATAGAGTGACAACCACAAGGGCACTATGAAGGAAACAAGAGAACACCCAAAACACTCTCTTGGAAGAGAAGAGGGAGCTTGTATTCAACTTGGTGCAAACAACAATGAAGACCAAAGTCAACCATTTGGCCTTTTATACAAATCACCTTTTGAAGGGAGGGCCAACCCTTTTTCTTTTGAGCATTCTCCCTCTCTTTACAACCAAGGGCTCTTGGGCCCATAGAGTGCCAAGGCATATTGCTATTCTTACCATCTCTCCCTACTAGTGGAAATAGCACTTGTGTTAACCATATTAAAGTGCTTGGGAGAAATTGGAATTAGGAGGTGGTCCTAACCAATTTCCAAATAGCACTTGCGTTAGCCTCGTGCCTCCTAGACTTAGGTGATTTGGGGCTCAAACTCCCTGAGCACCCTCACACCTTAACCTATTTGTGGTTCGAACCCCATGAATGCAGTTCAAAACATGGAGTGGCGAGGCTTAACTTCCGTAAGACACTCAACGGTAACCCTGTCTTGGGATATTTAAGGATCAAACTCCCTGAGTGTGAGTTCTACTCCTTTCATGGCTATTTTCATTGGTGTGGCTATTTCCATGGACATGGACCAAAAGTGTGCATCTCCTTGGTCCTGGTGATAGCTGGAACATACAACCTATGCCTGGAATCCTTGGACTTTGGAGTGGACTTTGGGTATTTGGAGATCAAACTCCCTGAGTTTGATCTATACTCCTTTCATGTGCACATTGCTTGTAATCACTGACCTTGGGGTGTTTGGGGGTCAAACTCCCTTGAGCTTGTCCGTTGAAATAGATCATTCGACCTGGTCACCTTTACTCATCACTAATTACTCTGCATTCTGCAGCTATATTCTATGGATGTTAACAGAGGGAGATTTGATCTCCCATCATTTTTGGAACACTTTCCTTAGGCATTCCAAGTGTGCTTGCTTTATGTTGTATATTGAGAATGAATATCATGAGGAAGTCATCAATGTACTCCTAGAAGGTTTTCGCCATGGTACATTCTTCAACCCAAATGGCATTTACTTTACTAGAATGCCTCCGATTAAGTGAAGAATGTTGTCTTCTCCTAGTCCTCTTTGGATAGTGTGACCATGGTATCTATCCACCATGAATGAATAAATTTCGTGGTTAGCATGTCCATGAATGGTAGCAAGAACAAGTCTTTAGTTGTCTACTTGTTCAACTTTTTATAATTGACACTAGCTCACAATTTGCCATTTCTCTTTGGCACAACAATGATTAGGCACAACCAATAAATCAAGCACTTTGGTCATCCTAGTAAATAAACCATGATTTGAGCAGTTGGTTGACCTCTACCTCTACTAGCTTGGTATAGTTGGGGTTCATCCAATATCTATGTTGTCGAATGGGCTACACATCTGAATTGAGGGGGATTCAATGTTGAATCAACTTTGGTGGGACAATCTTCATGTCTATATATTCCCAAGAAAATAAGTCTTTGTATTCCTTGAAGAGCACGTTGGCTTTGGTAAGTACATCATCAAAAAACAATTGTTAATCTAGATTACTTTGGTTCTGCTTGCATTCCCGTGTTGATTTTTTAAATTGCTTGGCCTAAGGTGATATGATCGTTGCTATTGACTCATTGGTTATTTTTCACCCCTTGTCTCCTTGTTTATTGTTGGTGAAGCCATTGGGAAGAGCCATATGCCCCCTTCTTTTTCACCCCTTCTAGCTCTTCTTCATCATCAGTGAAGCCATTGGGAAAAACCATGTTTGGTTCTTTTTCTTCCTTCATTACTTCAGTTGCTACCTACAATGCATCGACCATTGTAACTAGCACACCCTTGGTTGTGAGTAGCTTCTCCTCAATGTTAGAGGCATAGCCTAAGTTTGACCTCTAGAATCCAAACATTGGCCTTGTGGTCTTGCTGGATCCCACTCTTGCCCATTGGGATTTGCAAGTCCTTGCCTTCTTGGGTTATTGTGAGGTTTTCCCCTCTCCAGTCATGAAGCACCTTGGCACCCTTCAACCATGGTCATAGCATGGGTTATTGTAAGGGTATCCCCTCCCTAGTCATGAATCACCTTGTCACCCTTCAACCATGGTCATCCTAGTAGCATGGGGTACCCTTCAACCATGATCTTCCTAGTAGCATGGGGTACCCTTCGACCATGGTCTTCCTAGTAGCATGGGGTACCCTCCTTTACTCTCCATCATGAGCACAGTGAAGGTCATGGTGAAGTAGATTCCATTGATTTCGACGCACACGTCTTTTTAAGTGCCCACAAATATGACTAGCCTCTAATCTACCATTTGAGTTTTCAATACCAATGGATTCAAGTTCTTCACCTTCAACTTTTGGTCTTTTTCTATTTTGATGTTGATTCCTCGACTATCATGCCCTTCATTGTATGATTTTGGATCATTACAAGGTATATGATGCTTTTGGACGAGTATTTTGATGTTGGATACATTGAAAATAATTTTTTTTGTAAGAGTAGAAATGTCAGCTTAGGCTTCAATATGTCTATTAGAAAGGACCCATGATCAATATAGACATCAAGTTTCGATCAAAGTTGATAGCGTTGGTATATGCATCAATCACCAATGCTATGTTTCAAACGTTTTTTAATGCAGTATATTAGGGCTTGTTTTAGCCCTATTCTACCCCACTATAATTGAAAAACCAAAACTAGTTTAAGTACCATGTGGAGTATTCCATGGTGTTTGGTTACATTACAAAAATACTACGTAAACTCTCACATCTTGTGTTACAATATTTCCCTTCAAAAGAGAGTATGTACAAAATATGAATACATGCCAAAAGATAGCTATAAAATGGAAAAATGACAAAAAAGGTGGCCATGTACAAAATCATAGGTAGAGATGACCATATATAAGCTAAACCTATTGACGTTTGTGGTCCTCATTCTCCTCATTTGCATCTCTGGTCACATCTCCTCACCTGCCTATATCCTCATCTAGACATCCAATCTTGTCTCCTCCCTTACTTTCATCTGTATCCTTGTCCTCATTGGTGCCCTAAGAATGTTGCAAGTAGAAATCTAGAAAATATAATTAAAGATTGATTTTGAAAATGGAAAGGAAGATGATTGAGAACAAGGAGGATTACAGACTTACAAGGTGTGTAACTACCATCCAATTAATAGGGAGTCCCTCATGATCTAGCTTGTTAAATAGAGCCTATGTTCCATGTGTGTACGCATAGTCATACTCTGCATATGTAGGATATCACCCAATCATGGAATACTTGTGAACCCTAATCAAAAACATTAGATGAAGTGATATGAGTATTTTTTCTCTTAACTCTAATGTGGCCATAGATTTGATAAGCTTATCTTAGAGGTCACTTGCATGAGCTACCTCATGCAAGGTATGGCTCTGGAACCTTAGGCATCCTTGATGATCTATTATGACTCATTGAAATCATATGGAAGATCTATGGGAGAGGGTTACTAGAAGGGTTTCAATGGGCTTGGAGTGATAGATGGGGTGGAAAATGGTGTGGCGATGGCCCCTATATATAGTAAGAGGGGTATCAAGTGGCATGGAGGGAGCTCATGTAAGCAAGAGGGGTATTAGATGAGGTTGTTCTATCTCATGTAGCTCTTCCACCCATGGGTGGGTTGTGACTCCACTACTGAGCTATGCATCAAGAATAATGTCTCGACACTGATGTGCTAATTCTACAAATATTGTTTGAGTCCCCACTGGAACATCCTCTCCTATGATGACATCAACCCCCCGGCCCCTAGTCGACAATGCTTCACTAAGAGGCATCTCCCTCCCATTATGAGGTGGCCTAATGTATGGAACCACGAGAAGGACAAGTGGACGTCTTGGTGAGACCCTCTAACATGGCCTACTGGAATGCTTCAAACTACTCTGTGGGCTCATGCTAGAGACCAATTCACCCATCTAGTCAAGACTTGTTTGTGAGATCTGTGAATACATGGATCTCTAGCTCGACTCTAATCCAAAGGAGCAACAGCTATACATAGTTACTACATTGAAAAGGTGCATAAAAATAAATTAAAATACTTGAAAAAGATTGAGCTACAAAATATAGTAGCTATAAATGAAAATAAATTAGAATAACAATTGCAAAAAGGTTTGATGGACTTGCACATGTGATATGGATACAAAAGACTATCTTTTGTTCCTGTAAACTAAGGTTAATTGACAATACCACTCACATGAGGAAGCTCATGTAGGTGACCGATAAACAAAGATGAATTAAAAGCTGCATTTTGGTCCTATAAACAAAGCTACTCTATACCTTTGCCTTGCATGGCAAGGGCAATGGTTGAATGTTATGGTAGATGGGTAGGCAGGAAGAATGGGACATAAGAGGAAGAATGGAATGGAAAGGGGTAGGTGGCATATAGGGAGGGGGATGGATGGCAAAAGGGGAAGAGGAAGGGGGTAGATGGCATGTAGGAAGGGGAAGGGCAAGCATTTAGGAAGGGGATAGAGTATGAAAGGGAAAGAGGAGAGGGAAAAGAGGATAGAGGGAACTAGTGGAAGGTATGAATTACAAGGGTGGAGGAGGTAGGAGGTGGGAATAGGGTATCAAGAAGGGTATCAAGAAGGGGAGGGGGAAGGGCAAGGGATGAGTGGTATGGTAGAGAGGAGGGTGGAGAAAATGGGATAGAAGGGGACATGGTAGGGATGAGATAATGGCATGAAGAAAGGGGAAGAGCTAGCACATCGGGGAGGGATAGAGTATGGAAGGGAAAGAGGAGAGGGGAAAGAGGGCATAGGACAAAAGGGGAAGGGCAGAATTACAAAGGTGGAGGGGATGGAAGATGGATTACGATATGGGGAAGCATAAGGGCAAGGGATGAATTATATGGTTGATGGGCGGGTGGAGACAATGGGATGGAAGGGGACATGGTAGGGATGCAAGAATGGCATGTAGGAAGGGAAAGGGCTAGCATATATGGAGGGGGGGATAGAGTATGGAAGGTGAAAAGGAAAGGGGAAAGATGATAGAGGGAAAAAGGGATGGCATTTCAAGATGGGGAAGGGAAAGGGAAGGGGAAAGGGAAGGAGGAGGAGATATGGAAGTAAAGGGTTGAATTTAGGGGATGTAGGAAATGGCTCTAGATAAGGGAAAGGGGGAGGGATAAGTTACAAGGGTGGAGCAGATGGGAGATGGAATTTAGGATGGGGAAGCGGAAGGGGAAGGGATGAATGGTGTGATAGATGGGAGGGTAGAGAGAATGGGATGGGAAGGGGACATGATAGGGAGGGAAAGGGGAAGGGGAAGGGATGCATGGTATGATAGATGGGAAGGTGCAGATAATGGGATGGAAAGGGACATGACAGGGATGAAATTATGGCATCTAGAAAGGGGAAGGACTAGCATTTAGGGAGGGGATGGAATATGGAAGGGGATGAGAAGAGGAAAAAGGTAAAGAGGGAAGGGGATGGCATGTAGGAAAAGGTGAAAGGGTATGAGGAAAGGGAAAGAGCAGAGAGTAAAGTGGATAGACTCTTGGGTAAAAAGGAATGGCATGTAGGAAAGAGGAAAGAAAAACGGGGGGGGGTATATGGATGGAAGAGGTATAGGAAGGGGGTAGTTGTCATGTAGAAGGAGAAGGGAAGCATATAGGGAAGCATGTAGGAAGGCAGTAGATGGCATGTAGGAAGGGGAAGGGAAGCATATAGGGAGGGAATAGAGCAAGCAAGCAAGAAAGGCAAGGAAAGCAAAGCAAGGCAAGGAAAAGCAAAGGCATAGAAAAGTAAACAAGACAAACTGAATAAGAAAGGCAAGGATTTCTCCTTTCTTCTCTCACATTCTCATTATTTCATTTCATAGGTTTGATCGAGGGATGAGAACAAAAATTTCATGTTTAGGGTCTTGTGTTTTCGTAGTCTGTTGGTTGCATGAAAGCAACCAAAAATGAAATTAAAATCTTGGAAAACAAAATAGGATGAAAGAATAACTTACCTAAAAGGAATTGGGAGAGATTTGAGGGTTGAAATCGTGGGTTTGAGGTTGAATAAGAAGAAAATTCCAAATTCCCTAGAACTCAAAATACTTCTTCAATCTCTTTGCAAACAAGTTCACACAAGGCGGAGAGGGTTCGGAAGAGTAAGGGAAGGGCCATGCAAATTGAGGGAGGAGGGTTCAATACTTTGGGAGGAAGGGTGAATCCAAAGAAGATAATAAGGCATTTAAGTGCTTCACGTTTTTCTTGGAGCACCCACAATGTTAGAATAGGTGTCAAAATAGACATTGGTATTTTTGTAAAAACATAACCACAGCTACCGATGCATATAACAATGCCTATACCAATGGTAATAGAACATTAGACAGTTTTGGTCTAGATTTTGATCTTTGGCATCGTTGTGGATATGTGCAGATGTATAGGAGGAGTGGAACTTCATCACATGAAGGCCCAATTATTGAAAGCTTGGCATGGCTTCATGAGAGGTTTTCTTTTTCTTGCACACACTACAAGTGACAAATTCAACGTTAGTGCCATCTTGGCCTATAGCACAAGCAATATCATGGGGAGATTTCATGGGATAATTTTCAAATTCCTGATGTTAATAACGATGCTCATTAATTGGTGATTCAATGGTGTTCACGTTCGTGATTGAATGCCTCTTGCACACATTAACATTATTTACAAGAAACATTTATACAAGATGAGGAGGGCAAGAGGGAAACAAATGCTCCTAGCTTGGCCATGCAAATCAAAATATTTAGGTGAGCTTCAAGGAGTATTGAAGTAATGCATAGGTAACATTTGGAGCTTGAGGATAGCTTTTTTTACATCTGAGATAAGGATTGTCTCCCTAATATCCAATATGAGGGCATGGATGACATCATGGATGCTACATTTAGACACACAATGTCACGTGTACATGTGATGTCTAAGTCAGAGAGAATGATGTGGGAGTTGCAATAAAAATCTTTCTATAATGTAATGGTGCTTCAATGTCGAAACTATGGGTTGCATTTTAATCCTGAATTTGCAACATATGGTTGGTCAGATACCAGTGTCTCCCACGTCTCAATGTACCTATGTGGAGGATTGTGCCTAGAGAGCACTGCTTAGGTGTCATGTTGATGTGGCATCTGACACATAGCTGCTGAGTTAACAGATGATCGCACTGATGACATGGGTAGATGATGATATGTCACTATGTATAAGGCTACTGACATGGTAGCTGATTCTTCACATGATGTGGTAGCGTGATGACATGGCTACCTATGTGGCAAAGAGTCAAGGATGCTAACAATGCACTAGGGCTCACGGGGCCTTTAGAATGATGATGTAGTAGCCGGTGGGTGCCACATGGTAGTTGTGGGTAATGCTGACATGGCCCAGTGGAGTGTGTTGTCCCTTTAGATAAGGTTACCACATGGCAACATGAGGGACAAGGATGAGGAGATGACTTGGGCACTTTGGCAATGTGGCACATGCATGGTGATGGTGGATAAGCCTATGAGGTGCCACATGTCATCTAAATAGGCATGCTTTGTAATAAGGAATCTAGAAAGATTCTTTTGGAATCACATAGATTCTATTAGAATCAACGATATGTGGTCAAAATCTAAAAGCTTCCATCAACTTTAAGTCATCATTCCTCTTGAGCCACTGGAGCACATTTGCTTTGGGCGCGGTTGGAGGTAATGCATTTAGATGGAGTTGGCACTGAGGGCATGTTGGAGCCTAGATTTTGTGAATTCTTGGAGCTATGCCTCTTTGTTGAAGGTTGTCAATGTCAAGAGCCTTTTTTTGCAATTGAGGGCATTTGTAGAGTCGAAAGTCGCTCGTTGTTAGATGTGGAGGAGCAAGCTACTTGGTCATCTCTCAGCTCATGGCTCGAACTGCGCATTTGTTGTAGCACTATATGGACTATCCATTGGTGAAGATGCATGGAGGAGTGTCATATTGGTCATCCTACTGGAGTCGAGATTGACGCTATTGGAGATGTCAATGGCCCGATTGTTTGAGGGTAGTGGTTGTCTCATCTTGCATGCAATAAGGTAGCTGATGTCTTAGTTGTTAAGGTAGCTATGTTGTAGAATATGCAGTTGTTGTGGTGCTACATGTTGAGTTTATCTCCTCCATGCACTGCTTGTCCAAGTGGAGGTGCTCACGGTCACTGAGGCTTGTTTTGGCTGAAGGTTGGGCTTAGTGTGGTGTTGAGACTTTGGTGTTGTCCGTTTGCTGCTCATTGTGTCGCCTGCTCTTATGGCTATGCTACTGGGTTGTTTGCAATGGAGGTCAATCGTGAGCAAGCTGTTGGTGGGTGCTTTGGAGCTGGCTTTGGATGGACTAGGCTATTGGAGAAGCGGTGTTGGGCCATGTAAGGCTGTCCATTGCTTTGTGCCTTGATTTCTTTGAGTGCTAGGTTGCTTGCTCACTATAGTTGTAGAGTCTGATATAAGCATTATAGAGCGGCTTGGCTAGAGCTGAGCGCTAGAGCCACTGGCCACCACTAATCTCTATTGTGTCTTAAGGAGTCGTTTGTCTAGAGCACCCACTGCCCATGTACTAGTCTCACAGCCACCAAGACACAAAGAGCTTATAGAACAAAAGCATGAACCTTAGATAAATTTGAACTCTAACTTCTAAGAGAACCCATGGGACTTCATATTACCGTAACTTGAGCTCCAGATATCAAATTTGAGAGCTTTCTGAAGAAAATGAAGGTGGAGAAGAGCTCTACAATGAGAGCTGAAGATGGAATGAATATGCCTCAAAGAGAGGGCATGTGCCTTGATGAAATCAAGGGCTTAACACCTTGATAGAAGCAAGGGCTTGCGCTCTCTCATGAAAACTGTCTCAATGGAAGATGCCTCATGGAAGGAGGGCTTGACATGCATGAAGGGAGTGGGAGGGATGCATCAATTTTACGAGCAAAAACCTATGAGTGGATTTATCTGAGCGTGTTTTTCAAGAGATTTAAAAAATTATCTTTCTTTAGGAAACATGGTTTTTACACTTTTATTTTCACTAGAACTAGATCCCTTTATCATAAAAACATACAGAATTGTCACTCATTCAATTTTACATAACACAAATTTTCTTCTTCATAGACATCCTTTGTACCCTTGCCATTACCTTCAAAAAGTGTTGAAAAATAATTCCGTTAAGAAACATCCCTCATAATCACTTTCAATGTAATAATATTATACATATATAATTACTTATTAAACACATTTATATCAATATGACAAGAGCTTTCTAGCATTTTAATAGAATAGATAACTAGATATTTATGGATATGTCTCTAAAGAAGTTTAAATTACTATAAATAAGTATTAACTCGAACTTATATATCACTCTCATATAATATATGTAATGTTTAATACTAAAGATGAAAGATTTTTCAAAATATAACCCCATAGATGTCCTCTAATGAGGTTTTACAATCAATTTGAGTGGTTGAATGAATATATTTGGACATTGGATGTGAAAGTTATGCCACTTTTAAAAAAGCTGTCCATGGTAGACCTACTTCAAAGGGGTTTCGCTGGCGAAACTACCTTGATGGCTTACCTCAATGAGGTTTCTTTGGATAAACCCTTTCATAGGCTAGGTTGAGAGAGGATTTTAAATGTCACCCCCTATTAAGTAAAAGTTATAAGAAGGATCATAAGGGAATTTTCATAGAGAAGTCTACTCTACATTAAAAATCCTCCCATTATGTTACTCACCATTCCCAAAGATTCATGTAAATATTTGTGTATAAAATAGACATTGCTATAATACTTTGAATATTTCTAAGTGAAACTAGGTTTTGTTCTGATCTATTTTTACATAGTTGGAAGCTTTTTTTTCCTTTGCTCAGACACTCGGAAGATTTCACTCGAAAAATGCTCGTCCCCTAGTGGAGTGGTAGCACCATTGGCTTTGATACCATGATAGCAAAAGTGAGAGAGGGAGAGAGAGAGAGAGAGAGAGAGAGAGAGAGAGAGAGAGAGAGAGGAGTGCACATGATATAGCTACCCGTACGCTAAGTTGTATTAACCATGAATATGAAGATATACATGTGAACCCCTTAGAATTAGGGTTAGGGTTTGCCCCTAATGCCCTAGAAGTATGGTGCAATTTACACCATCCTCAACAACCGGCATGGGAGCTCTTTGATGATTATTCTGATGTCACCATGAGGCTTGCATGTGATCTAAGGGTGAATAGAATGCATATATGCTATGGGAAATCTTGCCTATGTCACGAGCAATCTTGCCCATTCATGATCCGTGGGTGGTGCCCAAGGTGCACTAGTCACCGGCATGCATGTGGTTTAATTACCAGTCATTGGCATGGCAACTTCTTCATGATTATTTGGATGTCTCAATTATTTTAGTATAACTACTTACCATCCACCGCGGTGGCATGTGATTAAATAGCGGCTCATGATTTTATAATTGGACGAGCTTGCATGCAATTTTTTTGGGGCAAAAAAATTCTCAATTATTTTTAGTGCAGGTAATTACCAATTACCTTGGTGGCATGAGACTATATAGCCGCTCATGATTCTATAATTGGATGGGCTTGCATGTTGGAGATTATTCTAGGGGCAAAACAAGAAATGTAGTCCCAGTCACCACAGTTCCCTCACCTTTAATGAGAAAAGCCAATTTTACTCGAGCCTTCTAAATGTGCACCCTTATTTTGAAGCCCAAAATTTTTCAAGGCCTTTCAATAAAATCTTTGCATGGCAAAGAATGTCTCCAAAATACAACCACCCTTCCTCTAGCGCTTTGCATTGTATCTTCACAAAATGTAAGGATGAAGTCAAGGCATTACATATGACTCAAATGACAAATGCTACACAAACATGTATGGCATGCGAATGAAATGAAGCCTACTTTAAGTGATATTCAATTGTGAACTTAAAGATTGATACAAATCAATTCACCAAACTTTGCTGAGCAACATGAAAAAGCAAAGTTCCTTTCTGATTTGAATCGCAAAGGCACTTTCTGTAAAATTTCTCAAAAGTGGTCATCTATAGCAATGGGGATTTGAGAATGTGATATGCTATGGTGCTGCAGATTCCAAATGAGTGAGCTTAAACACCAAACAAAATGATTCAATCTCCATGACTACACTGTGTAAATGAGTTGCCAACTAACATGCAGGCTGTCTTACTGTAGTACCAGTGTGTAGGTGGAAAGAGAAAATAGATGTCAAATTTCAAATAGAAAATTTTATATCTATGTGCACCTAGTGCCATGTGCAGGTTAACACCAAATTTGGACTATATTTATGCTTGTTGCTACTTTGCACAGGGGAAAACGTCCTTCTCTAAGCATCCTAAAACAAGCTAAATTCTTTTTTGCATTAACATTTGGCTTCACTGATGCACTTGGATCAGCTCACTAATCTTTTGTCTTTGTAGCCCAAACCCTATGACTTGTGTGACATTGTTTATTAGTACTCTTATTCTATCCAATTTCATAGGATGACATTCATCTACTTTCGTTAGGTCATCTTGTGTTGTGGGTTTTGATTTTATTTTCATGACCCTGATTTCCACACTTTTGTGCCTTTACCAAGGCTATTGGTTTGAGATTCTAGCAAAAATTAGACCACTTCCAAAAGTTTCTAAAACTTTTTGCACTTCCCTCTAATAGTTATAGAATGGGTTTTTTAAATTTGTGTGTGCATGGAATATCTGACAACACCCCTTTGCATAGTGAAAAGACAAAAGAGCGAAGCTAGATAATGGAATAGGAATAATTCCATTGACAAAAAAGTTTGTACAAGTCGGTGAATCCCTGTTTATAAAGGAAACCAGCAGTGGGCCATTTTGTAGAAATGACTTTGTGGAAACTGTATAGAAGTTGAGCTTGGATAAGTCCAGGCAAGCATCGCATTTATTGAAGAGGGGAGTCTACCTACTTGCCACCATCCAGCAAGCAAAATAGTGAGAACTAGTCTTAACTTTAGTTGGGAAGACAAGTGTCATAAACACCCCTCCCTTCTTATTGGAGTCACAATAAAAATCAACACTTGGCCATACCCTTATCAAGCTTAAATGTAAAAACAAGATTTGTTTGGGTAACACGATCAGTCTAGAGGTTAAAGAGAGAAATTAAGAACCTTGTAGAAGGGGGGGGAGAGGGGCAGGGGGATTTAATACAATTTAATAGAAAAAAGGAGGGGGGGGGGTAATTAATGTAAAATAAAGGGGGGGAAGGGGGGGGAAGGGGGGGGAGGGGGGGGGAGTGTAATTGTATGGGTAATTAAGAAGAAAGGAATTTAAACAAAGGGAGGGGGCTAGAAGAGGAGAAAATAAGTGATTAAAAAGAGATAATCTAACTAAAGGTAAGCTAAAAATAAAGAGATTTGGATGTGGATGCTAGTCCACAAGATAAGAGATTACAGAGAGGTGGGGGTTTTGAGAAGTGTAAAGAAATTAATGAAATTTAAAGGACCATACATTAAATGGGGAGGTTTAGAGGAGGAAAATACCAAACATGTAATTTAGATGTTAGATTGGAGGGGGAGAGGTTTAGAGGAGGTGGGGCATGAAAAGCAAAGGGAAAGAAGTAGTGAATAGCTAAGGGAGAGAGGGTGTTAAAGAACTAAGGGGAAGAATTAATTGAAATAGGGGAGGTTAGTTTGTAACTACATAATTAAATGAAGGGCAAGGTGGGGTAAAGAATAAGGTGGGCAAGACGGGGGGAGGGTTTATTAAAGACTAAGATCATTAAGGTTAAGAAAAAACCTTTCAGAAGAAAGGGAAAGCCTAAGTCATAAAGAGCATGCTGATCGAGGCAGTAATAATGGAGCAGAGACTTGAAATGGGCGGCAAGAGGTCCAAACTTCAAGGTGCAAAGCCAAAGGTAGAGCCGCACGAGGTGTGGGTCACTGTGTCATGCTAGACTACCAGTCATCTATCGATCTAGGAGGCTAGGAGCAATTGATCAAGGAGTAGCCAGCGGGAGTGGAAAGTACAGTACACGGGGGTAGAGAAGAAGCTACTTATTAGGGGACGACGGGCACAAATAACAAGGCAGTGCATGAATATCAAGGCAGGAGAAGAAGCTAACTATGGCGCATGCATGAACAACATGAACATCAAAGGGGAATAAGAGGGATTGAGATATATGTGAGGGGGTATGTAAGGTGAGCGGGGGTTTAAGTAGAAGGGGAGGGAGAGATGGAGCTGCCATCCCGAGGAGAATTTGGATTGTCGGGGTCCAGGGGATTAGACAGTCAGGGTCCAGGGGTTAGATTGTCAGGGTCAGGGGGGTTGTTGGTTAGGTCAAGTGGAATTGGTAGAGTTAGGTTTACATAGTGAATATATTGTGTATTTAAGAAAAAAGTAGTAATAGTGAGAAAGAATAATGAAATAATTTTACAAATTAGGAGAAATTAAGGAAAAGAAAAAATTTAAAAAGATAAGGAGAAAATAAGGAAACTGAGAAAGTATTAGAAAAGAAAATAACAAGTGACGACAAATAAGGAAAAAATCAAGAAAAGAATAGCTTGAGTAATAAAAAATTGGTAATTTGTACTTTTTTAGATAAGAATGAATAACTAAGGGGAGGAAATTAACGATAGGACTAGGAGAAGAGTGAAAAAGATAGAACCGTCTGGAAATGGAAACAAGGGGGTGGATTTTCTAGAGAGATAATTAAGAAAATTTAGGAAAAATAGAAAAGATCAGGAATAATTAGGAAACAATAGGGAAAAATAGGAAAGATTAAGAGAGAGAGAGAGAGCAAGGAAAGGAAACAAACAAACCAAAAAAAAAAGGTTAAAAGAATAAGAAAGTATAAAACGTGAACAAAATAGTGAAAAAGAAGGAAAATAAAAGGGAGAATACAAAATCTTAAAGGAAATATCAAACAATAAATTAAATTAAAAAGGAAAAAAGGAAAAATAAGGGAAAGAGGGTAAAAATAAAGGGGAGAAGAGAGAGTGAGAGAGAGAGAGAGAGAGAGAGAGAGAGAGAGAGAAAGTAGGTAAAATAGGAAAATTTTAAGAAAATTTTAGAAAACTATTTAGGAAAAAATTAAAAAGTAAAGAATTTTAGAAATAATGGAAATAATAGAAAGAATTAGGAAATAATTAGCGGAATTAGGAAAAATAATAGGAAGAATTAGGGGGAAATAGGGGAGAATAGAAAAAATTAGGAGAAAACTATGAAAATTAAAAAAGATGCTAGAGTGGGGTAAACTGAGAGGTTTTAGGGGAGTTTAAAAGAAAGAGAGGGGAGAAAAGAGTAGAGAGAGAGTGGGAAAAATATAGAGAGAGGGAGAAAGGGGGAAAGGCATTATAAAAGGGTTTTCAAGGGACTATAAAGAGAAGAAAAGTAATTAGTATGTTCAAGAGGAAATAAGATGATAGTAAGTGTGTGTGTGTGTGTGTGTGTGTGTGTGTGTGTAATTGTGTGCACACACGTGCGTGCATGCATGCGTAGGAATTAAGGGAAAAAGGAAAACATCAAGGGAAAAGACAATAGGATAGGAAAAAAGGTAGTAGGAAAAAGAGGGGGAAAAAGGGGAAAAGTAAATTTTTAATAAAAATAAAGGGATTGTTTGGAAAAAGGACAAAGGAAAGTAGAATTACTAAAAAAATTGAATAGTAATCATAAAAAAGGGGGGCTCTAAAAGATAATAAAGGAAAACAGTAGGGGGGGGGAAATTAGTGTAGTAAGAAAAGGAAAATTTAATGTAGTAGGATGGGAACAAAATGAGAGGGAATGAATCATATATCATAAAAAATTTAAAACTACAAGGAGGGAGATAATATTAAAACAAACTTTAATTAATGAGAAGAAAAATTAGGGAGAAAGGAAAATAGAAATTGGGATAACTTGGGGGGTAGGGTGGGGAGGGGGGGGTTGGGGTTAAAAAGGAAAAGGATGGAAGTGAGAAAAGTAAATGAGAGGGGATAAAAATAGTTTTTTTTTAAAACAAGAATATTTATGAGCTAGATGCATTAAAGGCCAAGTTGCATGAGGCCTTTGATATGAAGGATTTGGGACTTGCAGGTCATATTCTTGGTATGCACATCACATGTGATCGGAGTAGGAAACTCCTTTGGCATTCACAAAAGGAGTATGTTACAAAAGTATTCCAGTGTTTCAATATGGAGGGGGGGAAGGCAGTGAGTACTCCATTGCCTCCATATGTGAAACTGAGTCATACAGATAGTCCCAAATCAGATGAGGAGAGGGCCATGATGGCCAAGGTTCCTTATGCATCAGCGGTTGGGAGTCTTATGTATGCTATAATAGCTACTAGGCCAGACATTGCATTTGCAGTGGGAGTTGTTAGCCGGTATATGGCTAATCCAGGAAAGAGGCATTGGGAGGCAGTTAAGTGCATCATGAGGTACATGAAGGGTACCAAGGAGATGTGCATCTACTTTGGTAGAGGAGACATGCGTGTACTTGGGTACATAGATTCAGACTATGCAAGGCATGTGGATAGTAGGAGATCCACTTCTGGTTATGTGTTCACCTTTGCAAGTGGTGCAGTGTTGTGGATGTCTCGCGCACAGAAGTGTGTTGCTTTGTCTACCACAGAGGTTGAGTATGTTGCAGCCACAGAGGGTTGCAAGGAGGCTATATGGGTTGATCGGCTAGTGGGAGATTTGGGGATTCATACAGGTGTACAGACATTGCATAGTGATTCCATGAGTGCTATTCAGCTAGCACGGAATCCGGTCTTTCATGCAAAGACCAAACACATTGAGGTCAGGTACCATTTCATCAGGGAGGTACTTGAGGACAAGCGCATAGAGCTTGTCAAGGTTCATACAGATGATAACCCTGCAGATATGCTGACAAAGAGTCTACCTAGTCAGCAGTTTGAGGATTGTCGTGTATTGATGAACATTGGATAGTATGCTCACTGGTTGTTCTCCCTTAAAGGCACATTGTCATTTAAGTGGGAGGTTGTGGGGGTTAAAGGTCACTATGCCTTTACCACGGTTATGTACAATACTCAAACACATATATAAATGAATGAAAAAGAAGATTAGGGTGTTCTGGACCCACCAAAGCCTTGTGTGGCTCTCTGTTTCTCTCTCTCCCTCTTCCATTCTACTTCTGTTGAGAGCACTCTCACTTCTCTCATCTTGTGCTCAACCTTCTCCCCTTCCCTCCTTCTCTCCCTCCTCTTCCCAACATACATAGTTTTAGCTTGTGTATCTTTCAACTCCTCCGTGATTGCTCCTCCTTGTGCTCTCTCGCCTCTACCCTTCCCCACTCCCCTCCCATAATTTTTTTCTTCCTTCCTAGCTTGCGTTCACCTCTGTATAGCTCAGCGGAAGGAGTTTTGGAGAAGGCCTCTCAACCACTGAGCAAGACAATGAGCATCTTTTGAAATGCCTAGAGATGTATCCTATGCAGTGGATCATGCCAATCCGATTGATCAAAAGGATTTCATTACTTGGGGTGTCGCTTTCGTGTTTGCATCTCCATAGCAAGAAGAATTTCTACTCTGTAGTGCAAGGTTAAATACATCACTCTATGTATACGATTGGAAATCGTTGTGCCTAGTTGATCTTAATTTTCCTTATTGTGAGAACATTCGTTTAACAATGGAATTAGGGGGTTACGAGATCAAGCTGATTTGCCCAGCCTCGAATTCCACCAGAGGAGTTTTCATCTGGTTGATGAGATGTGGGTTAACAAACTTCTTTGCAAAGAGCGAGCATCAACCCCAAAACTGTGCAATGATTTTAGCTACCAGCTAGGACATTCCTTGCTTGATTTTTCATGAGGTCTCCTGCATACATTTTTCAGATCTTTCTTTCTTTCTTTCTCTCCCACAAGTTGAATGGGATAACACTTTCCTTATGTGTCGCACTTGAATGGGAAGGATTTATTCGGTAGCTATTTTGGTCTCTATGGTAATCTTGTGGTTATGGTTGGGAGAGAGGGGAATGGGGTAGCTATATAGAATTAATTGGCCCTGCAAGGGTCTTGGGGACGGGTGATTTTTTGCTGGTTGGGTTGGGAAAATAGGTTTTCATGTTGGCGATCAATTTTAACTGGGTTAGCGGGACCATTAGGTTAGTGGGATGGTTAGGGTTTAGAAATTTAGGTTTGTGGCCATTACCCTTACCCTCTACTATTTTCTTTATGAGCATAGGTTTTGTAAGTTGAATTGATACTGATTTTCCAATGATTTATGTCATATATTTTACATAGCAAGTTTTCATACTAACTTCATGAATGTGAAATGACAATCTTGGATAAATGGTTTTGCTACACCTACCAATAAAATTAACAAAAGAAAAGTTGGCCTTGACATTATATGCAACGATATTTGCTACTATATTCATCATTTGAATTTGTTCGCCACATGTTCCTAATCTATGATGCCATCATGTGAAATGTGTGTCTCTTAAGTTGTAATCGAGTATGCACATCGAAGGATCTCTAGTAGAATCCATACTTGAGATTTTGGAATTGATGCAAGGTATTGAAGTTATTATTGGGATAAATATGATCAAGGGCTTGCTCTAAGGTGCATGTCTGCATCTAGGGAAGTGACGTGTGTGTGTGTGTGTGTGTGTAGTAGAAGCACACCTAGTGCTATGAGGTGTCAGACCATGACATAAGTGATGATGTAAGTGCAAAGGCCCCCACATGGGAGGTTCCTTTGATTTAGCCAGTTCCTATGATGTAGGGGTTGATTTCCACTGATGTAGGGGAGGTGCCTATGATCTTGGACACCTTCCTCTCCACTCTATATAAGGGAGGTTCTCCCTTCATTTCAATACACTTGATTTTGTCTTCACTTGTGCTCTTCCTTGTGTCATTATGCACCTCTTCTATCCCACTCATCTCTTCGTTTGGTATCAGAGCTTATAGGTTCTAGAGAATCCACTTTGAAAGTGCCACCTCATCATCTTCTCCACCACCTCCATTTTTTAAGCTCCCTCTTCCTTTCTCTTCAGATTTTGCTAAGCTCCGTTCTCTTTATCCATTGTGTTGTTTGCCAAACCCTCTGAATTGAAGCTTCTTCCCCTTGGGGTGCATCTCTAGCTCAAAGCATTTCCCGTGATGTTGTCTCTGTCACCCGTGCTGACCCGAACTCAATGTATCAACTGTTAGCAAAATTCCATGTCTATAGAGCAAATGACAACTTTCCCTTCAAGCACACATTAGGCAATGCCTAGAGCTTGATACTAGTGAAATCTGAGCCCATTTGGTCTAGTGGTTGCAGAGACCAATCGGCATTGGTGTGACTCTCACAGGTAACGTGGCGCACTTTTTCGCCCCTCTTCTACTATGCTTATTCTCTGATATAGGGACTTCATTGGAGCTCACAAAGCCCCAAATTTAAAGTTATGTGGAGTGAGATATCAAGCCTCCAAGTTACTTTGATTTCTTGCAAGCATTTTTTACAGTTTTTGAAGTTTGATGCTAAAGTAAATGCTAAGTTGATGCTTGAGGTATGAAGTGGTGCTAAACTACAGTTCAAAGAATGCTCTTTCAGTCTGAAGTTCTATTGGCATTGATTTCTTGTCAAAATGCCAAGATCTCAATGGTCTTCCAATGCTAAGCACTTGAAGAAGACTACAAGAAGGACAAAGTACAAGGTAAAGAAGACCCCAACTAAGAAGCTTTGGGAGAAGCCAACTAGGTATACTTATGCTAAACAACTAGGCTTTTCTGAGTTTCTCTCTAGCAATCTACATTTATATGGTGAGGGAGATTTCTTTGTTCAACAAGATTAGTCATTTTGTAAGAGAGTAGGAACTGCCTAATAAAGGTAAGACCCTCTCATGGCTACCTTTAAGATTGACAAGTTCATCAATGGGCAAGGTTTTCACACTTGGCAAATGAAAATCAAATTTGTGCTTATGAAAGAGAATTTGTGGGACTTGGTCAAGTCAGGGAATGAATCATCTCAAGAAGGTGAATCAACCACAACCAAAGGTAAAGGGAAGGCAAGTGACTCTTCTTCCACTACACCAGCAGATGCTAAAAGCATAGAGAAAGCTTATGCAATAATTGCATTAGGTTTGGGAGATGATCATATGCATCATATTTTAGATTTGGAATCCCCTTTTGAGGCATGGCATAAGTTAGATGTGTTATTTGGTGCTAGCTCTCATACTTCTAAGTTGAATTTGAAAATTAAGTTCTTTGAGCTTAAGATGGATGGAGACAATGTTGCAACTTGCGTTAATACTTTGAGGAGTCTTATACACAATTGGCCTCAATCAACTCTCCAGTTACTGAAGATGATGCTATGGATGTGCTCTTGAAGAGTATGCCTCAAGACTATGATTATGTCGTGACTACTTTGAAGAATCTTCCCCAACCCACACTGGAGGGCATCGATAATGCTTTACAAGAGGAGGAAAGAAAGAACACTTCAAGAATGGGTAAAGTGCACACAAAAGCACTTGCAATAAAGTTTTCATCAAAGAACAAGTACAAGGCATGCAAGCATTGTGAGAAAAACAATCATCTTGAGAAGGATTGTTATAAAATCAACCCTTGCACTTATTGTGGCAAGAACAATCATTCAATTTTGCAATGAGAAGAAGAAAAACATGACAAATCTTGTTAAAGAGAGAACTCCATCAACAAATGAAGAATCAAACTTTGTGGTAGAAGACAAAGACTTTGCCTTTTGAGCACTTTGTCTTTTGAAATTTTATTTATCATCACTTGGTCAATTTTGAGGTTCTTTGCTTGGAGTAGTACTCCAAAAAGAATGTTATGTGTTTTGTCTTTTGTAAATCACCTCTGGTCCCCATATGATGTAGGCCATGTGATATGTGTTTGGTCTATCCCATTTTTGTAAACCTTGACCCCTCGGCACCTTTGCTTAGCATGAGATCCTAGCAATAGATTTATCCTTGACCACCATGAGATGGCATGAGAAACTATGTGACTAGATGTATCCTTGACATAGCAAGAGGCAAACCCTTGAGGGGGGTATGTTGGGATAAATATGATCAAGGGCTTGCTCTAAGGTGCATGTGTGCATCTAGGGGAGTCACATGTGTGTGTGTGTGTGTGTGTGTGTGTGTGTGTGTGTGTGTGTGTGTGTGTGTGTGTGTGTGTGTGTGTGTGTGTGTGTGTGTAGTAGAAGCACACCTAGTGCTATGAGGTGTCAGACCATGACATAAGTATGATGTAAGTGCAAAGTCCCCCACATGGGAGGTTCCTTTCATTTAGCTAGTTCCTATGATGTAGGGGCTGATTTCCACTTATGTAGGGGAGGTGCCTATGATCTAAGACACCTTCCTCTCCACTATATAAGAGAGGTTCTCCCTTCATTTCAATACACTTGATTTTGCCTTCACTTGTGCTCTTCCTTGCGTCATTATGCACCTCTTGTATCCCACTCATCTCTTCAGTTATCATGATAATTTTAACTATTCCAGAACAATGCAATCTTGCCTGATGATTTTGGTGTAGAATCATTGCGTTGTGTAGTCACGACTATCAAGATGACATCTGTGAAGAGATTCTTTGATGAAGTAGATTATAGAGACGAGAAACAAGTGAAGCTAGAATCCTTGCTAGAAGAGAGGTCTTACGACACACCTTGACCATAGAGTGCTTAGATCGATTGAGTGTTGAGAGCAAATACTCACCTAGTGAAAGATCTTTGCTCATTCATGAAGTATACTTATCTGTCAAGAACGGCATCTTCGAGGAAAAAGTACTAAATAAATACGGCACTTGGTCCTTACAAAATGTGAAATACCCAGAGAACCTGAAATTAGATTTAACTGAAGGGAGGTGGTTGTATTACTCTCGTAATAGGTGAGGTCTACTACACAAACTTCATCAAGACATTGAATATCGGAGACTGCATAAAAGTTGCAAAATTTTTAGTCTGTAGTAGAAACACTCGAAACAGCGGAGGAACATCTAATTATACTTTGGTTTTCGATTCTTTGACTAGGGTTGAACATTCTGAACCATTTACAATTGATCCCATATTTGTTCAAATGACCAATATTTCCAAGTACAAAGAAGATTGTAAGGACATAATGAATAAAGGGCAAGCCAACTACCTGCCGTTGGGTGCAGTAAAATCAAGCTTGGGAGCTCCATGCACCAGATGGACAAGTAAATCATTGAGTGAAAACACATACTCATAAGATGGTAATAAAGCTTCATTCTTGCATTATTATTGAAAGTGTTAAATGGTAGCTACAACTTCGCCACTGTTGTTGCAATCATTACCTACATACTGTAAGATCTTTGATACTTTGTACATCCAATTGAATTTGCTACACTTAGAATTGCTTCATTCCTATGAATCTTAAGAGATGAAAATGATCTACACTATTCAAATAAACTTCATCGCCCTTGCTACATCTTAAGGTGCACTTTTTGCACCTATATCTACACGTATATTTGCTATAAA
This sequence comes from Dipteris shenzhenensis, assembly GCF_047967505.1. Classification (NCBI taxonomy): domain Eukaryota; kingdom Viridiplantae; phylum Streptophyta; class Polypodiopsida; order Gleicheniales; family Dipteridaceae; genus Dipteris; species Dipteris shenzhenensis. The sequence goes on from NC_141606.1 coordinate 14,394,016, forward strand.
ATAGTTTAAGCTTAAGTCTATAATTACTGGACAGAAGGTCCAGCATTATTCAAATATTTCCCCCCTATTGATATCATATATGACGCATTATTGTTTGCACTGTAAGGCAAGAGAAGCCTTGGACTCTAGTTTCTTTACCTTGCTCGAACAAGCACCATCATTTAACTACCAGTGTGTTATGTGATCGTCTACTATTTGTCCATAAGTAGGTATTGTGAGGTATTACAAAACACGTTGATGATACCTACAAAAATAAAGAACAATGGAACTTTCTTATCATGAAAGCATATAAATTTCCACATCATGCTCTACCAACTTATCAAAGACCACGTACACATACATAATAAGTACTTTATTACATGCAATCAGACCTATTAGGCTTACAACTTCTTCGTTACTACGAATTTTGAAAGCCAAAGATGGCAAATGTTCATAAAATAACTTTCATAGCACATTCCCCTAACTCTTAGCTTGTACTCTAAGTACCTACATTTATAAATACATTTTCTATAGAAGTAGTTGAAGTGAGAATCTGTAATTATTAGACAGAAGTTTTGGCATCGTTCAAAAACTTATCCCTACATTAATGTGATATATGACAAATCACTAATCTTACAACACGTACCATGTAAACATGTACTAAACTACATGCGAATAACTTTTGATGCAAAGACAACTTGTACTTGTGAGTGAAGAATACAAAATTTACAACATGCTTGATGAACTCATCCCCAACACCACATACATCTATATACTCTGCCATCTTCATTACGTTAACATTCCCTTGCACGAAAATACTTACACCCTCCTCCTGAGTGACTTCACTGCAACTCCTTAGGTTTGCTATACTTCATATACAAACAATGCACAAAGTAAACTGCATTTCTCGTTTGCAAATTTACTGCAACTCCTCAGGTTTGCTATACTGCATATACAAACAATGTACAAAACAAATTGTGTTTCTCATTTGCAAATTTAAGTATCCCATGAGCTACAATAACAAAACAATGTGGACATATCTTCACAAATTAATCTTTTGTTTACAAGCTTACTCTTTCACCAAACTTTCAAGATCCACGTAGACGTTAAAACATGGAGATGGCAAGAAAATGCTATTCTAAAGAAATAGGCGTCAACCCAAAATTCCTCAAGATGTATCCACAAAACAGGTGCATCTTCTTGTGCATATCTTATATGTTGGAATTCCATATCACACTAGAAGTGTTTGAAGTTTTTACAAATGTCAGGCTTTCAACTGGTGGAATGGAGTCGACAATCCTTCAAATCTAATCTCTTCCAAGAACTTTACCTGAACTGCAGAAGGACTGTCCAATACCTGAAAGCATTGTTAGATAATAACTGTCACTATTGCATTGAAGACTTATTCTTACAACATGTTATCTTCCAAACATTTGGGTTTGAGTTTGAAACACATCACTCACAAAGTGAAATTAAAAATAACGCTTTTGAACGACACAATTCACACAAAAGCCACAAAAATTGTGTGAATTGTCTCAGTACCCCAAAATATTACTTTTTTTGCCCAAAATTGAGACCATGAGAAGAAGGAATACTCGTTGGATAGAACATTGGTCAGTACCTTAGAAGCCATCATTAGCAAAAATAAGCTCATTTCTACGAACGATGGATGCATATCTTGAACGAGAAATTCCCATCGGCATTAATTTGCAATGACACTACCAGACATAAAATGTTCAACATTAAAAAAACCACCATCACAAAAATAGCATACAAAGATGGCTACAATAATCAAGACATTGACGAACACAAATGGATGCAACAGCACAAGAGCATGCCAAGAATGACCGTAAGATAAGAAAACTCAAACTCAGAAGTAGCAGTAGTAAAATGAAAAATCAAACGAGCACGCATAACAAATGAGTGTATGACATCACATAAATATTCAATAGCACTTGGAACTACTTCAAAGTTTGTAGAAAAATATGTAAACACAATTCAAGATACCCCAATGTATGAATTCTTATCTTACGAGCGTCTACATTTTAAAAAACAAACATCATATGTAAAGTACAAACGCTTGGATAATGTTCAAAAGACATCACAATTTCCCTTTCAAGCGAAAAAACAACATATTTGCAAAGAATGTAAGACATTCATAAAAGCAAACAACATCCCAAAATACTTCATCCCCCCAACAAATATAGCAGAACGTTGAGTTGTCAAATGTGGTAATCCTCAATGGCATTGAAGAATGGTTAGTTGCTTCAAGAATAGAATTTACTCAAATAAGAGAATTATCACATGGCGGATAGTATGGGATACAAGGTAGCAGTGTGAAATGAGGTAACACAAGTAAAGTGCAAGACATCTTACCACGATTTATTAATGATGAATCATCGATAATACTTGGAATTAAAAAAAATTTACAATCTAAGAGCACATACTTGCTCAAAAAAATCCGTTTAGCTATCCTAGTGCGAGCACTCCACAAGCTTATTCAAATGCCAATTTTACAAATCTTATATTATAATTTAAAAAAAGTTATAATATAAGCGCACATACTTGCTCAAAAAATATGTTTAGCTGACCTAATGCAAGCGCTACATAAGCTTATTCAAATGCCACTTTACAAATCCAATAATGTAGAAATCAATCAGCAATGGACCGAGCATTTGGAACGAATGCTATATTCACAATAGAATACAAAAAAAGAGAACGACCAACAATCTAGTACAGATGACACTACACAAACACTTTAATACACAAACTCATTACAGCTAAACAGGCTGTAGATTATGAAATTAACATCAACTACGTAGTCCCTAGTGAGAATAACAAACCACTAGGACTATTTCAAGACAAGAACATTGAAGAGTTGAATTTCCCTACACTTTTCTTTAGCTTAGTAAGACATATTTGAAATCCCTAGACTAACATACCAAGACATTGCAAAGTGGGAATTGACACGTGCATCCCTAAAGCTCTCGTAGAATATACTAAGCCTTGTCTTCAAATCAATTAAGGTCCTCATCAATCCAATAATGAAATCCATTTGGGTGCGGTTATGCAAAGGCACGAAGTAGAATAGAATAATATATTCAAAAGATGTTACAAATGATACCAACATTGAAGCCATTCAGAAGTCTAAGATTGGGTACAGGGACTTTGAAGACTTGTGCACTTATCCGGACCACAAAGAGAGACTCAGGAAAGATGCATTCGTGATGCTGAGACAGTTAGTGCCTCCAACCTTGTTCGTGATGTTATCATGTGGTGCAGAGAGACTGTGGGAACATTTTACAAAATGTTTGCATGACATATACTTAACCAACAACAAAGAACACATGGCATGAGTGCTGAAATAAGGGAATTGATAAGAGATAATGCAAGAATTTGTGCGAGGTATTACATTCACAAAATCCAACAATTCCTCAATCAAATATTGAAGGGCAAAGAAATACTTGGAAATATACTCAATTACTTCTTTGTCACATAATTTCAAAGTATAGTAAACCAACATGAACATGGCATCATGTGGATAAAAGCTGCACCGACGTAAGATATTCATGAGACTAGCAACATCACATCTTTCATTGATAAGTACATAATGTTTGACACGAACCTACTAGCATCAAATATCAAGGACATCTAAACACACAGACATACATCTACATGCCACTAAACCTCCACTACATGAAACCATGATTCTAACACCTCTGCAAGACAATGATCTTCACATTTACAAAGAAATATACACAACAATTGCTACACATCTACATAGCATACAAGTTGAAATAAATATAACATTTGTCAACTGGATGGCTTGTGCCTTGCATTGCTCTCATAAGGAGTAGCTTGGAGTGGAGGCTCCATCGGCATCTCTTTGAGAAGAGAATCAAAGGACATTTTCACAAACGATTTTAATCCAAAGATGAGCTTCTTATGGCAATCATATTTGGACGTATGGTACATTATAGACCCATACTCAGCCACAACATACTGCACTTCATACATCACAAAATGGGACAACACAATGACAAGAAGCCTGTAACAGACAATTAAAACTTGCATACAAGATAGCAGTACTGCATACAATAGACTATGAAGAATGGAAAATATAATTTTATATGCACAGCAAATGAGTGCACAATTGGCATCTTTCATTATTCTGTATTTGCCATTACATAGAATAACAAGAAACTTCTACTTTATAAACACAAACAAACAAGAAAACATAGCACTCATCCTTAAGCAAAAACAACTACTGCAATGCTGAGTCCACCAACATAACATGTGAAACTATCATCAATAAATACACAAGAAAAGACATGGACAACATTTGCCTCGCAACATTTGTAGCAAGATATAAATACAACAATGGCAGCATTAAGAAGAGATGGAGACCAAGAATTATAAGATTTATGAAGTTCAACATGGTGAAAGACCCTAAGAATTAGTATCTTGAACAAGTACTGCTATACTACCCTTTAAAATATAATGAAGATCATGAACTATCAATACATGGAACTTGGCAAGAAGCCTACAATTCCAAGTGCAAGACTATACTATGAAATAGATCTTTATATACGTAAGACAACAATAATGAACAAAAAGAATAGAGCACGATACCCATCACATGAATAACAATCACAATGACAACTTCGAACAAAACAACTTCCCTACATACGACATTGCATTCGACATGAGAAGCATAAATAAAAACTCGATAAACGATAAATTCATTATTCATGATAAAAATTAAATCCTCATGAATAATGACGAATACTTCAAGATGATTCAATCTCTGAGGATCGAATAGAGCCAACTATTTGACGATGTCAAGATACAAGAAATGATTCATCCGACAGGAAAAATTCACTTAGTCCTCACAGGTGAAACTGGCACAAGCAAAACATACCTTCTCTTGCTAATAGTCCAAGATTTATTACGATTTTACAATCGAACTCTTCACGTGTAGATTATGAACTACTGCATGTATTAATGTTAGCTTACACAGGAAAAGCCACTTACAACATAAACGGACTCACTATACATTTGTTATTACAAACAAAAAACTTGACCTCCCTCTCGAGAGAAAAGCTTATACACTGATTCGTCTTTATGAACAATTACAACTCATCATGTTTGACAAGATTTCATTAGTGGGAAGATGAGCCTTAGATTTTGCGAACCTCTATATGAGAACCTTCAAAAGAAATCATGTAGAATACTTTGGAAATGTCGACATCATTTGCTACTCCAGAGATCTATATCAGGCCAAACTAGTTCGAACCAGACTCATTGCAAACAGTAGCAAATACATATTGGCTCACATAGCCACGATGTCATGAGCTCCAAAAAATAATGTGACAGAACAACAACCAATTCATAGAAGTACTAAACTCTTTTAGAAGTATACGCATAGCATCAAACAAATACAATACATCAACCAACGTTGCTTCTGTGACCCACCCCAAGGCCATACTTTCCCCCACCTTTACTATACCAACCTTGAAACAAACAAATATAATGACAAAGCCTTCAATCTAGTAATAGGTACAGAATACAATATCAAAGCAAGCAATACGTTCACTAGCGACGATGACAGTCATGTTTCTTCTAAAATACTAGAAAATCCTAAAGCAACATACGGACTATGAACAACGATACAAATTAAAGAAGGAATATTGGTTGAATTATGTGTAGGAAATATTAATCAATAAGATGGATTAGTAAAGGGTGCAGATGGTGTTTTCATGGGCATGTCCACATACAACAACAATGACATTATATGGATTCAATCTCAAAACCCACAAATAGGGAATGAAACCCAACTTCATGGTATGGTTGCATTCATGCACCCTTTCGACAAAACACTCGAGCTCCTCTCATGCACACACAACAACCATCAATCGCAAATGGATACCCATATTCCAAGTTACAAGGGAGGTACAAGTTGGCCCTTCTACAACAAACATCCTCAACTCGACAACAATTCCTGATTCAAGTAGTTGCTGCTCTAGAACGATCCACAAAGCATAGGTTTTAACAATGGAGAAACTGGCTTTCTCACCAGCCGGAATTCCCACACACGCCCTTGCATACACATCACTTTCACACATAAAAAACACTGAAAATTTTTACCTACTTCAATCACTCCAACAACAACATTTCATTGTGGACAGAGAGGTTCATGAAGAAACGAAAAGATTGATAACTCAATCAAGATGGGAAACCCTAAATAATAAAATCCAACAATGCACAGACACAACTATATTGATACAATCTTTGAACATTAGATCACTACAAAAATACAAAGACGACATACAAGCCACAGAGACAGTTGGGTATTGCCATGTATTGATGTGCATCATTGGATAGTATGTCCACTGGTTGTTCTCTCTTAAAGGTACATTGGCCTTTAAGTGAAAGGTTGTGGGGGTTAAAGGCCACTGTATGTTAACCCCGGTTATGTACAATACTCAAAGTTATATATATATGGATGACATAGAAGATTAGGGTGTTCTGCACCGCTCTCTTCTGGCTCTCCCTCTCTCTCTCACCCTCTTCCATTCCGCTTCTGTCGAGAGCACTCTCAAAATTTTCTTGCCAAAGCTTGTGGATGATAGAAATCCTGAGCTACTCTTGAAAAACCTCCATAGGCCTTCTATTGGTCTAGGGGAAAAATCTTTTGGTGAGCTTTTTAATGTGAGCTTTTTTACCATTTCCTTTGTTTTTACGAGCTTTTTTTAGAAATCCATACATGTTTTTGTTATAAGAAAGCTGGGGAGGTCAGAAAGAGGGGGAGAGGATATAGGATATGTTCATTTTCATAGCATGTGGAAGGGGTGGAAGAGTGTATACTATGCACAAAGGGGGGGCGGATATGAATGGCAGTAGAAGGCAAAAAATTATGGAAGATATGTCCATATTCAAAGTAGAAGGGAGTAACTATGGGAGATATGTTCATTTTAAAAGCGCAGACTCAAAATAGGCCCAAAACAGGCCAAAATGACAAAAACACCATTTTTCCAATTTTTATCGGAATATGGTCATGTTGGTACTCAAAATGACCGGAATTCGACGAGGAATCAAAATATGAGGTCAAATCTATCAAATTATACACTTTGAAAATGAACAAATTTCCCATATGCTCTCCCTTCCCCTTTACATTTAGTAGATGAACATAAGTTTCACATTCCTCATCCTCTCTCTCCTCCTTGCACTATACTTTGCATACCTTATAAGTTCCCCCTCTAACTATGATAACGAATATATGTTCCAACTCCCCTCCCCTCCCTTCTCCATGCCACTTTAATCATGCGACCATCCCTCCCCTTTTCCTTTATCTCCCCTCCCCCCCCTCTCTCCTCTTCACTGCAACCATAACCCAAACTTTCCACCCACCCCACTCCATGAAACCCCCCCTCCCCCTCTCTCTCTCTCAGGTGAATGAAAAGCTCACAATATTCATGAAAATTGAAAAAAAGCTCATGATAAAAAGCTCACCAAAAAGTCACACCCTTGGTCTAGATGCTTGGAGGAGACCCATGGAAGTAAGGGAGCCACATCCTTTACACATTTCTAATGAGGGCAAGGATGAAACTCACTCTATTTGCCAATGTGGTCCCATTATTGGTTATGGTTGATCCAAACATTTGCCTAGACATGGTAGTTTTCATATTACAAAGACGAACTCCTATGATTATTTTGTCAAAGGAGGATGTCGTAGTGCAAAGGCAAGGAGGCAGTTGTGCAAAGAACAACCTAACTCTTTGCACTTCAAGATAGCTGAGTGTAAGATTTATGCAAGCCTCATAAAAGAAGAAGGCACTCTCTTGGCCTGGGATCATGATAATGAGCACCATTACCGATAGGGAATGTCCTTCTTTCAAAAGATTAGATTTTTGTATAATGAATATTTTTGACTTTATGCAAAAGAACAAGAAGGTTACTTTGGCATCCAGGATCTAGTGCGATAAAGTGGTTGGACTAAATGAAACAAAAAGCTTATATGCCTTAAGGAGGAATGATCAACTCTTCCAACTTGCATTTACATCAAGACCAAGTTGGGATCTTTAAGGGGAAATTTTTTCTATGTGGGAAACAGGTGAAGTCGAGGGTCAGAAATAGCTCAAAGAAAAGGATGATGAAAACATCATTTTGAAAGGGAAAGTGGACAATTAGATGTGGCCTTGAAGATCCTATTAGATGAGAATATCTTCAACACCATAGATAACGTCGCCATCCCTTGCCATTCTACCAACATTTCCTTGCAGGTTTCTTTGACCTGAAATCATTAGGAGAGAACAAGGAGATAAATGGAGCAAGATTCTCTTTGTTTATGTGTAGAGGAGATGTAGAAATAGCTTATGAATGTATCGCAACTCTTTGACGAAGCCAATCATAAGAGAGAAAAGAGCTCATCTATCATCTTTATAGATCTAAAGACAACCATATGAGGGCAGAGAGAGAGAGAGAGAGAGAGAGAGAGAGAGAGAGAGAACGTTATTAGTAACTTACCAAATCATGCTCTCCTATGCATGGTTGTGGTCCATCAATGCTTTCATCATAGAAGCAATTTGGTGAGTTAATTGGAAAATGACAAATGTCCAATTGTGCCAAGTTGTGTGCTTTGAAGGTAGTCATGATGGCATCTATTTGTTTATGACTTGGTATCATTAACACTCCCTTTCAATCTAAAACCATAAGGGATATTGGCTATTGCTAACTATGATCTCTTTTGGGTATATCGGTAGGAAAATCCCTCATATCATAACAATAGATATTATAGTAGTTTGGCCTCCAAGGGTTAGAGAGGGGGCTAAATCTTTTCATCTATTCATCACTCTATGCAATTGTATCCTCTATCCGCCTCTCCTTCTCTAGCCTAGCACTCTCAATATATGAGCTAAAAATTTGATAGTAAGGGAACTTTCAGATGGTATATTTTGCTCTTGTTTTTTGCATAGTAAGAAAAACAGAAGTTAGAAAATGCTTAATATTAATTATATCATATTCCCAAATATAATATTTGATAAAATGCTTGAAATTTCTTAAATGATGTGATTCCTTATATGCCTAGAAATGGGATACTCTAAGACAACCAGATCCCAATTGTGTACATTGAGTCCAACCATCATGTGTTCCTGCATTCTCATATATGTTTTATGCCTAAACAACAAAGGAACACATAGAATTATCTCTACACATCTTACACATACTCTTCAAAAAATTGGGACATCTCGTCCAAGCCCAATTCTCTTGCCTTAACCCGACACAAAGTAGAGAGTATGACCTTTTCATCCTTAGTCCCTTTGGATAGACCTCCAGTATGCGATCTTTCTATCATCTTTAATCTATGCTAGATGTATTAACACCTCCTTTAGATATGCTCTAATCATTGTTTTTATTAAGCATGGTAAGTTAATCGATGTCTTTTAGATTGCTAAGTTATATGGTTGTTTTTTCAAGCATTAATAGAAGTTGTTTTCTTTGGAAAGAAGGAAAAACAATCACCTCCACACCATTCTTTAGTGCTTAATATATGAAAATATGAAAAGTCAGGTAGCTGATTTCAACATATAGGTTGTGTAAAGATAATACACCATCTGATTAAATTGCCGCTACCAAACTGGCGTGTGTTGAATGCTCCATTGGCTTTCTTCTTTGGTTTTGCTTTCACCTTGTCCTTGGTTTCCTTTCTACACATGTGCCACTATTATGTCATTCATCCTTGAGTGTTTGTTTGCAACTAAACACCAGTTACTAGGGTCAACAACCTAACCTTCCTCTATCACAAAACTTAAAGATCCAAATAGGTAATAGAACATTATCACAAAGTGTGGGCCAAATTAACAGATGGAAACCCTCCCATTTTGTCTAGGTTCACAACCCTTTAATAAAGTTCAGGGAGATTCAACATCTCCCATTAGCACATTATGGACACCAAATACTAAGGTCACCTACCTCTATCACAAAACTAAAAGCTCCAAATAGCCAATAGAACATTGTCACAAAGTTTGGGCTAGATTATGCTAAATGGAAATCCACCCATTTTGTCGGCTCATCTATGGTAAGGTTGAGGGAGATTTGACATGGCATTTGATGTGCTTGGACAACTCTAAGGACTAAGTGCATGACAACATTTCTAGCTAATTTGTTGGGTGACTTCATGGATGAGTCATAAAAGAAAGGCTCCTAGTACGACGGTTTATTGCACAACTGTAATCTGTCCAACTCGAGTAACACATTCAAAAGCTGGGGGAGCTACGAGCGCATTCATGCTTTTCAAAATTGTTGCTCATTGTGCCGTGTGTTCCTGAAGGGGTCATATGGTTGAGTGAGGCCCGGTTCAAATAGGGCTGCAACCAATCTCTCCTTTTGGGAGGACTCCCATTGCTCTACGGGTTTAGACAAGCCATATTTCTTCTTTCGTCATTTATTGCTAAGTACAACCGACCGCTTCACGCGGAAGGTAATATATTGGCCATTGCATCCCGCCAAAATTTTCTATTGGCCGATGCAATGAGGACGGAGGGGGCATGTTGGACACGCTTTCCAACCATTGGGACATTGAGTATGGTCAAAATCGTTGTGTGCCTCGTTCCCTTTGTGTCGCCTCGTGGAACCCCATCTGAGCTATGAGGCAGCACTAAAAATGCAAGGGGAGTGTAAATGGAAACGGCATGTGACACGAAGCTAGGCTGAGATGGGACCTGATTGTAAAACCAAGCAGTCCTAACCCTAAGCGAGCAACCCTATTCCTAACCCTAAGCGAGCAGAACCCTAGACCAACTGCAGGCACTATATAGTCATTTTGTTTCACAACTTTCTGGTGAAACAGAGAAATTCTCCTTTCGTTGTGTTCAATCAGATGCTGGCGAGCAGTTTCTTGTTGCAATTTGTGTTCGATCAAATGCTTCTGCTTCCTGATTCTGTTTCTCTGCTCCATCTCTTCGATCTTGCCTGTTTCTGTCTTGTTGCGATCAATTTTCCTCTCCTTCCCTGGGTCTATGATGTACTCATTTTTTGACAAGCATATGACTGAGCACCATCATCGGTGCTTTGCTGAAGCTTTCGATCTGAGACCTTTGGACATATCCGGCTTAGTCTTCCGCATTTGCTGTCTCGTTTTTGGTGTCCATGATGATGAAGGTGCTATGTTGAGTTATAATCGGTGACGACGAACGACCTTTAACTGCCTTCCTTCTGAGACTCTTTCTGACTATTTCTTGCTCTGTTTGTCTCTTTCCTGATCGCTTTTCAAGCCTTGAGCTGGATTTGTGGGCCTGAACGAATCGTGGCTAGCCCCTTGGAATCAGCAGTGGATCTAATCTTGATGTGTTGGCAAATGATGAGATGCATAGTTCAGATGAGTACGGATTTCCGTGCTGATTATTACATAATTGTCTTTCGCTCCTAACTGATGCCAGCTCTACACAGACGTTCAGCTTTGATATAAATAAGCGTATCGATGGTACCGTATCGTTGACTTCTTCCGTGTCGTGCATAGTATCTTTTGATGCTATGGAACATAGGGTCTTTTAAAAATGTCGACGCTTTTTGCTTCTGTTTTGGCTTGCGACTGCGCGGGTTCCTTTAATTCTCTTCAAGTTATACATCCAAGGTGCTAATCACTTGTGAACAACATATTTAGACTGAACTCGTTTATGATAAGCCTGATGTAGCGTGATGATTAAGATGTCCTTGATACCATATTAGGTGTCCAACAGGAAAGGGTTAGGTTGTTTTTTAGCTGATCCATCCTATGTTACGTCTTTACAACGTGACGGCTGTTTACATCAATTAGAACAGCCTTTCATGTGAGCCCTAATATCCATTTAGTACTTTGTTGGTAAAGCAATCTGTTATAATTCAAAACTACTAATGAGTTTACAGTTATCTCCATTAAAGGGTTTATAATTTAAAATGTAAAGATGATGTACCGGCAATGCATTGATATTCAAAGCCCTCTTAAAAGAGATCTTTATGGGAAACGTGGATAGTTTCCTTACATGTTACAAGAAGATATAGTGCTCTCTTTCTAGCTAGAGAAAGATGTGAGCTCTTAAAGGTTCAAAACAGAGAGAAATACACAATCAATCCCTTACATGAAAGATAAATCATCTCTAAAAAAACTCAAATATAGAAAATTCAAAGAAAAAGAAAAATAAATAAATCAACCCCCTCATGAACTACAAGAGAAGCCTGCCAATGATTATTTATATTGAAATCTTGTTTCATTTTACGCATAACCATGGAATGAGCAAAACTCATTTGTCATATTAATTTTCTTTCAATGTTTTGTTGTTGTATAGAGTAGAAAATGGTGAGACCCAATACACAAAGTAGCAAAACTCAATTGTTATATTAATTTTCTTTCAATGTTCTACAGTTGAATAGAGTAGAAAATGGTGAGACTTAATACAAGTGCTCTTCTTTTGTGTTTATCCATATGTGATCAATCGCTCTTTCATGTACAATAGTGCTTTTTGCAATCAATTGTCGCATCTCGTTCTCTTGCATCAGTAATTTTAGGTTTTTAATTGGGTTTTTTTTCAAATTGTACTCGCTATTGAAGTCACCCACAATGTATGTCACCGGCCCCTTCGGTATTTCCTCAAATATATAATGTAGCTTTGAAGCATTGTTTGTGTTTTTGTTATCGAAGATTAATGTGTTCACAACTTCTATCCATTTGTTGGACTGTGCATGGAAGAGGAGGGTGTGCTCGTACCCTTACTTGAACTTACTTATTCTTTTTACGGGGATTAGTTCTTCACAGCAAAAGGTTGCCAGCCCTAGTTCTGTTGTTGTGGAGCATATGTCAAAGAATGGCAACTCCATATGTGGTTGTATTCGTGCATGTGTTTCTTGCAAACACAAAATGGTTACCTCAAGGATGCTTTTAAAGGCCATTATGTCTTCTCGATGAGCTTGAAAAGATCGTGTGTTCAAGCTTTGCAAAGTTTTCTTGTGCATATTGCTTTTGGTGAAATCCATCTATTTGAAATCCCAAGCGCTTTGTGTTCTTAATATGGAAATCTCTTGCTAAATTTGAGGTCCACCTTCAAGCCATGCGTACTTATTCTTGTTGGGTCGAACACGAGGGATTCTAGTGTCAATCCTTGTGCTTGATGTATTGTCCTACCAACGGTCAACTGGATCGGGAATTGCATCCTAGTAAATGTGTTCAGTTGGTTGTTCCCAATTTGTATCTCACTTGCGACACTCAAAATGGGCGTCCTTAAGTGGGGCTTTTCATTGGAGTCTCTTTTCTTATATTCGTACCATGCTTTCTCTCTTGCTCTTTTGTCGTTCAATTTTATCCAAAGAATAGGTGGTTTATTTGACATGTCCGAGTCTTTGAAAATTCCATCTATCCCATTTATGAACCCATCGTTGATGTCAATGTTGCTTGAGCAAAATTCTATGATCATTCTAGTTTTGAGTAGCAACTCTGTGTAGACCATCTGTCTTCTTGGGGTCGCTCAGTATTGTTATCGTCTTGTTGCAACTTTTGTGCCTGACGTTGTTCGCCTTGATTGTAGGCGGAATGTCGTCGAGGGTTGCGAAGACGCCCACGTTGTGATTGTCCTTTGCTTTGTTAGTGTAAAATAAGTGTGGTATCTCGTTCTTGCGAGGGATGCTTTGGAGTCGGCAAAGGTAGATGAAAGGCTACGTGTAGTGTATTCCCATTGATAGCCCTTGCAACTTTTCCTGCGTATGCTAGTAGCAAAACTTTTGGCAGATCCACATCAGATGTCAATCTATGTGAGTGGTGGCGGCAAAGAGCCTCCGTTATTGTCATTGTAACAAATGTTTTCTCGGCTCCCGCATTGCTTTGGACTTGTTCGTGGGGATTTGTTCTTTTTTCAGCATGATCACAAGGAACTTTGAGACGTTCTCTGTATAGGAAAAAAAGAGGATTCTCTATATCATTTACTAGTTTGAAATGAACATAACTACTAAGAGTGCAAACTAGAGAAAATGGAACACTTCCTAGTTACCTTATTAAGGTAATCAATCAAAAAATTTCCTATGCAAGTCAATGCAGGGAATCATTAGAGAATTTCACCATATAGGAAAATTTTCCTAGATAGTAAAATTCATTAGTAATTTCCTACATAGTTTAACTAGGAAATGTTCCATTTTTCCTAGTTTGCACACTTCCTAGTTATAGTCCAGTAAATGATATAGAGAATCCTCTTTTTCTTTGTAAGACAAACTAGGAAATGCCCCATTTTTCATAGTTTGCAAACTTCTTGGTTATGAACTAGTAAACAATATTGAGAATCTTCTATTTCCCTATATAGGGAGAACGCGAAATAAGTGATTTTGTCTCAGTTATATCATTTAAGAAATGAAGCACTCATGTTTCACATTTTTATATGTAGCAATTTGAGCTTTTAAAGTACCTAGAGCAATAAGCAATTGTTACTATAATTACCTTAACTCATATTATCTACACTAAGATTCAACAAAACCATCAAAAAGGTTATGGAGTTCTCTTTAATATTTTTAGAAATAATAAGAAGGTAAAAAGTCCATTCGTTATTATAATATTCAAAAGTAAAAGCAAAAAACTTCTACTATAAGAAATATAAGACAACCAAAGAGAGCTAAAAGAGTTCTACATAACAATTTGAAGACTTATTTGAGTCAAGCTAAATATCATATCAAAATCTCTATATCTTCTAAACTAAGCATATCAGATTTTTCCATGAACCTAACTTTTTGACTTTCAATAAGCCAATGCACAATGTCCCTTATCATAATGTTACTGGTTGGTTTCTTGATGTCTGTAGAATACTGTTTGAAGCTACTCTTCATCTTTTTAAGCTTCACATATGTACTTTTTAAGAAAAAGTACATATCATGAATTGTGTGGACTCCCATGTATTTTAAAAGTATCGTCTCCATATTTTCCTCTGATATGTCATCCACCTGAGGGCATAATAACAAAATAAGTGACAATATATTAACAAAATTGAAGCAAATGATTTAAATAATCAAGCCTAATGTAAAAGGCTGTTACATACTCTTTTATACTCGCTTGAAACCGTAGTCACCTCCATGTCTGTACCTTGAATATCTTTTAAGTTCTAATTCAAATAAAAATTTGAGATTAAAATCAAGGTATAAAGACTTCAAATCATAGAAAATAAATTCTAAATATAAGAATACCTTGCATCTCTTTCCTTGGGATTTATCACTTTGCACAGTCTTCTGTTCTAAGTGATCTCTCAATTTTTCACTCACCTATGAATGATAAACAACTAGTGTTAATGCCATTCGAAAGAATTATGTAAAAAATACAAGCATACAAAGTACTTGCTTTACTTTTAAAGGGTATTGCATAAACGAACACTTTTACCTTTCTCTTTCGTTCACTTTTTCTAGATATTTTATTCGTAGAATCAATCACATTCGATATTGGATCCTAAAAATATGACAAAATTAAATTAAAACTTGTCTAAAAAGAAGATGCTGCTTACAATTGAATCAAAGAAAATAGCTTCAATCATAAGCATATTTAAAAGATAAAGGCAATTCATACCTTATCTTCATTTGTAGTGATGTCACCATGAAGCATCTTAGAAAATGTCATCTCATTCATATCAGCATTCGCTTCACCATAAGAATCCTGATAAAAAATATTTAAGATAGATGAATTGTGAATAACTGAATGGTTAATAATACTTTTTCATAATAGAAGAAAACTCATGATTGAAACTTACACACCTGATCAGAGTGATAATACTCAAACCCTTCGAATCTCTTCGCCATGAACTTATCTATCTATACAAAAGAACATATGATTTTATTAAAGAAAACATTTTATATTCTTTATAAAAGTAAAAACATATCTTTTATTGGAAATGCTTCAACAACCTCAGATGTTGGACATCCTTGTCCATAAAATTCTCCTCCAATAGAAACTGAATTTTCAATAGACTGTCAATGAATTGAATAATCCAAGTAAGATGTCACATAAATTACACGAAAAAGTATAATTTTTTACTAAAAGTAGAGAACCAATCAAGGTATTAATATAAACATACCTTCTCTGAAATTGGATTACGTGGAGACTCGTCAATACAAGGAGTAGTTGCTTGAGGCTCCATATATCTCTAAAAAGTTTCAAATAGACATACAAAATGTTATTAAACTCTTATATATCACTTTAAAATCCAAAGGAATGAGAACTTAGTTCAATTGGTATACGATATTCTTATTTTTTCTTGGAAAAACATATCTTTCAAATGCATCAATAACCTGAGATATTGAATATCCTTGTTCATGAAATTCCCCTCTAATAGAAATAGAATCTCCAATAGACTGCTAAAGAGTTAAATAATCCAAGTAAGAAGTGGCACAAATTATGCAAATAAATACAAAATTTTTACTTCATGCTAGAGAACCATTAAATGTATTGAACATACCTTCTCTGAAATTGGATTACGTGGAGACTCGTCAATACAAGGAGTAGTTGCTTGAGACTCCATATATCTCTAAAAAGTTTCAAATAGACATACAAAATTTTATTAAACTCTTATATATCACTTTAAAATCCAAAGGAATGAGAACTTAGTTTAATTGGTATACGATATTATTATTTTTTCTTGGAAAAACATATCTTTCAAATGCGTCAACAACCTGAGATGTTGAATATCCTTGTTCATGAAATTCCCCTCTAATAGAAATAGAATCTCCAATAGACTGCTAAAGAGTTAAATAATCCAAGTAAGAAGTGGCACAAATTATGCAAATAAATACAAAATTTTGACTTCATGCTAGAGAACCATTAAATGTATTGAACATACCTTCTTTGAAATTGAATTATGCGAAGACTTGTCAATACAAGGACTAGTTGCTTCATGCTCCAGATTTCTATGAACTTTGCTCATTTTGTCCTTTGAAACACAATAGAATACATTGACTAGATCATATCTATATTACAAATATACAGTTTTATAAAATATCACATAATTGAAAAGCCAACTCACATTATTTACAAGGGTCCTCTTCTTCGAGTATTTCCTGCTAGATTGCTTTGAGGAGATCCACCACCTGTATATATCTTCCTCTCTCCAGCTATATTCAACTCCACTAAACTTTAGAGGCACTATCTCATGATGACGCTCATGGATGATGCCTTTAATATGCTGTTGTTCTTCCTTTTTATGCCGTAGATCTATAACAGTCTCTATTCCCTCGAACCACCTTCGTACACGACGGTAGTTTTCTAACAATAGAGAATGTTGGTCTCTGAAGCACTTTTCTAGGAGCTCTTTCCCATATAGCTTGTTCTTATTCCTACTATTCATTTTGGGTGGTTTAAACACCTCATCATATGTAGGTGTAAAACTTGCCCCTGAGATCGGAGGAACAGAAACTTGAGATTTATCTTGCAAAGAGAGACGCTCCTTGTTCTCTTTGAAGGACACATCCTTTGATGCATCTCCCATAGGCATTTTCCCTGTATAAAAAACATACATGCCATATATTCAACCACCTAGATTCTCCAAGTGCATAACATACATGCTTACAAATCAGCCCCTTCTTTCTCTAAATGCAATGAATACAGCCCATAAATTCATAAAACAGTTCTCTTCACCTAAAAATTCAGCCTTCTCCCTTAAATCCAAGTGCATAAAGTCAGCCCCCTCCCTTCTTTCTCAAAATGCATAACATAAATCCAAAAAAAAATGACATACCTTTAATTGAACTAACCATGGAATCCATGAGTCCAAGGAAACTTGCATCTTCACTCATAATTTTCTTTAGTAGCGCCGCCATGTCCATGTTGTTGCTAGCCATCTTGATCCTGCACAACATAAGCATAAAAAAGTATAGTTATTGTTAGTATCAAATATAAACACACAAAATAGAAATAGATGTAAAAGGAAATCAAATACAAATACGTACCAAATCTATTTTCGAATTCCTTGAATGATGTTAACTTCATGTATCCTAGCTACATGCCTAAGATTGCCACATGATAGGAACTATCTTGGCTTTGCCCTGAACTACCATGTTCTTTGTCTTGATAACATTCCACGTCTCTTTGACAGACACACAAAACCACCAATCCTTCCATTCGTTGTCTTCCATCGAGACCTTCCATCTCTTTTCCTCAGGGTGAACCAGCTTTAGCCATGCTACTTTAACTTGATTTAGCGTGTGATCCACATCTCTGACAATGGCATACTTGAGATCATTTGGTGAGCATATTGTATCAAGATCAGACTTTAATAAAACAATATCATTCTCCTCTAGCCAAGGAGGAATACATCCAATGCAACCAGGCTGGATTAAACGTGTTCTCAATCCTAAATCTTTTGTCTCATATGCAATGATACCACCTCCATGCTGTAGAGGAATAAACTTATGTAATAAAGAACTAATTGGCCTTATACAATTCCAGGTGTATGGCAAATATGCATTTTGTAGAACACTCATGCCAGTGGTGCCATCAACATCTAATCTTTCATATCCTCTTTCAACAACAATGTGTTGCCTATAGTAGTGTGCTCCAAAGAATAGTTGCATGTCACCATTATGCTGAAAGGAAAAAAACGATGCTATACATGCTTTCCAGTGTCCCACACTAGAGACTAATGTTGCATCCTCTTCAGACTTTATGATAACCTTATCTTCAATATTATAAACCTCACCCTTGAACATAATTTTCTTGTATATTCTGTTACTCTCTCAATCCCGAATTGAAGATTTTGCTCTACATACCTTCTTTCCTCACTTGTTGCGTATCTAACTTTTGGCTTCTTTCTTGCTATTACAATACCCTTTTGGCCAATGACTCTTTGGCAAGGATAGTCTTTCGCATGCAATGTGGCTAAACTCCTTAAATGTTTCACTTTTTCAATGGATGATACATGTATCAATCCTAATGAATGCCATTGAGGACAGTCATAACATCCATGTTTATCCACTAAATATCCATCTGGGACTGAAAGAACTCCATGAAACTCTTTCAACATGCTTTGATGAGGAAACAACCTATCAGCATCTTCTTGAATATGTAGAAAGACCCATGTGAAAAATTTCCTTCAATGATAGTTTGCATATGAAATCTCATTGTCCTTATTGTTTGTTTTGATGCTAGCATATGTTGAGACCATACGCTCATATATGTAGCACCAAAACCCATCGTGGCTGCCATGTCGCAAAATATCATCAAGAAATTCTCCGAAACCTGCAACATGCTCTAATGGAGCTGAGTTTCTTCCAATCCACTCTTCTGATCTTACTCTCCAAGAAGCAAGCAATACCCTCATAGTGTTTATGTCTTCTTGAGACCAGCCATTACTTCTAGTATAGTTATAAAAGGCATGAGCAATATCTATGATCAAGAGACCCAAATCATAGAATTTCTTAGGAATACCTTGGACTTCACTCAGGACATAAGGAAGACACCATTGTACGAACTTTTGTGTTTCCTCTGCCTTGTAACTCTCAAAATACTTGCTAGGAAACCTTGGCCATCGACCATATCAGATGGAATAAGGTGTGGCCAATGTCATTCTATGAGTTGCTTTATCTATTTCTTTGTATGATTTTATCAGCGAGAGATAAATGGCTATCCTCTCCTAAAGCATCCATGTTATCCTCATCATCATCCAACCTATCCTGTTCATGCATATCAGTAAATTCATCGTTCCCTTCCATCTGATGCATAGGCTCATTGTTCTCCTCTTCTTCAGGTCCACAAGAGCTAAGGTGTGGAGCATGCAAACCAAGATTTTTTGCAATAGTTTCAAATTGCTCATCGACGTGCATATGCCTTGCATAAGTTGATGGAGCAACCAAGCGGCCACCATGGCAATAAGTTTCACATCTACACCATACCCGCCTCCGTCGATTAGATGATTCAATGAGTTCTTCATTCACTGTAGTATCATTGTCATCAGAGTTCTCCTCATTCTCACATTCCTCAAAATTGATGCGTGTAAGTTTCCAATGGAGTCTTGTTGCAAATGCACATAATATGTCCTCCGGCTCACATCTTGATAGCCAAGAGGCGAATGCCTACATCTATATTGCATCTACATCTCCGTAGGCTATCATCTATTGCCATATGGAATAAGGCACATGAAATCATAAATAAAACACCCTAGAGAACAAACACTTACATAAGCTCAACAAAGTCCATCACAAGCATAGAGACATAGCATTTATAAACATGTATAAACACATTTAAAATAAAAACACATAGTAGGGTCCTAAGTATGGGCAACTAGTGCCAGTCGTATAGACGGCCTCCCAACAGATATCATCAAAGCAGCCTCACCCATGGTAAAACCGTAGGTAAGCCGTTGTAGGCCATGCAAATGCACACCCTAGCAACGACTCCATGGATAAAGAAGGACTATACCCGTGAGATTTTGTCACTTCTGGTACTTAGCTCCCACACATAGGACCATAGATACGTGTCTAGCATAGCATAAGTGCATAGCATATCATAACATAAAAATGAAACTACCATACCATAAGCTAATAAAAGAAATATTGCCATACCATAAGCTAATAAAAGAAACAATGGCATTCACATAGGCACAAACACCAATAGAAACATCCATAAAGCATAAAGCATAAAACATGCATAAAGAATTAGGCATATAGGCATTCACATAGGCATATAGACATATAGAAGAATAGACTAAAGAAGCATAGGCAAATAGGCATTCACATAAAGCATAGAAATAGGCATTCACATAAAGCATACACTTAATAGGCATAGAAGCATAGACTAAAGAAGCATAGACTAATAGGCATTCACATAGGCATATAGACATAGAAGCATAGACTAAAGAAGCATAGGCAAATAGGCATTCACATAAAGCATAAACTTAATAGGCATTCACATAAAGCATAGCGATGGGCATTAAGCATAAAGAAGGCATCCATAAACATTTAAAGAGTCCATCCATAAAGCATAAAGCATAAAACATGCATATAGAAGCATAGACTAAAGAAGCATAGGCAAATAGGCATTCACATAAAGCATACACTTAATAGGCATAGAAGCATAGACTAAAGAAGCATAGACTAATAGGCATTCACATAGGCATATAGACATAGAAGCATAGACTAAAGAAGCATAGGCAAATAGGCATTCACATAAAGCATAAACTTAATAGGCATTCACATAAAGCATAGCGATAGGCATTAAGCATAAAGAAGGCATCCATAAACATTTAAAGAGTCCATCCATAAAGCATAAAGCATAAAACATGCATATAGAATTAGGCATATAGGCATTCACATAGGCATATAGACATATAGAAGCATAGACATAGGCATACATAAACATAGATGCATAGACATATAGGACCATAGATACGTGTCTAGCATAAACCCAATGAAACATAGAAGCACAAACAATAACATAGACATATAGAAACACCAATAGAAACATAGGCATGGACTATAGAAACACCAATAGAAACATAGGCATAGACTATAGAAACACCAATAGAAACATAGGCATAGACTATAGCATAAATAGCATAGAAGCATGTAGAAACATAGGCAAGCATAAACATAGGCATTCATCAATGGCAAAGAAGGCATCCATAAACATTTAAAGAGTAGATCCATAAAGCATAAAGCATAAAACATGCATATAGAATTAGGCATATAGGCATTCACATAAAGCATAGAAATAGGCATTCACATAAAGCATAAACTTAATAGGCATAGAAGCATAGACTAATAGGCATATAGACAAATAGGCAAACAGGCATAGGCAAATAGGCAAATAGGCAAATAGGCATAGGCATTCACATAGGCAATTGGATCGAATTAGTACTAACCTGGAAATTGCTGCCCAAGGTGAGTTGACCGCGTTGCAATCGACTTGTTGTGAGTTCACCTCAGAATGTACCCTAATGCCTCGATCCTCCCAGTGTTTATGTCGCAATGGATCCTCTTGGGAGCTGTAACTGCTCACGGTCCACGGAGTCAAGGGCAACGGGCAATGTGTACGCCCCGATCGCGAGCTGCTTCGAATGGTGCGCAGCAGCCAGTACACTGCATATATGTATAGATCACCCTTTTATTACCTGCAGCTGCAGAGCGAACGGAATATCGGAACTAGCCTGGGCGCGGTGTATGAACTGCTAGTGTAGTAGCTGTTGGCCAGAAAATCAAAGCTGCTGGGGTGCGCGCCGCAATGCAGATGAATAAGGTACCGCGCTGCGCGAGCAGCTGATCGATATGGTGCAGCTAGCGCCTGCAGCAGGAGCGAACGCGGGCTGCTGCTCAGTGCTCACTAGCTGCTAGGGAAGGGACAAACATGTCCTTAGCAAGGTGCAGGCTGCAAGTACAGGTAGTGAGAATCGTGATACAAGCTAGAGGTCTCCATCGAATCGATAGCTCTGTTCCGTTGAGGAGCCGTTTGAAGGAAGGAGGAAATATTTTGGGGGGATTTTTTCCCCCAAAATGCAACTTTGGTGCCTTCCCCTTTAACCCTATCTAAACCCTTTAAACCAAGTACCATTACCCAAGTATACCATTGCAAATTTGGGTACCAATCTGATGGTTGTACATATCCATATTGGTGAACATTCCATATACATGAACGTCCTTCCCTTCCTTGCCATGATTGTCCCTTGAGCCTAGTTCTTAATTAAAAAGCCCTAGACTAGCTCCATGGGCCTTAAAAGTGCGATGCCCCAAACTGTGATGTGGGTATGGCCTTGCTTATGTTTCTCTATGACTCTCTAAATATTTTAGCCAAGCCAAATTTTCCCTTCATAGGCTCTTATGTCTTTCGAAATGAGAGGTATGAAGTGGCATTTTGCCCTTTAGAGGCATTTATGTCCTTTGAAATGAGAGGTATGAAATGGTTTTCAAACACTATCAATACTTTGCCATGCATCATCATCCACAGAACTGCCCTTACGATTACTAAAACAACAAAGTGGCTAACCAAGAACCACTTCCAGTTCATATGAAACATAAAGATGCAAAAAACTATAATTTAAGCTTTATAGATGAGATGCAAAAGATATACATCCTTCGGTGTACACTTGAGTTACAAGAAGAAGCATTTACATAAAGCATAAATCATAAAGCATAGATAGGCATACATAGATAAAAAAGAGCAGATGAAGTGGGTTGTTGGTTTTGTGCATAAGCTATATATATATGTCCTAGCTTTAGAGTTACAACGAAGAGCAAATGTAGAATCATATATAGAAACAACCATATATACATATATATATATGAGATACAAAAAAGATATATATAATACATATATAGAATCATATAGTGTCTCTTGAACCTATTAAACAATTTGAGTCTTCTTTATTAATTATTCATCAATGAGCCATGACATGGTTCATGATAGTGGTTTGTGTGCAAACCAAAGAGTTGGATCATTTGATGGATTCATGTTAGTGGTTTGTGTGCAATGCAAAGGGGGGATTATCTGATAAGTTCATGTTAATGGATTGTGTGCAAACCCACCAAAATGTGGGATCATTTGATAAGTTCATGTATGGGTTCATTTGATAAGTCCCTTTCATACATCCAACAAAATGTGTGTGTGATGGTATGCCTTCCACACACTAAAATATCATCAGCGACGAAGAGCAGGGTGACTAGTTGCTGACCATGTCCCTCATATCATCACCATGGGAAAGAAGAACTTAGAGGGGCAGAGTCCCCGACTGCCAACCATGTCTATCTGCTTCTAACACTGGCCCTTTTGGCTTCTTCCTGCTCTCTAAATTGTAGAGCTAACTCCGTCTTGACCATTAAGGTTGAAACTTGAAAGGAATGTATCCGTAGGATTTAAGGCTAGAGCTACCCTAATGGCTTTCTGAGCTAGGATATGGCGATCCCCCTCAGTCTTACTACACTCCGGCAGCTTGCAATCCACCTCCCTATCTCCTGACAATTACTTTGTAGATGGCGGGGTCCCATTTCATACATGGTTTAGAAAAGGCAGTTATGTGCTCAACCCATAACTCCCTAATCTCTTTGCATAATTTTTTGGATTCTAAAAGATGTTTCTCAAAGGTGCAAGGGATATCCAAGGATCTCCCTACCGCCAACCGGGTACCAAATGTCCAGACTAGCACATGATCAGATAGATCCGCATCAAGAATAGTTTCACCATGCATGGGTTCTCTTAGCCACCACCCCTCTTCCAAAGCGTAGAATCAAACTAATCTAGGAGCCCTGTACTCTTCACCCTTTCTGCAGTTGCCACGAGAAGTCCTTTAGATTCACAGGAGGTAGCTCTGCACAATCCACTAAGCCTTTACTCATCACCAACTGCTACCATGCATCCTTTTCTGGACTTGAGATTGATGGATCTGGGTCAGACCAATCTAGCTCAGTTCCAATCCCGCCTAACTATCCGATGATCATACACCATGCATTCCTCCAAGATTCCCAACACTTGATCCTATCTTGCCAAGAATGGGATCCATTAGTAGGTTCAAGGAATGGCATGTAATGGTCGAGAAAGAAACGGGAGGAAGGTGAAGAACTCGAGATCAGACAGAGGTGGAGAGTTCACATCAACTGAAGACCTCATTTTCTATATAGATAACATAGAATCCACTTGATTCTCCACACTAAAGTCAAATTTCCTAGATAGCACTACCTAGTCTATATAGGAAAAAGAATTTCCTAGATAAAGGGGGGAAAATCGCTCTTCCTAACTGGGAAATATGCTTAAATTTCCTAGTTACCTAGAAATTTCCTATATAGAGATTGGTCCAAAGTCCCTTGTGGATGTCTTCCAAAACAATTCTTCACTCTAGGTTCATTTTTTTGATTCGCTCGTAGTACTTGTGTGCAAGAGCTGTTTGGTTGTATTCATGTTGTATGTTTGTGCGCTTTGCCCTTTTACAAGAGTCCATGTCAAGGCCAAGGTCGTAATGGTCCCCTAAAATGTTTTTTTGGTCATGACTCGTTGAACTGGAAGAATTGCTCGATCGGGCCTCTTGTTTTAGGTATTGCCTTGTTGTAAATATTTTGATTGAAATCTATAAGAAGTCGGTGATGGTCGTACATGTCACTCCAAGATTGGAAGTTGTCGTCCAGGGCGTGTTCGTTATTTCTGAAAGGTAGGTACGCAGGCAAACAGGCAAAGCTCCCTGTGATGGTTTTCAAGTTCTTTGATGGTGTTGTACGCTCTCTTTCTCTTGTTGGCGATTCCCCTTTTCAAGGTGTAGCTACTTGCAAACGATGCCAGGCATAAGTCTTGGAGCGATTTGTCCTTGTTGGTGTACTTTTTAATGATGTCGTCGAAGATGTCAATGCATTCTGGTTGCAGTGTCTCCAATTGTGCCCGTCTCTTCAGCAGCAGTGTCCTCTCGTCGAATGGGTTCGTATTTATATACATAAACTCTCTTGTGCTAGTCGTTAGTGGAAGTGAAAGGCATAGGTAAACTGCTTGTTGGGCGCTTATGTGTTGGGTGTTGAGAATTGCATTCCCGACCTTTCGTACATGCTCGTCCGCATTGGCACTCACGTTGATACTTTGCACCATTGCTATCTTTACAGCATCGCTTGTCTCTTTGTCAACCTTTGTCATGTAGGACGTACAGTAAGGCGCAGCTCCATGTGGGTTCAAAATGAATTGGATGTCTCTGTTTGCTCCCCATAGTTCTATAAGATTTTGGTTGAAATTATTTGTGTACATGTCTTGTGGCTCTCTTTTGATGAAGATTTTGGGTTCGGAAAGATTGCTTCTGATAGCAAGCTTATATTCCTCCTCTGGCATGCCTACTTTTTGGAGGAATTTTGCATTTGACAGTGATTCGCTTGCTGCGTCTCGCAGAACTGTTTTGACTTTTTTGTAGTTCTTGTGCAAGGTGTTGTCTACCTCAATGGGCAAGGGTTGCAGGATATATGTTCATTTCATGGGCGACCGTGGGAACGCAAACCTGCAAGCACGTCTGTCTGTGCTTGTGAGTTTGCAAATCCTTGTGCGGGGTGCTGAGCTTGTCGTTGCTCGTGGTGACGTACCTGTCGATGAACTGTTCTATGTTTTCGTCATCGCTTATGTTACAGTTTGGTGCATTGTCCACCCATATCAAGCCATGATCATCCTGGCTATCTCTGTGTTGAAACTTAGTGACAAAGAAGAAGTCCATTATGGGGCCTAGAATGGTGTCGTCCTTTCGTAGTTATTGCTGCAAAGGCTCTCATCGTTTCTCTGTTGCAGAGAAAGTGAGAGAGAATGTCGATGGGCCCAATTGACGCGCCAGGGTGAAAAGGTTTCGCTTCAGGCGCACCTTGTAGTCGGCGGATCTACGTAGGCAGACGAAGTCGCGAAAACCCATTCTCAAATGCAAAAGCTTCTCGAAATTGGTATCTACAATGGCAGTCCTCGCCTCAATCCGTCTTCCTTGCAGTTGCCCTTTTCGCAAGCGTACCCACGTGGACGACAACAGTTGTCGCACCAACACTTTAATTGTCTTTAAGAACAGGTTTTTGATTTGCGAAACGCCCATCCTCGTTTCGCAACTCGCAATTGACTATGTCTTGGTCATTCGTTTTGTTGTCTATCTTGTACCCGCGAGCATTGATTTGATTGTCAGCATTTTGATTTAGTGAGCTTTGTAGCAATTGCTGCTCTCATACATGGGCGATGGCCTCTTCTTGTATCTGTCCAAACAGCATTGCGTGGCTGTTCGTGGGGTACGTTGCGAGCAAACAGGTCGCCAAATCAGTAGTATTAAATGGGTGTTTTTTACCAAAGTCATCATCCTCCCTCACGTTGAATAATTCCAGGCTCAATGCTGTTTCCATCACGTAAGCGTAGAGGTTGGTTGCGGTATGGTATTTTCACCTTGCGTGTTTAGTATGGGTTATTGATATGTGCTGCGATCGTGGCTGGATCGAAAGGCTTCACGCGGTCGATGTAGTTTTTGGGACAATCGATTTGCTCGAAGAAGAGCGGGAGCTCTGTGTTGGTCGCCTCGGGAGATGGATGCATGCAATCCCTTTTTGCTTCACCACCCAACGGTATGTGGGCGACCTTTTTTGAAGCAAAGGGATTTTCAACCGAGTGCTGTATCAACGAACCCCTATTCATGTCTATGTCTTGAACGACTTCATGTACCTGAGCAGTAGTGCTGTCAGTTGCGAACTGAGAGGCACAGGGCTTTGAGCGTAGATGTTCAGGCCCAACCTAGAGCAAGTATTGTGCGAATCTTTGCAAATAGAGTGCTGGACGTGCGAATCTTTGCAAATAGAGTGCTGGACGATGTGCGCCGACTCAGAAAGCACTCCACATAGTAAACACACTGTTCTAGACAAAACCTTGGCGCGGGTTAAGAACTTTAAGGATTGTCGATAACAAAATCTGGTAATTCGTCACATGTGTATCGCAGTGTCAAGAATGTGTTCAGTTGTAGAGCAATTAGCTGGTGCGAAGAAGTCGCCATACGTTTGTCAGAATCGTGGACGGGAGATTGTGGGGGCGTGATTGACATTATGTTATTTCAACAACTGTAGAGGGTGTAATAGGTCATTAGCAATAGTTGTTTCGAAGTGTGTTTATAGATTCTGCCGTGTGGCTCACAAAGGCTTGAAATTAAGACTCTTCCAAGGATTCTATGCTTAAGTTTAAGAAGAACAAAAAATCTAAAATTGTGTCATTGGACTTATAAAAGTCTCACTCAAGTATATTAAATTTAAGACTCTAATCCCTTTGTGAGCACTTTGTGATGACAAGTATTTTGGGCAAGGGGTGGGGAGGGAGAGGGTGGAGGATGATTCGAACTTTGTAAAGTTAAGTGATCATATTTCCTTGGAGTCATTATCAATATTCGGCACATACAATTGTTGATTGTGGATATGAATTTGCAAGACGTTTTCCAAACATGTACTTATCTGTGTTGGAGATTGCATGTAGAGAGAGAGAGAATGAGAGGGAGAAACAAAGAGAGAGAGAGAGAGAGAGACAAAGCGCTACATGAGACCATTGTTTGGAGCTACTTTTCTTTATAGAGTATGTGTATATAAATGTATTTGCAAACAAGTTGGAGGCTTCATAGCTGAGCCTATTGCAGGAGTAGATCAGTTAAATTGGGCCATTGAATTTGATAACTGCCCCCCTGGAAATTTAGTAGTGTTGTCTTTAGAAGTCTAGCAGTGCACGTCCCAGAAACTCTGGAGGAAATTAATATCCCAGCATAAATACCATTTCCAAACAAAATTGAATAAGCTCTTATCATGGTTTTTCGCTTTTCTGAAATTTGGAGATGCAGATGAGTTGAAAGCTTACATGAAGGTCACACAGCATGTTTCTCAATGTATGTGATGTGGCTGCTTGTCAAGATTGGAGGTAGGGTTGTTTGTACTGCAGGCAGCAGCCAACGGTGGACCTTATCCCAGAACGAAGTCCTTTCAGAGGGCTGGATTGTCGTCATCGTTTGAGGAATGGACGATAGGAACCACTAAAATTTTTTGCCTTTTGAAAATGTTACCAACCTGGCAGGGGGAGCTCTTGCTTGTATGTCGGTGTACTTGCAAGCCCCACAATCAAATATGGTTGGACAAACCAAGGGACTTTCCTTAACAAATGCAGCAGTTCCCTTTTCCTTACGTGTACTGTCAATATTTTATATTATTGTCAGCTGCCAGCCGTGGATTCCAGATCTATAATTTGATGGTAGACTAAGTAGCAGTATTTAACAGCACAAGCTTGTTATATAATCCTACCAACTGTGACGAAGCTGAGTCCTTTAATCAGGCTTCTCTTAAAGGCTAAATCGCAGTGTGCACGTACTCATTCGGGTTCTATATGGAGGCTGATGAGGGAACAGAGTCTCAGATATTGCTCATCAGGCTATTCTGCACTATTAATATTCATCGATTGTAAGAGATCCAATGGTACAAATCATAGACGTTGCAGCCTGAGGAAAAACCTATAATGCTTCACCTCCGGAGTATCTGGGAGGAGCCTGAGAAGTAGTTCTTCATTCTTTTACAGGGCCAAATGAAAGAGTTTAAATTTGAAGCCAGAGACATTTCAAAGTTCAATGTCTTGGCGCCTGGCTCTTTCACAAGGGCTGCGTGGACTGTGTTTGGTATAGAATTTTGAGATTTTGAGGGTAACTGCTATTTATTGGGAAGTTGCAATTTGTAAGTCAGAACTAAAAGGCCCTCCTCAGGGTTCTTGTCACATCTGGACAATGCTATATGTACAGCAGGAGAAGATGATTGTAGACTGTTGTCAGGCTGCAGATTTATTCACCTCAATGAAGAGCAACCTTAATTGAAGCAAATAAGGATCTATACGTTACAGCCCAAAATGGGCCGATGTGGATAAAGGGCTTGCCCTTATCCTTGTAGTGAAGGGGCTGATCCTACAACAGTTATACGACACGTACCTTATGTTAGTATTGAGCCATTGTGTCCCACTACACTGGCCCACTCAGATTTAATAGGCTTGCTCCCTTGGCAGCACCAAGGATGAATGGCTCCTTAGACAGAAGGATTTGATGGTTGCTCCCGTCCTTCCTGTGACATATTTCCAAGTCGCTGGCCCATAACCAGGCAAAGCTCATGTCGAAATACATTCCACTTTCGTCTGTCAACCTGGATTGTTTCATGCAGGGAATGATTTTTCATGGCTAAAGAGTATTTTTTTAATCTTGGGCATGGCCAGGTCTGTCCCACTGATCCACTGCCTATAAAGTTATAATGATCCTACCGGTGTTGCAGCCCTTTGTCTTGCCTCACAACCCAGGTGGCCTGCCCTTGTCTGTTGTTCATGTGTCGCTGCGTGTTTTTAATGGATCATGGAGCCTTCTTCAAAATCATGGCGTTGTATGTCTCACCAAGCTGTTTCTGAAACATAATAAGCATCTGCTGTTTTATTCTCCCAGATTTAATCTTCAGGGAGAGCCTATACAGAAAACACTACAGTCTCTCATCAACAAAATGGTCAACGACAACAGGAATTCAGGGGATCATAAAACCACAGACAGGGTTATGGGCTTACAGAACGTTGCAGCAAAGCCAACCCCCTGAAGGTCACAAGAGGATAATGTTTAGGCTCACGGCCAATCAAAATGCATGAATGTGCTCGTAGGTAACAGTAGGACTGTATTTCTTGTAATGACAAATCATAGAACATTTGAATTCTTGTTTGGGTCGGAGGAAGTACTGACAATGAAATCCATGTCTACAGATGACAATCAGAGTACAACATGTGTTGGAAGGTTGTGATATCCTAGTAATTGTAGTTGCAGTGGTTAAATTCAAATTAAGGGCAGGATGGTTATAGACAGTGAGGTATAAAAGCAGTAAGGCGTGGCACAGTCACCATATCCACCCTGATCGTGTTGAACAGGGCAAGCTAATTTTACTTCTGAAATCTCTCCTTTGTCCTAAAACAACAAACTGGGATGGACACGGCCACAAAATGCAATCCATGTATGTGGCATTGGCATGCTTTTCATGGAAGACAACATCCTACCATCGATGTGAACGGAATTGAAGAGAAGTATTTGATTTAAATGAGTAGTGTGATGGAACACAAGGAATCAATTTCCTTGTTTTAGGTCGATGGCTTATCCAGTTAAGCCCATATCTTTTAATTAAAACTGTAAACGCTGAGCACTGGGATAGTTCATGCATATTCGAGTTAAAGAGGTCACCGTTGTTTCACTCTTGTAGTTTACTTCAATTCTCTACTGTGATAGGACTCAGATTATAGTGAAGCAGTATACTAACATTTTGCACTTGGCATTTCAGCTCATCACCAACTTCACATCCCTGCATAACTGTTCTTGTAGGAGGACAAGTCTTAGACATTTGCAGCAAATGTGGGTGCATACATACTCCTGCAGGAGAGGACAGCATACACCTAAAACAAGGAATCAATTTCCTTGTTTTAGGTCGATGGCTTATCCAGTTAAGCCCATATCTTTTAATTAAAACTGTAAACGCTGAGCACTGGGATAGTTCATGCATATTCGAGTTAAAGAGGTCACCGTTGTTTCACTCTTGTAGTTTACTTCAATTCTCTACTGTGATAGGACTCAGATTATAGTGAAGCAGTATACTAACATTTTGCACTTGGCATTTCAGCTCATCACCAACTTCACATCCCTGCATAACTGTTCCTGTAGGAGGACAAGTTTTAGACATTTGCAGCAAATGTGGGTGCATACGTACTCCCGC
This sequence comes from Dipteris shenzhenensis, assembly GCF_047967505.1. Taxonomy (NCBI): domain Eukaryota; kingdom Viridiplantae; phylum Streptophyta; class Polypodiopsida; order Gleicheniales; family Dipteridaceae; genus Dipteris; species Dipteris shenzhenensis. Next base: position 14,425,186 of record NC_141606.1, read on the forward strand.
AGGAGAGGACAGCATACACCTTTTGAACTCGCATTTTTTCATTGTTGTAGTTAATTTTGAGTGCCTACATAGATATGAAATTATAGACATTTTGTATACTAACAGTTTGTACTTGGTGTTGGCCCTCATCACCAACTTGACTTCCCTGCTTAACTGTTCTTCGTTTATGTGAACCCTCTATTATGCTATTAGAGCCAAGCTTTAGAGAATTCACCACTCTTGCACTTCACACATTCAAAATCTGAGAACACACAGTAAACTGAATTGTGGTCTCATTACAACAGACAAAATAGTGAACCATCTACAATGGAGAGGAAGCTCTGCTGCTAAGAAATCCAGAAGCAGGTGCCTCAGGCAGAGGCTGACGTAGCCTAGGGTAAGCAGGAAATCGGGTGGACAGTGACTGAAAGTGAAAGAGAACCGGATTAAGGGGCTGGGGGCAGAGGGAATACAGGCTGGTGAGGCCTCCTGATCCAGGCCCGCTGGACAATTGGACTGCAGCCTATAAAAAGGCTCTGAGCAGGTCCTTTCCTTCACGAGTGGGCTGCCTCCAGGCAGCCTTCTCGAACTTAAGCTGCAGCAAAAACAGGGTTGACAGCCCTCTCATAAATGAAGAAGGCATACATCTTTGTCCCTACTGAAGGGCTATCCTGAGGCTACTGGGCTGTTCATGGCTTAGGATATGCTGGCTGCTCGGGATCAGAGGCCAGCTGTACAGTGTAGGGAACTGTGTCCATGAGAGGAGGGTAAATGGAGAAGCTGTTGGGATTTGATCTGTTACCGAAGGAGTGACTGGTGGTACTGGTCCATGGCCGACCCAGTAGATCAACCAAAGGATCCAAACCAGGGGACTTGGAACCAGGAACAGGTTGATGGCTTTAAACGGAGCGCTCACTACTATCAGGAAATCCACTGACCTCAAGGGAGATGTCTCGAACCGATGAGGAGGAACTGCCTTCCTAAACTGGCTGGCTGCAAACGGAGGCCTTGCAGATAGAGATCGATGTATGAGTCTATCCTCTGCTGCAGACAAAGCCATCCTTCCACCAGCGCACTTCCCGATGCGGCAAACGGAAGGAGGAAATCTAGTACGGAAGGTCGTAATGGACAGCACTTCGAAGACGAAATCAACCTTTGGCATTGCGAAAACCTCGTTCAAAAGCAAGAAAGAAACAGGGCTACTTACTTTCTTTTGAGTCTAGTATACGTACTTTCTTTCGAGTCTAGTATACTATTAGCTGTCGGAGTACTGTATGGCAACCTCAAACTTTCTGCAAGCTGTAGTCCTTCGACCCTATTAAACATGTAGAGAATGCAAACAGTATAAACTACTTCTTGTATAATCATTGACAATTACATGAGCCATACAATGTTAGAGCAAATTCTATAAATGACTGAAACTAAGTACAGTAGAATAATGAATGTGCAACAACTCCTCGACTTCCAAGCAACTGCTTCCTATGTGCACAACTGAATTAAATAAGTTGATATCATTTGGGACACCAGATTTAAAAAAAGTTTCCTATCTTGATTGTGTTCTAAGCCATCGGAGATGACAAATCATAAACCAAAATGCATTAATGATGAGAAATCATTTCTGAATCTGAATCTGCAAAAAATGTCAAAATTAGTCTCTGTCATGTCTCTGCCTCATCATTTATTGAAATCTTTGGCCTTACAATAATACCTATACAAGAGATTGAGAATTATAAGAAATGGATTGCGAGAATTTGCGATACAAAAATATCATAAAGCCCTCTCATTTTAGGATGTTACCTTTGTGTACAAGCCACTTTTCTAATGGGCTGGTAGGAAAATCATCAATCCCTCCCGAGTCCTGGAAGCCTAGCAAACTGTCAGATGCAACTCCATCTCTACAAAGCACAATGAAACAGTCTTGGGCTTATACGAACGGTCAAAAGTATTTCCTGATACATGCCAGGTATATTTGAATGGCCAAAGTGATTTCCTCGCAAATAATTCTCATACCTCAACCAGATAAGCACGGAAGTGTCTTGATAGCCAACTTCATATCAAAAAATGGAGCATTTTGCAATGATCTTTTGACACGAGCATTCTAATTGAGAGACAGAAGTGAAAAATCCTTGTGAACGTTCATATAAAATCGTACTCATCAGAGAAATTAGCATCTGTTAAATGAAGCAGAGCAAATCCATACTAACAAAAACAAGAAAATGACCGTGTGTTAAATGAAGCAGAGAGCAAATCTGTACTGATAAAGATGAGGACATGATAGTGTGTACTTGCAAGAGTATAGATAACACAGAGTTGGAGAAGCTGCGAGGAAACTGTCGCAGAGCACTGTATCAATCGATCAGTAGCCTATAGAACAGGCTGAATGCCCGTGTATAAGATCCTGATAAATAATCTCTGAAGGGATCCTGCATTGTGCCCTTATCCACTTTAACTCACTGAATCCTTTAGCACTTTCTGTGCATGGACCGTATGCGATACAATCGTTGAACGTCAGAACACGGACAGTTTCGGAATACATATCTGATTGCCTAAATAAGCCATCAAAATACTAAACGGAGATTACAACGAAGAAATGTTATCCGGCTGCACAAAGACAAATAGTGGGAAATTTGTATAATAAGAAATAATGATTCGGAATAAAATTTTTGAAGCTCTTTTAGGGACATTCGCACGCCAACGAATCCCGCTGTTTATGCTTACCTATGTTACACATGTGCTAGTCACGCACCTGCACCTGCACCTGCACCTGCACTTGGAAATGCGAATCGGAAATAACACAGTCCTTTGGAACGCGGAAAGGGAGCAAAGGCAGCATGCAGAGCTACGCGAAAAGGCGAATCGGATGGAAGACACGCGGCAAGACGCGGATGGTTGCAGAAAGCCAAGGGGGCATTTCATTAGCTACAGGGACTTGCAATCAGTTGATCCAAAAGTAAAAAAGAAAAGGGGGTTACCCACCACACGTAGCTTGCCCCAATTACAAAGCTTCTTATGAGGAGTGGGATATTGTAGATGGCTTATTAAGGATTATGGTATCGAAACCTTGCCCCTTATTAAGGATTATGCTACCCAAGCCTTCTTAAGGATTATGCTACCCAAACCTTAGAACATGATTGAACTTTTGAAGAGCTCAAATTGATGCTAGAGAAATTTCCCATTCGTGTTCAACCAAACTTAATAGTGTTTTCTTTGCATTCAAAGAAAACGATACGGTAGCACTTTTGGTGTCTTAAGCTTTCTTTGTTCCTATAGACCAAGGGATAAGGCATAGTATATGATTAAGTTTGACATATCTAGAGGACCAAGATTTTAGTGTCTCAGGCTTTCTTTGTTCCTATAGACCAAGGGATATGATATGGCAGATATTTTGGTGTCTCAAGCTTTCTTTGGTCATATAGACCAAGGGATAAGGGTTACTATAAGATTAGAACAAAACTTGACATATCTAGAGGACCAGGTAATCTTTCACAACGACAAATGCGAATCCATAATTTGAGATACAATATGAAATCTCAATGAAATCAATATGGAAAAGGAATTATTCATGGACCATTTAGTTATGGTTTTATAATTTAAAAATAGCAGGCTTCAATATGCATGTGCACACAAATGTGCAGGCTTCAATATGCATGTGCACACAAATGGAAACCTAGGTTTTAGGAGGAGGCTTGCATTATGAGGTGGCAAAGTAAAAGTAGATTTTGAGAAGACACAGGTTAATGGAACTCGAGGAACAATTGGAAAAGCTCCAAGAAGAGTCTTTGAGAGCAATTGCAAAGCTACAAAGGGACCTCAAGTTTACTCATGTGGATTCACGAGCAATGAAATCTCAAAATTTCAATGTCAAGATCATCCCCATTTAGCTCCATCATTGGCCCAACATGAAATTGGCCATCGAAAGCAAGAGGGTAGTGACACTGGGAGAGGGGTTGTGGCATAAAGATGACACACAATGACTTATGCAGTACAGGTTGATTTAGTTCATTCTTAGAGGGGCAAACTCAGAAAAGCCAAGATTGAATCATTGAAGCACATGCCTTAGTAAGTCTTAGTCCATAGCATGTCTAAGTTCTTATGTTCTTGAAGTGTAAATATGTCATTATTTTGGGGTCTATTGCCACTAGAAGATGATATAAAAGGATGTAAACAAAACATGACCAAATGTGGCCATTAGCAAAATTTCCTGGGTGTGGGTGAGCGAGCATATATAGAGAGAGATGTGTGAACGAGTTCATAGAGGAGCTTGTTTATGTAGCATGCATTGTGTGCATATATATGTCTTTATTTGGGCACTATGGCACATGTCTTGGGCTATATTGATGGATGCTTATATGTGCCTCACGAGAGAATGAAAAGGATTTTCCAAACTAGATTTCAAGCAACCAATGTGTGGTGCAAGGAGGATTCTCCCCAGTCATCGAGGAGAATCCCCAAACATTGTCGCAAGCACGCCATGCAAAAGAAGCTGAAATTAAGGTTGGGAAAAGAAACGGTTATCTGTGAGATGCAGCTTGACACTATCAAGCAAGAGCTAGAGAGACTCACCGAAGGTGGAGTGTATGTTTTCTTCACTAGTAGGGATGGTGTTGGCTAGTTTTTGAGTTCCCTACATGGCTCGATTTTTGGGGATAGGTTCTTTCCTATTTAGGTCTATGGTTGAGTCTCTTACAAATAATATGTTGGGACATTCATTCCTTTCTACTGGTGTAATCATGCTCATAATACCTTGGATCCCATTCTTTAGTGTCAAGGGATGAGTTTCTATTCCATAACTGCACTATGTGGATTGACTTCCAGAATCTACCTCTGTGGTGGCTAGGTGGAGCACTAAAGATATGGCAAGCTCTCTGGGAAAAGTGGAACTCATTCCTCAATTGGCTAGATCGAAGTACGGAGTTAAGATTTTTTATTTCATTGATGTGTCAATTGATTTGGTACATGTTGAGCAAGTCCATTGTAGTCCATTCCATGATGCATGATTTATTTGTAAGAAGACAAGACACTTTGCACAAAATTTCCCATCAAGAAAGGAGAATGTGTCATTCATGAAGGGAGACAAGATGCTTTGCAATTAAGATTCAAAAGTTAGAGTGGAGCTGACATAACCTCATGCATGCAACATCCAAAAACTTGAGGACTTGAAATATGCCATGACAAAGATTGATAAGCCATGACAAGACATCAAGGAAACAAAGGAAGAGCCATGGAGGAAGCAATGCTGGAAGTTCCAAATGGTGGAGAGTTAAATGAACATCAAAGACTTTAGTGGCAATGGAGGGGGTGCATGATTGAGAAGTCGACCCTTCAGATCAAGGAAATTTCTTGTAATGACAAAGAAATTGCAACTCCTTTGCCATGGCCAAGGTTAGGAAGACGATTTGCCAGAAGCAAACCAGCTCCACGAGAAAAAAAACCAAAGAACACTCTCATTGAAGCAAGTTCAAATTCAAATGTTTCGTTGACTAGCGGTTTGTTAAAATGTATGAAGGATGCGACAAGAATTTCTAGAGGAGTTTCACTTTCTGCGTAATGCCTACAAGGTGCTGGCTTAGCCAACCCTTAACCCCTCCCTCCCTATGTAATGCCTAAAAGGAGCTCGCTTAGCCCTAAACTTCTAAGTTTTTGTGATAAAGTCATTCAAAAAGGGTCTGTTACAACAATTAGATATAGGAAGCCAGATGCTATTTTGGTCCCTTTCAAGGCAAGGGGGGGTGCAATTCTTGTGAGAGGATCTTTTGGGTTCAAGGAGTTGTTTTGTGATGACGAGGGGTCTCTTTTAGTGGTGGGGGTGAGTGGAACATGACTAGGAATCTTGGGCCATGTGTAGGCATGGGAATCGTGTGGTTAATTGGTGTCTTGGAAATGGAAGGCAAGCTTGGGAGGAGATGTCAATCTCTATGAAAACATATGGCGGAGTTGGGCTATTACTTTTGACAACAATCAGCACCACTGGCTCAAGCAGGAGGTCCCTAGGGAGATCATTCCCCATTTCTTGTCACGATTCTGGTCCAAGTTGTGCCCACGAAAGATTTCCTATTTCTTTTGCAGGGTAGCACACGCAAGCTTACCAATTGGCCCCTAGCTGGAGCTGGATGGCAAATGCCATTATTGTACAGATAATGCGATAGAGATGATTCCGCACTACCGTTGGGGATGCCAGGCAACAAAAAGGGTTTGGTCAATAGCCCTAAGGATAGTGGCGAGTACACTACGCATGGAGAGGGGTTTCACGTGGGGGAGGGGGATGGTGGCTTGGCTCTTAAAGGAGACGCGTGCATTCTTGATTGACCCCACCTCACCATCTTTTCATATTCATGGACGGACAGTGACCAAGATCGAGACACATGAGGCAATTCCTCCCAAACAAGCGCACTTGACACCTTTGACAGAGAACAATGTATGGGAGATCATGGCTAGCATCACTACTTGGCTTATTTAGGTTGCTCGTTGCAGTTGGGTGATGGCAGGCCAACATACCACCCCAAACACCACCCTCATTCCCATCTAACAACATATCATCTACATTTTGTGTGCTATTTGGGAGCGTGTAACTCAGGGATGTAAAGCGAGCGCTGAAAGGCGAGCCCGTTTTTGCAATGTATGGGCTATAAGCTCCTTTCATGTTCTCAAGGAGAGAGGTCTACCATTGCAATGTATGGGCTATAAGCTCCTTTCATGTTCTCAAGGAGAGAGGTCTACCATTGTAGCCCCTATTCTAGAGACTCTCTAGGCAATATGCTGGGAGCTCAAGAAACAGGTCAAGCTTTTTAGACTGCTGCTTTTTCTTCTTTTTCCCTTGATCAACATCCTTGGTTTTACTAATTTCTAAAGTGGTTTTTGGCCTTACTTGTGTGGGGAAGAGCTATAGTAAATGTTTCGTCTTGGGGTTTCAAAACCCAAAATTTTGGTGTTTCTCTTTTGAGGCACATGTCATTCCCACATTTAAACGGTCATTTCTTTTGGTATTTGTTTGGAGGTGCTTGTTTTTTGCCTCGCTGTATCATGCCATGTCTTCTTAAACTTCTTCCAAGGCGATTTGAATGCAAATTCAACTTGTTTGAAAAGCATTACTATAAGTTCCTTTTTTCATTTTAAAAGAATGATCTGTCTTATGTGCAAGGATTTGTGGAAGATTTGGTGACAAGTGTAAAGTTTAGCAAGAAAGATAACGTTGATGGTGTGATTCACTGGAGAGCAAATGGAGGATGGCCCTCACTATTAATCTAAGAAAAGTTTTGTTTACATTGGTAGCGTGTTGGACATACCTTCACCTATCAAATCTCTACACAATCGATGGTACATCCAAAACGCGATATCAAGCTAGACAAAAGGCAAAGTGGAGTGGGCGTAGGAATGCACGAGGGCATGCACATGTTGTCTATTATCTATGTCAACCTCCTCCATATCTATGTTAGACAAATATGAGTGTGGTGACCAACAACAAAGATTTTTTAGCCAACATTTTTTTTGTAGTAGTGCATTTCTATATTTTTGGCATGCCACGTGGATCGTGGAAGCCTTATTGACGCTGGGCTAGCATGCAGAAGCGAAAATCGGCCTTTATTTATTTCCTTTATCAATTCCCGTGAAGAATAGTGATGATAGGTCTCATTCTAGTAAGGGAAGCTCCGGTGTGGAACTAAACTATTGGGAGGAGTCATGTTTGGATAGGGGTTTAGTTGGTTGCATGGAGTTGGATCCAGAGGCCTAGGGCAGGTTTTTATGGAACACCAAAAAGAAGGGTGAGAACTTTCATCTAGGTATGATTCATCGATTCTATGCATCTGAGGAGGGATGGTGGATGTGTGATCTAATGGAAGGGGAGTGTCTTTTGAGCACAGGTACCTTGAAAGGGGAGTGTCTTTTGAGCACAAGTACCTTGGCCAGTGGCCTGAAGTTTCTCTTGGCCTATTGAAATTGGGAGATCTCTAGACACTTCATTTAAATTCAACAAAATAATTTTCCAATGCAAAAAACTCTACGAAGTGATCATACACACATAGAGGAGCAAGGGAGCTGGTATGCATGTGCTAGTTGGGATGTTTCAATTTGGTAGATGTGGGGATGACAAAAATATGGGATTCTCAAAGCCATCATTGAGTTTGAGTAGGCCATTCAGCTCAAAAGGGCTAGCATGCGAGGGAGAATTATGGGCATGGAATCATGCTTATCCATTGGGGACTCTCCCTTGATGTTATTTTTTCAATGTGTTCAGAGGAAGCACGACAAGGAATAACTGGATCGAGTGACGGATTCTAGGGGTAATTGGATTGCATAGTTTTGGTATATTACTAAAGTTTTTAGGTCCGAATTGGGGACTATCATGGGCTCACTAGAAGTACAAGACTCATTGTGGAGGGAGATATGTGTTGGCAAATGTGGAATGCAAGGTCTCAAAATTCCGACTAACTAACCTTTGACAAGCCTTTTGCTAACATAGAGTTGTGGGATGCTCTCAACACCATGGAGAAACACACATGCCCATGACCGGATGGTTTGATTGTCGATTTCTATGTGGCATTTTGATATGTCATCAAAAGGGACTTGGTGGCAATGGCAAAATGCCTCTATGTAGAGGGGATTTATGTCAAAAGATGTGAAAGTGGGCCTTATGAAATTGTTTTCAAGGCATTAGAACAAGCTAAAGGTAGGATATTGGAGGTGAATCTCAATGCTAAATACTTCAAACAAGGTGATTGCCAAGGCTATCGCATTGAGAATCAGAGAATTCTATATGCTAGTGGTTGATCATGAATAGAATGGGCTCAACAAAGACAAGGATATTTGAAAACATTTTGAATGTCTAGTTTATACTTGCCTATGCATGTTCGATCTGAACGCTAAATACTTCAGACAAGGTGATTGCCAAGGCTGTGGCATTGAGAATCAAAGAAGTCTATATGCCGATGGTCAATCATCAATAGAATGGGCTCAACAAAGCCAAGGACATATTTGAAAATATTTTGAATGTCTAGTCTACACTTGACTATGCATGTTCTTCAACTCAATGCTGCATTTTGTTCATGTTGGATTTAGATAAGGCTTATGATAGGATCATAATGGGATTTCATTTGTCCACAGCTTGTGTGATGCCTTGAACAAATTCTACAAGGTGTCTAGCTAGGAATGCAATTGGTCCAAGAGTTTTGCACTCTAATATATAGTCATCTTTATTTATGCTCGTGTTATCATTTTGTACTCCAAGAGTGTGGAGGACATTTTTTCCTTTGTGGCATAGTGTGTAGGTGCTTTTGTAAGGTTGCTACAAGCACTCTAGGTATGCACAACCAGAAGATTGTGTGCATGGAGGATTTGAATATAGGTATGACTTTATATTTTATGCAATCCACTGTTGTGTGAAATTTTTAAATCTAGTTAGCTTGCATCTCTGATTGCGTATTGATTGCATTATTTTTTTCCATCTCCTAGCTAGACCATGACATGTGATTGGAGGGCTCTCTGTTGGTGTCTCACTCTGGGCTCTTCACTGACTCAGAGGCTTGCCATCGATATATAGTTAGCTCTATTGATGCTTGTGTTATCGTTTTGTAATCCGATTCTTTTGGCCTTTGTGCAATAGTGTGTAGGTGCTTTTGTAAGGTTGTTACAAGTCTCATAGGGATGCACAACCAATAGATTGTGTGAGTGGAGGATTTGAATATAAGTGTGGCTTTTATATTTTATGTAGTCCACTGTTGTGTGAAATCGCTAAATCTAGTCAGCTCACATCTCTAATTGCATATTGACTGCATGATCATTTTCCAATAGTTATACCCTTTGAAACAATCCTTGAAACCATATAGCTCTTTTCTAGCTATTTGATCAAATATTTGGTTGATGAAGGAAGAGGGCATGAATCAAAAATTGTCACCTTATTGATCTCCCTATAATTGACAAAATTTTAGTACAATCAACCCCTTTTTAGGGACCATTACAATGGGAAAATTCGATTCAAATACTCTTATTGGAAAATTGTGTCTGGCCTTTGGTTATTTTGGTAGAGCATACGTCTTGAAGTTTGTTTGCCAACCTTCAACAAGGTTGTCGAGATCATTTTGCATTGGGCTTGATCATTCACATAGATGTCTAGACAGCTTCATAGGCTAGCATGATTTGGTTGAAATATTATGTTTCCTTTCTTGATGATTTCTCACGCAAGACATGGGTGTATTTTATGCAAGAGAAGGCAGAGGCCTTGTAAAATTTAAGCAGTTTTGATTTAGAGAGCAGAGGTGCAGTAGAGTCGAGGCCGTAGAAGCCTTGAAGCATGCGTTGCTTGTTGCTTCGAAGTCAAGGCTTATAGGCATCCAAGCTGTTGGAGAAGCATTAAAATGCTGAGGCTGAGGCTCTCTCAAAGTGAGAGCTATTGATACCGCATTCTGTCTCTTAGAATAAAATGAACACACACAATACTTGGTAAACACTCACACAATTCTCTCTCTCTGAATGGAAATCCTCAAAGAAATGAACGGAAATCTCTTTCAATGAAATGGACGGAATTTTCCTATCACTCTATGGAAGTGAAAGAATACTCAATCAATCTCAATCTCTCTTGCACTCTCACAAGGAGGATGGTGCTTCAACAGAAGGCAAAACCGTGCTCTGATACCATGACAAAATATGAAGAGGGGAGAGGAGAAGAGTGGAGATGAGGAGAGAGGGCACAGCTAGAGACCACACCACAAATGAATAACTGTACACTAGATTTAGTTTAAAAAATAGAATATATATAAACCCATTTAGGGTTAGGGTTAGGGGATCTAACCTTTTCCTTTATAGCACTCTATAAGGTTAGTGCTATGCACATATGATCACATGATGGTGCTATGCACACATGATCACATGATGTTGAGTAGGAACTCTCAACATAAAGTACATTAGGGAAACAAAACTTTTAAGTGTTTGAATGCACTTTTAGGTATGTTTAAAGCAATTTTGAATTTATGAAAGCGCATATATTTTCTTCGAAGAAAGTTTTTTTCAAGCACATTAGTGTGCTTTCAAATTTTTTAAATTTCATTTGCAAAAATACACTTTTAGGTTCTTGAAAGCACTTTTAGGTTCTCAAAATCACTTTCATGTGTGTTTGAAAGCACTTTCAAGTCTATGAAATATCATGTACATTTTCTAAGAAGAACTTTCAAGTTTCAAGTGCTTGAAAGAAGTTTCAAGTGTTTGCAAGCACTTTAGGTACTTGAAAGCACTTCAATAATGTAAAAGCACTTTCAAGTTCTTAAAATAACTTTTAAGTGGCTAGAAGCTTTTTTAGGAACACAGCAGAGTGTTTTTATGTGCTATAAATCAAATTATACAAAAGCACTTTTGGGTGCATGAAAGCACTTTTAAGTATGCTTGAAGGCGTTTTGGGTGGTGGAGGAGGAAGGGGGGGGGTGGAGGAGGAGAAGGGGGGGGGGGGGGGGGGGGGTGGAAGAGGCTTAAGGTAGTAACCCAAGGTTGATGCTTGGGGTTGATATTGTTGGCTAGAGTTGGAAAAAAATTTTACTCTCCTTGCCCTTGAGTGGTATGTTTGTGAAAGTTCATGGTAGTTTGTTTTTTACACATACTTGCATATGTTTACTTGTTACTTGAGATGCTAGTCTCCCCAAGTTCCTTCCCACGGCTTCCACAGGAAGAGCAGTGTATTGTCAGTATGCAAGGTTCCGATGCTTTTTGTCTCCTATAGATATATTAGTGTTGTTTGTAGTATAAGTGTATCGTAGGACCTCGGGCCGTATTCTTGTTAGAGACGTAAGCTTAAGTGTGGTAAGCAAACTTAGTGCATGCGTGTGTGAAAGGGACGTGCATCATCATGATTGGGGTAGTGAAGGCTTTCACCTTCATTGAGGGTTGAAGGGTTTAGGAGGATTTTGAGGGTTAGAGGGAGGTTCAGGGTTTAGAAGGAGGTTCCAAGGTTTAGAAGGAGTTCCATGGTTTAGAAGAGTCTCACGGTTTAGAAGGAGGATCCAAGGTTCAGGGTAGAGTACATGACGGAGAACTCGTCTCCCTCGTAGATCATGGAGGTCAAGGGTTCAAGGACTAAGGGTTTAGGGGGAGCATAGAAGTGGGAGAGGAAGAAGGTGTAAGAGCAGAAGGGAGGAGGAGGAGGGAGAAGAAGGAAGGAGGAGGAGGGAGGAGAGGGTGGAGAAGGGAGGAGGAGGAGGGAGGAGGAGAGGGAGAGGATGGGTTGCAAGGTTGGAGAGAGGGGTGGAGAAATTGCAAGGTTAGGACATGCTTTTGGATGGGAAGTGGAAGAAAGCATGGACACTTAGAGACAATTGCTTGGAATATTAAAGTAGAACTCAACACAATGCCCCAAAGAGTGTGGGCTTCATTCCATTATGGGGTATTTATACAAGTTGGAGAGCTTCTCTCTCTGCATGTAGGAATTGTAAGACATTCTCTCTCTACATGTAGAACTTGCATATAGAAGTTGCATGTAGGAGTTTCAAGTTGCATATAGGAGTTGCGTGTTACATGTAGGAATTGCAAGTTGCATATAGGAGTTGCATGTTGCATGTAGGAGTTGCATGTTGCATGTAGCACTTGCATGTAGCACTTGCATGTAGAACATGCCTATAGGAATTGCATGTAGCATGTAGGAGTTGAATATAGGACTTGCATGTAGGAGTTGCATGTAGAAATTGCATGTAGGAATTATATGTAGAACTTGCATGTAGAACATGCAAGTTGGAATCCTAAGAGGGATTAATTCCTAGCCTTATGCAAGTACAAGCAGAGCTTTGCTGCTACACTACACCCACATTTTGTACTACTTAAGTCTATGTTGGCACAGAGACAACACACGTGTTAGGATAGGATGGTGATGTGGCCAATTCTAATGAAATGGCTCACACAGTCATATGTCACTTGACTACATGACAATGTGCATGATAAGGCCCCATGTGTCAAACACTAACTAGCCTTTGTGTGTGGTGATCTGTGGATAAGGTGGTGACTAGTCAAAGATGACTCAGTTTTGACTAGTCAATTGTTGATTGGTTAACTATATTGACTAATGAGGTGGCTCAGCTCGTCTCACTAAAAAAATAACTATAGGCTCTCTTTTTTCTTAAAAATCTCTCACAAATACAAACTCTCAAGCCAAATCTCTCTATGAGATAAGTGAACACTCAAAGAACTCTCCCTATTTCTTTCTCTCTCAATGAACATAACTTTTCTTGGAATGAACAAAATTTTCTCTCAATGGTATAGAATGGAATGCGCTTGCAATCACCCAAGAACTTGCAATCACTTGATCAATATCTCATGCTCTCATATGGATCGCAATGCCTTAGTAGAAGGCAAGGCAACTCTGATAACCAAATATGGAGAGAGGAGAGGAGAAGAGTGGAGATGAAGAGAGAGGGCATAGCTAGAGATCACACCACAAATGACTAACTGTACACTAGATTTAGTTGAAAATTATGAATATATACAAGCCCCTTTAGGGTTAGGGTTAGGGTTAGGGTTTCTAACCCTTTCCTTTTTAGTACTCTTTTGGTTAGTGCTATGAACATATCAAACATGATATTGAGATGAATCCTCAACAAACCCTACCGACTTCATGATGTTGATCTTGAGGGAAGGTGTTCAGGATTTGTCTCAACATCATGTGTTGATAATGTGCTAGAAAGCACAAGGGTTGGAAATGTTGACCCTAAGCCTACAAGGGTTTGTATATATTAATTACTTTCAACTAATATAATGTACAGTTAGTCATTTGTGGTGTGCTCTCTAACTATGCCCTCTCTTGTTATCACCACTCTCACACAATTGGATTTGTACCTATAGATTTCCAAACTCCACCAATTCAAGTTGCTGGGCTACAAGTATTGTAGCCATTTATTTTTTCAAGGTTTTGAGCTCTGACATGAACATTGTAGTTGTACTAGAAGGATATTTCAACTCAAGTAGAGAATCTCTCTTATTTTCGTACTATAGTTTTGTTGTCTTTAATTCTTCCTCCTTTAAGCTAATCTCAGTTTCACACTTGCAAACATTGCCTTTGCTACTAGCTCTACACATTTCACAAAAGTTGCTTTGATCTTCTTCTCTTTCAGTTCATCCACGAATGAAGAAGGCTTTCCTTTTGAAGTGTCCTATTCTGACTTTGAGCTTGTAGCACTAGAATAGACTCTCAATGGCCCATTGGCTTTCCTACAATAGTCCAACTTCCTATTTATGCCACAGATTTGGCCCAGCATAGTCTTCAAAACATTGCCACCACCAAAAAGGGCCCATGCAATTTTGTGGTCCTCTGGATCATATTTGATTGCTTTGCATGTTTCAAATGCAAAGAAATTTCCAAACTTTGTTGTGATTTCATTATTTGGACAAATCCCCTAGTATGCCTTATGGTAAATCTTGAGCAAACCATGCTCAAAAAAATCATATTGTCCTTTTGGTGGTTAGCATTGAAAACTGCCAAGCATCAACTCCCTAGAATATCCTTGTCATTGATATGTACTAGGAGTTTTCCTAGCCTATCAAGTTGAGTTAATACTCAGCATTCAGCTACTCATCTATATAGAAAATCATGTGAGATGAGAATATTCAAAGTTAACACACCACTTGCTTGCATAGAAAACCATACAACATAGCAAAGAATCAGGACTACTTGCATCAATTAAAATCATGTAGAAACCATGAAGGACTAAGCCATTTAAAGTGATTTAATAGGAACAACTTACCTTAAAAAAGAGCTTTGTATGATGAGTTTCCTATTTTAGTGTAATCAGGATATGCATTCTTTTTGGCACACTTTCTTGGATGATTTTTCATTCTACACAAATGAGTAAGGGAAAAGAGACATACTACTACATGGTTAGAGATAGAAGCATACTAGTCTCTAATGACTTTGCATGAGAGAGAGAGAGAGAGAGAGAGAGAGAGAGAGAGAGAGAGAGAGAGAGAGAGAGAGAGAGAGAGAGAGAGAGAGAGAGAGCTACCTATTGAGGATGCCACCCATGCACTTCTAGTCTTAGTACAGCTACAGAGTCTTATTGAGAGAGAGAGAGAGAGAGAGAGAGAGAGAGAGAATGAGAGAGAGAATGAGAGAGAGAGAGAGAGAGTCACGTCAAGCTCAACATTTTACTTTGAATCGTTAGAGTTGAGTGATAAGGATCTTAGCTCCATCCCAACTCCATCTTAGGTGCATCCATCTTTTCTCTATGCTATTTCACTAGTCCAGTCATAGGCTCCACACTATTTCACATGTCCACTCATAGACTCGCAACTCCTCTATTACAAAAGTGACATGAATCCATGTAGCATACACACAACAAGAGAGAGAGAGAGAGAGAGAGAGAGAGATGGAGGAAGCCTTAGTGTTCAACTAAATGCGCATCCCTTAATACAGCAAAGAATACATGTGCCATATATATGTGGGCAATAAGAACAACACAACTATATCTAGAATGCAAGATAAGATAAGTTACATGTCCCACTTATTGGGTCATCGATGTGCTCCATTTATCAGTGATGTGATGAGAAGGTGGATAGAGACGTGCATCTCCATACATCTCAACACTTCCCCTCAAGCTCAAGTCACAAGGAGGATGGGTGCCTAGTCTTGCACTACTCAAGCAATATACTCCCATAACCTGACAGAAGTGGTCAAACTCCTCTCAAATCAATGCCTTGGTGAATATGTCTACAATCTACTCTTTCATAGACACATGTTGCAAGTCTACCTTTCCACTGAGGATCTTCTCTCAAATGAAATGGTAGTGGATTTCCATGTGTTTGTACGAGAATGAAACATAGTATTATAGCTATCATGATGCGGCTGATATTATCACAATAAATAGGTATTGGGTCCACACATCATAACCAATCTATGCAAATTGGCTACATAACCAGATGGCCTCACATGTCGTAATAAATAGCTACCCCTCTACATGCATCCTCTGTTGAAGACCATGCAATGGTCAGCTACTTCTTTGAAGACCATGACACTATAGCCCCTACAAAACTAAATACATATCATGATGTAGATATCCTATCATCTGCACTACCCACCCCATCTACATCTATGTATGCATAAAAATTGAGCTCTACATTAGTCCAGTAATGCAAATCGTATACAAGTGTATGACATACTACATGAATCCCCAAACTGCATCCAAGTGTAGATTCTTGGTGACTGTATAAAATGGCTAGCTACTCCACTTGCATAATTGAGATATGGATGAGTAATGGTGAGGTAAATCAAGCTTCCTACCATTCTTTGATCCATGTTCATATCTTCTATCTCATCACCCATATGTGTTGACAATTGAGCATTTGGATCATGGTATAATCATGGGGTTGCATGCAATCATACAATACTTTGCAAACATATCTAAAGCATACTAATGCTATAACATCAATGTGTCATCACTTTCCCTAACGACCTCTATGTTAAGAAAAAAATGTAACTCTCCAAGATCTTTCAACCTGCAACTAAGCTTTCACTTGAGCTATCACCTGCTCATTATTTCGTATGACTATGAGATTGTCCACATATAGAATGAGCGGCATTTTATCAGTCCCCCTAACTAATGCAAAGAGGGATGGGTCAGTTGGACATGCATAAAAATCTAGCTGCTGTAAATAAGTAGTTATGTGGTCATGGCAAACTCGCTTCACCCCATATATTTCCTTTCACAATTTACATACTCTGTGTGGATATGTGGCATCCTCATAACTTGATGGTTGCTACATATAAAGGTCTTTCAATACCAACTCTCCATTGAAGAATGCATTCTTGATATCCATCTAATGCATTTTCAAGCCATTGATTGTAGCTAATGCGATCGCCATCTGAATTGTTACTATCTTGGCCACTAGGCTAAAAGTCTCTTTATAATTGATGCCATACTATTGAGCATATCCTTTAGCAAACAAATGGGCCTTGTGCCTACTCACACTACTGTTGACATCATGATGAACCTTATAGACTCATTTTCAACCTATGGAAATATTACTTGGAGATAAGTCAACAAGAGATCGTGTTTCTTGCTTTTCTAATGCATCTATTTCATCATTCATGGCATCTACCCATTGTGGGTTCTCACATGCATCCTCAAACCTTTTCGTCTGTGTATCTTGTTGTGACTGTGTCATATAAGCATGATGTACTTCTACAAACCCATCACACATGAGCCTATTCGTTGGGTGTTTCACCCGAGTCAATTTGCATGGCATGACACTTTGATGTATGATTTTTGAAGTTGCATCTAAACCCATTTTTCGCTCAAAAATAGCTGTAATAGGTCACATTTGGGCTATAATACACATCTATATGCAACTTAACATGTGTGCTTCCAATTCCCTATGACTGTGGACTTGTTGGAGCTAATGTTATGACACAAAAATCATTGACTTGAGGTCGATTAAGATCAGTCATACTTTGGGCATTTCTCACCATACCGAGTTGTGACACATTACTCCACAATCTACCCAATCAAGGGTTTGTGTTTTTCACATATGTAATCGGCTTCCATTAGTAGAGATGACCATTGAGGTACCAACATGTGGTTGTGCATGAGCCTAAATTTCAGCCATATCATCATGTGGATCACCGATAGCATTTGCTAGTTTGTACTAGCTGCTCAACTCATCAAAGACTAAATCATGATTAATGTGTAAACTCCCTTGTGATTAGATTATAGCACCTATACCCTTTAGATTTTAGTCCATACCCCACAAATATGCACTTTTTTTTCTTGGGGTCTAACTTCCTTTGTTTCTCATCTAGAATATGTACATAGCAAATGAATCCTAATGCATTAAAATAGAGACATCTGTTTAGTGCCTCTATAAGCTTCCTCAAGCATCTTATTGTGCACTACCACTATAGGCATCTAATTCATAATGTACACTATGCATTGCACTACCTCTTTCCAATAACATGTACACATGTGTTTCTCATTGAAGAGAATGTAGTTGCTGATGTTCTTAGTAGAAAGCCAAGTATTAATCACATTACTACTGTAGAGACCCAAAAGGGATCAAGAATTCTTGCCAAGAGGATCCATACTTTTTTTATATATGGAACAAATTATAAAATAATAATTGGAATCCTATGTTGGACTATTCATGCAATGATGGATACCTCTTTTATCAAAATAAATTATGCATCACTTGGCCCTTTAGACAAATTGTAATGAAGAAATCCGAGGCAGAGGTGATCATCATGGTGGACATTCTAGTCACAGTCATTTTGCAAATGAACATGGTAATATGTTTCTTGCAAGCGAGGAATTGCATCAGACTGATACAGTGTACCTAGACACTGATTTCAATCCCAAAGAGGATTATAGCTATCAAGTCGACCAAGAGGAACACGATCCTTGGTACATCGATAGCAGTGCATCATCTCACATGACAAATCATCAGGAATGGTTCACAGAGATGAAACCATTAGAAGGTGAGAAAAATGTCATCTACACAGCAGACAATACACCAAATCCGGTTCAAGGGACAGGCGTTATCCCTATGAACAATTTCGCTGGTACAAAAGTATTAGTGAAAGATGTGCTCTATGTTCCAAAGCTCAGTAAGAACCTTTTATCAGTAGGTCAAATGACGGAACACAATTATAAAGTCATCTTCGACGGTGATGAATGCACTATCAGAGATAAATCCAAAAGATGTTAGCTAGTAGCAAAAGGTGTCAAGGGGATGGTAATGAGCATAAGAGAAATATTGCCCTCATTTCTCCATCAAAATTCAGCTTTTGAGCTTGAAGCTGACTGAAAATGATATTAAATTCATTCAAGTGCAAAGCTATGGATACTCCCTCCTTCATGTGCAGCTCAAACAATCTCTTCATGAGATAGACTTTGTTTGAGGCAGTCTCTTTCTCATATGTAGCACACAGCTTTTTCCATAAAGCTTCTGTAGTCTTTTTAGTGACTACTGTGAAATAAACTATCTCCCCAAGATGAAGTCTAATGGTAGACTTTGCCAATGCATCCAACTCATTCCATTCATATGTGGACATAGCTACAGGCTTAGCTGCAATCCCTTGCAAGGGTTTTATCTGCTTCTTTTGAATAAGCACATCCCTTATCTATTCTTTCCACAGAAAAGTTTGTCCCATCAAACTTTATAATGCTGAAAAACTTCTTTTCAGACATGGAAGAGGATGCCATGATGCAAATAAAGCAAAATCCCAAATGCTAGTGCCTGCAAGAGAGAATCACACCAAATACTAGGTGCACCCAAATGTGTATGCCACAATAGAGTGAAATATCACCAAAACTCAAAGCTCAAAGCATCAAAAGATACAGCTGACTCATGTGCATGTACTATGCATCCATATGAGCAAATCTGGCCCAAAAGAAAATGCCAACTGCAACGGCAATCCAAAATGCCAATAAGTGCCAAATGGCTCAAGCATAAACACCGTCCATGGGCATATGCATCAACAATATCTCATCCAAGAGAGCATAACACTATCAGTGCATCAACTGCAATGTGTCAAAGCTGTTCCTCAGCATAAAATAGCATCCATGTGCAAAGCATCCATAAAAAATAGCATCCCACAAGGCAATCTGGGCCCTATCAGCGCATCCAATAAGGATCGCAATGCATCCAAATGGCCTATAAATCATCCACTGCAACCCAATGCACACCACAAATGAGCGTACATGGCTCAAACTACAACCAGAGTGATCTGCATAAGGTATGCTTAAGAAATCATGGTCCTACAGCAATGACCGCTACTAAAAATAGAACCTGAGATGTGTCAAAACATGGGCGCCATTGCATAATCGGACTTAGCAAGACAATCTGTAAATATATGTCTTCTACTTGAACTCCAAAATCCCAATCGATGAGTGAGAAATGGGAGTCAATACTTATCCACTACCATGTGGCATAAATCTAAGGTTTCAAAACCTTAGAATGAAAAATGCCTAACAGAGAGACGAAATCAAATACACAGAGATCTATAACTCTGAAAATACTCCACCGAATCGCGCAAGAACTGACAAGTAGAGGTTTTTAGGTGTCCGAAATGCAATGGGACAAACGGTTTTGGAAACCGTGGTCCCAATCACTGGGTCCAACACACGGACTGAAAAATGTTTTTGGAAACTGAATTGTTTGTAAACTCCACTGGAGTGTGAATGATGAGCAACATAGAAGTTTTCGGACCTTCTAAGTCCACCGAAACTGATAGATCTGCAAATGGTTGCTCCAAACTTGAGTTCCAACACCCAGGCAGAAAAACGTTGAAACTGACACAGTGAGTCAGAAATCCAACGAAATGATCCCAAATTCAAGAATGAAGGTGTTTCCAAGCTTCTGAAGTGAAATGGACACCAAAAGCAGGCAATGGTTGCCTCTACAAGTCAATATGGAGTCTCTGTCGTCGAACGGAACATGGAAAAGCTTTAAAAATGACTTTTTCTTTGAAAACACTTAGGCTCTCAAAACCACTTCGCAAAACCAAAGTGACTTTTCCGAGGGTTCCTTCAAGGTCTCTGCACACTCATATGCAAGTAAATCACCCACAAAGCTTCCCATAGAGCTGCTCCTTCCTCCCACAGAGCTGCTGAGCTTCCAGGCATTCACGCATGCTCAACTAGATCACCCGAGCTCTGATACCAGTTGAGAGTGCTCTCAACGGAAGCAGAACAGAAGAGGGAGACAGAGAAACAGAGAGCCACACAAGTTTTTGGTGGGTGCAGAATACCCTAATTTTCTTTTTCATTCATTTATATATGTGTTTGAGTATTGTACATAACCGTGGTAAAGGCACAATGACCATTAACCCCCCCAAGAAGCAAGAAGCGCAAAGTAAGAGCGTACAAGGAGCGATCACAAAGGAGCTAGAAAAATCAAGGGGAAGGAGGTCCCAAATATGTGGAGCTGAGTGGCACTCCATTGACTATTTAGTGGCAAAATATGGTTTTATCAATTGCTAAAAGGAGAGTACTACAAGCACTGTTGGATAGAATCAGGGACGACTCGTGTTACATCCACTCAATCATAGAGGGCTTCCTTCAAGTTTCCTCCCAACCACAGATTCTATGAGCTCCTCTCTTCTCCATCGTGAACTCTCCTCCATTTCCCTCCTTCTCCCACTTTCCATGTGGAGCTCTCCTTCCAGAATCCTCCCCCTTGCTCAGCACTTACCACTTGGCTTCTAGCTTCGGTGCCACATGTCCCACAAGGGACTCCTCTCTTTTTAGACCTCTCTAGGACTCCTTATGCACCACCTCATAAATGCCTAGGCATGACCGTAGACCCAAGCCCTTTAGGCCCTACTAATGCAAGAGCTGCCAAACCCTCTGGCTCCCGCCTTACACCGTGATCACGGTATTATAGTTGACGTAACATGCCCTTCCCCTTAAAAAATGTTTACGTCCTTGAAAACAAAATTGGGAGACCTCCTTTGGAGACTGCTTACCCTTTCCCATGTTGAACTCTCTTCAGGTCTATCTTTCCACTTAACCAGACATTCTTTCCGTATAGTATGTTGTGTTCTTTTTTCTTGCTTATCTAGAATTCTTTCTGGTTCATGTGGTAAAGATGCAGGTTCAATGAGTTCAACTAGGACTTAATTTCCAATGAGATTATCATCATCTCCTAATTTTCTTTTTAGCTTACTAACACGAAAAACTGGATGTACTCTACATCCCTCAGGTAAGGCTAACTTGTAAGCGAGTGCTTCAATCCTCTTAAGTATTGTGAATGGTCCACAATACCTAGGAGACAACTTCGAACATTTACCTGTCAGATTTCGAAGATTCAAGTACCTTGAGGTAGACTTTCTCATTTACTTCAAACTCCAACCTTTTACGGTGGGGGTTTGCATAACTTCGTGCTCTACTGAGCTCTTCTTATACTATCTTTAGCTAATTTAAGCATCTAATTCATATCTTCAAGAAAGTCTTTGGCCACTTGAACCTTCTATTTTTCGAGTCCCACTGCCATTCGGGCTCTTGGTTGAAATCCATACATCATCATGAATGGACTAAAACCTGTAGCTGAATGCTAGTCACTGTTATATGCAATTCTAATATGGGCAAATACTGTTCCCAATTAGTTTGCCATTTACTTACATATGCTCGAAGCATATCCTCAAAAATGTGATTAACTCTTTCAGTTTGACCATCACTCTGTGGATGATCTGCAGTGCTCATATTCAATGAAGTTTCTAACCTCTTAAACACAGCACTCCAAAAATGGTTGTTAAATTTGCTATCCTAATCACTAACAATACTGGCTGGGTAGCCCATACAGTCTATATAGATATGCTTCACAAATAGCTGAGCTAAGTCTGGAGTTTTAACATCTTCATTAACAGGAATAAAATGAGCCATCTTCGTCAACCGATCCACAATTACCCACACAGAGTTGTGCCCCCTCTGTGTCCTAGGTAATCCCACAGTAAAATCCATGGAGATACTTTCCCATTTGCCAAATGGAATCTCCAATGGGTGTAGGAGACCTCCTACCTTAAGGCATTCAGCCTTATTGACTTGGCATTTTTGGCACTTCAATACATAATCTTGGACGTCCTTACCTATTCCAGACCAAAAGAATTGTCTTTTCAGAAGCACACATGTCTTCTAAATTCCCGGGTGTCTAACATTCGGACTATCATGACATTCAAAAAGAATTTGGCGCCTAATGTCCTTATTATCCGGGACACATACTCTACCCTTGTAGAGCAGGTAGCCATCTTCAACAGTATATTTTCTCCACTTAAGTACTTTATCACCAACCTATGGTGTGTCGCCATTTCCATGCGACTCCTTAGTGAAGGTCCCTCGATTAGTTAGATCCTACTTCTAATTGCTTTCCATATTTCAGAGAAGTGAGGATCAAACTCACATTTTCCCTTTAAGGACTTTAGGAAATCATTCTGAAATTGAGTAAAACTCAATTCATTAACAATTGGCATTCGACTAAGAAAGTCTACTACCACATTGAACTTCTCCTTCCGATATGTTTCCCTTCCCCTTAAGCTGGTCCGTCATCGAAATAGCAATCTTAGCATAATTCTACATGAATCTCCTATAGAATCCGGACAAACCTAAGAGAATATATAATTCTGCTACGTTTGTAGGATGTGGCCATTCCAATATGGCCCTTACTTGGTCAGGGTCCATGCAAACCCCTTCTTGGGATATTATATGTCCCAAGTATTTCACTTCTTTTGCAAAGAATTCACATTTGGATTCTTTAGTAAAGAGTGAATTATCTCTAAGGAGCTAGAACACTTCTCGCAAATGTTCCAAATGCTTTTTCTTGGTTTTACTTTAAATAAGAATATCATCTAAAAATACTACAACAAATTTTCCTAAATATGGACTTAAGACACTATTCATAAGTGTCATGAAAGTTGTTGAAGCATTTGTTAATCCAAATGTCATTACTTTAAATTGATAATGCCCATACCTAGTACGAAATGATGTCTTAGGGACATCCTCTTCCCTAATTCATACTTAGTGATATCCTGACCTTAATTCAATTTTAGTAAAATATTTTGCCCCTTGCAATTGATCAAAGAGCTCATCAATGCGAGGCATAGGATGTGGTCTCTTTGCAAAGGGCAGTGATAAAAAAGTTTGGGACACCAGGATACATGGTGTAGAGGTGGATATTCAAAGTTCAAGGTTATCATGATGCCTTGGATTTCCCAATCATGCATCTCGATCGAACAGGTGTAGTGATTGGTCAAGAATAGTTATATAGTCTTGGGCATAGCTTACAGCGGAGTTATCTGAATAACTCCATTATGTTTGAAAAAGAGGGTAGAGTCTTCCAGATTCAAGGAGAACATGATGTACCCGACTCTCTTCTTATTTGTTCGATGAAATTGGAACGACTGCTACACCAAGAAGAATGCGAGGTATATCTTTGTGAACTTACTTTTATTGGTGATTTTATGTCTTCTACATCGGAAAGAAGTAATATTGTTTTTTATAATGTTAAAAAGTATAACTTTCAATGATTTAATGTCTGAATTTAAAGATGTTTTTCCATCTGATTTGCCTGATGGTTTATCCCTTGAGAGAGAAGTAGATCATGAAATAGATTTAATTCTTGCATCTACCCTTGTTTGTAAACCCCCATATAGGCTTAGTCAGATGGAGGAACATGAGGTCGAAAGACAATTAACAAAATACCTTAGGATGGGCCAAATTCAACCAAGTAGCTCACCTTGGTTTGCACCAGTTTTACTGGTAAAGAAAAAGGATGGTGTTACCGAGCACTAAATAAAATCACTATAAAAAATAAGTATTTATGGACACTTGGACTCTCAGGCAATTTTAATTTCTTAACTAACAAGCAGTTCAAGAAATTGTGTTACACTATCATCGACCATCACTCTAACTCTTTGCCCCTTAATTTTTCCATGCATCCTCATTAAACCATGAGGACCAAAGGAGTCTAAATTAATGGACATTAATGAACCATCACTGATGGACGTTGCACACTTGTGGGTTGCCACATTGCCGATGATAGACAACACATGTGGATGCTATCCTCATGATAGACCTCTACCTCAGTATACTTTTGAGTACCATTAAGAGGCAACACTTACACCGCATGTACTTGTTTTTGTGGAGGTCTATTTGGGACTTTAGGTCCCGCTCTTTTATTTTTAGGGCAATTCCAAGCACCATGGTCTTTGTCGAAACATTTGAAGCAAAGATTTTTATGCCTTGCTCTTTCATAATCCTCTTTCTTCAACACAGAATAATTTTGTGTTTGAGGTTTCTTAGGTGATACCTGAGGAACCTCCTTAAAGTGGCCCATTGGAAAATTTATTAAACTTAGAAACAAAACCTATTTGCTCTGAAGTTCCAACTTTGAATTTCCCTATCGTATCATCGTATGTTTGAGCATACTTAATGGCTTCCTCAAAGGTTTCAAGAGAATTTCTTTTCACCTCAACCTTATAAGTACCTTTGAGACCTCTCACGAAACCCCTTATTTTTTGAAAATCATCAATTCCCTTCAACTTAAGGACTTCCTCCCTATAGTTTGCTATGTAATGGACTAGAGTGTTTTTACCCATAGTGCAATTGTCCCAAGCCTCCCATGCTCTTTTTAATTCATTTTTCAATAAAAAATCTTTTAAGAAGACTTGTTCAAACTCAATCCAATAACTAAGAATTCTACCATTTTCCCTGAAGCTCATCCATCATTTATAAGCTTTATTTCCAAGGGAAAGACTTACTTCCACGACTTGATTTTCAAGATGAGTATTCATGAGTCGATGGAAGTCTTGCCACTTTTGCAAGAACGTATTAACCGCATCTTTATTATGCTCATTTTCTTTCCCTTTGAAAATTGATGATTTTAAGTCCTTAAGGATGTTAGAGGTTTCTCTAAGTCGAGAGGTGGACCCCTCAACTTGATTAAGAGAAATCGGTGATTTTTCTGTAGTAGTTATCGATTGAGAATCGGCTAGCTTAGTTATTGCTTCAACTAGGACTTTTAATATATCACTGATAACTTCCAACTGTGTTTCTATATTTTACGTTCGAGTTTCAAATTTAGTAAACTCCTTATACAAAATTCCATAATCACCGTAATCTATATCCTCAATTTTCACGTTATCCTCTTAAGTTCATTTTGTACCTTCTCATATATTTCCTCTCCAACTACAGCTTTTCCTTTCCTAGATCTTTCCTCGACCTCTCTAACCATATCATCCCTTTTTGAAGTTTTCATTTTAAAGATGCTTATTTTCTAAAATTTATAAATCAAAGCGCTTTATGTCAAGAGAGAAAAATATGACGCCCACTTTCCTAATATTTGTTCGATGGTCTTGAATTCACTTTTGAAGTCGACGCCTCCCTTGGTTTGCAAGCAATCTTCACTTTCGATTCCATTTTAGCACTTTACTCGATCTCAAACTCCTCGCTTCGATCTTTTTCTTTCAATTTGGCGAGGTTAAGGAGTTGTGAAAGTTGAGTAATGAACTTTACTTTAAGAGGGTGGAAAGAACCTAGGTGGCTTTTTTTTCTAAGGTCCTATGACCTTATGATGACATGGCTCTATCAAATGCTTTGATTGCAAAGACTGTCAAATCCCTCTTCGACTTCTTGTTATGCAAGTTCAGACTTCAGAGTCGCGTCACAATGTCGCCAGCCAGTTTTTTTTAATCTTTGAACTTGGGAGAAGCAACCCTTTCAACCAACTCATTTGGCCTGAACTTGGGAGGAGCAACCCTTTCAACCAACTCGTTTGGCCTACTCCAATGGGGAGTAGCTATACACCATGCAGCAGCTGCAGTTTGTCTCTCCGCTATGCATATGCAATCCAGATCACCTTGATACACGTAAGTAGATGAGACTAGGACCTAGAGCTATGAAAGGTTCATTGAACCCTACAACCCCACTAAAGGTGGAGGAACGTGTTTTCAAAACCCCATCTCTGCCTTCTTTGCCTATCTGCCTTCCACTCCATCTGCTGCTGTCTCCCCCACTCGTGCACATTCATATGAAAGACTCAACTTAGGAAAAGGCAGCTCCTCCCCTCTCTTCTCCCCCAAGCCTTCTCTCCAGCTTTGTTTCAGCTGATTGTATCCCTACAGCCAAACTGTGGCTAGCTTCCCATTTCATTAGAATAATTAGTTCCCAACAAGTTGTCGTTAGAAGGGGGGGGTGTAATTTGCGGCAATTTCTTTTTTCTTTTTCTAATGAATATCTGAATAATCACTCAAGGAATCAGAACAACTCTGCAGTGAATTTTGGTTGTCAACGTATCATTCCAATTGGTATTTTGATTATGGTCCATTGTCCATTTATGTACCATTCAGTCTACAACCTCTCAAATTAACATGCCCACAAGTTGAGGAAAGAGCTGTAGCCTTTGATGTTAATTCTCCATGAAGAGGCAAAAGAGTCCTACATCTCCCTGGAGGCAAAAGAGTATGTGATTAGCAAAAAAGGCACAAATTCACCATTAAAGCACATCAGTATCCTAAACCATAACTCTGCAATTTACTACTAAAATGAACATTCCATTATATAGGCACCCGTTGCACAAGCAGTATGGTCAAGAGCACGAGTCCTCACAGAGGCATACAGAATTTGCCCTAGCACCACAGTATCTTTCGCCATTCCAAAGCATCAGAACTTTCACAATCCACTGCTACTAGCTCAGCGCTTGGAGCACAAGAACTCCCAAGCTCTGGGGCTGTCCAGTATTTATAACATTAGCATGACCAATGTGGCCAGCCTGAAAAGAGAACCAAGAACCAAGACGGACTGCTTGAAAATCTATTATTCTGCTCATCTCAATAACTTCTTACCTACAAAACTGTTTGCTCCTCCTCCAAGAACTCCGGAGAATCTACGAAGCCAAGCTCCCACTCTTCTGGACTTCTGAACCTCGCCCTTCTAAGGGCACCGTGAGGCCAGCCGAAAACTCACTCTCAAATATTACACCCCTGCAAATGATATAAATGATGGAGCATATCTGACTCCATGCAAAAATCACCAGCACTCTGAAGTAGATCACCTATGAATGAAACTTTTAAGTTACAGGCCCGGCTCCTTGATATCACACCATTTCAAAGCCTACTGCTGCTTGCACTCTGGGGGCTGCTCACCTGAAGGAAGTTTTTGCCCAGCCTGTCAGAAAAAACAGAAGATTGCCTTAGTAAGGTCCAGACCACAGTCCCCAAGACTTCTGGTAACCAAAAATAAGTCTGACCCTGTTCCTGTTCTGGCTACTGTATCATTGTGAACGCATGAGTTGATAGCAAGCTCACCTTTGAAATAGGCGCAGATGGCTGCAAACAGCATGCAAATTTTAAGAACTTCCTTGAAACTACATCAACAAATTAAGCCCTATAACTTGACTTAAATGAGAATCTTTGAAAAGAGCGTAACAAAATTTCTATTGCCCTCCTAAAAGATAAGATGACCAACCATTATAAGATAGGCATAGCATGAGCTTGAAATTGAAATGGTATCACAGCACCTTTCGTACTTTTCCTTCATCTTCATCATCTTCCTCATCATCATCTTCATCCTCATCTTCTTCATCATCCTCTTCTTCTGTCTCTTCACTTTCACCTTCCTCATCCCCATCCTCAAATTCTTCCCCTTGCAAAGCTTCTCCTGTAAACCAGGAAACTGCATGGGGGATGATCCTATCTCTGATTGTCGAGCTGCAAACGAAAATAAAATCAGACTCCAGAAATTCATCCCAAGACACAGAAACATCAGAACAGGAGAAACAGATTTGTGATTCCAACATACCCAATGTCATAATCTTGCTCCATCATATCCTGTAGCTGTTCAGCCTGCAGGGACAGGCATTAGAACAATGTCACAAACCATAAAATCATTTCCAACCAGTTAGAACTCATGCGTAGTACCATATCATACATTGTAATAAAAAATGATGAGTCCCCCACGGTCCCCTTGACATTAGAACTATGTAAAACCATAAAATCCTTGTCAACCAGTTAGGTTCATGCATTGTAAACTATCATAAATTGTAATTCAAAATGACCACTGCCCTCTTGGTGCCCTTGAATATTGAAGCCTTTACATTGAATTTGTTTTCTCATTGGAAATACAAACTAGAAAGCTCTGAAAACTTATGACCAGGCATTAGAACAATGTCACAAACCATAAAATCATTTCCAGCCAGTTAGAACTCATGCGTAGTACCATATCATACATTGTAATAAAAAATGACGAGTCCCCCACGGTCCCCTTGACATTAGAACTATGTAAAACCATAAAATCCTTGTCAACCAGTTAGGTTCATGCATTGTAAACTATCATAAATTGTAATTCAAAATGACCACTCCCCTCTTGGTGCCCTTGAATATTGAAGCCTTTACATTGCATTTGTTTTCTCATTGGAAATACAAACTAGAAAGCTCTGAAAACTTATGACCAAAAATAAAACCATCTTTATACAGGAAGCAACAGTTAGAACTGCAACAATAAGCAGTTACCGTGTCTTGATCAATATCTTCATGATCCTCAGGTACTTGAGGCGGGCTGAAAAAGTTGAAAAAACTTTCACAAACTTCAGTTTTAGTGATAGGCTTTGCATTCTTTGCCCCCTTCTTGGGTTTTTTCCTCAAGACTTTCTGAGTCAAGTTCTTGCCTGTCTGCCACTCGATCTCCGTCCTAAAACCAAAAACATCACATCCATTGGCATTGACCATAGTTCTCACAGGTGCATCAAGCAATTTCACCCTCAGAGACATCACAGGACCTCTTTAAAACATACTAAGACTTGCATTGCTAACTAGATCCTGCAAGGATGCAACATAATATAACATTACCCAATAGCACGTTCCAAAATTGGCTCATCATCCTCAATCATATGATATGTCTTGGTCAGCTGCAATCTCACGACAGGACTTAAATCAGCTTGCCTTCTCATCCTGTAGCCGAAGTGTTCTTTCAACACAATAAATGGTTATATGTGCCACATACCACAGTATTCTTGAAAAAAGGGTTGGTATCAAAAAAGAATTCCAGTTTAAATCCCTTTGGATTATCAATTTTGGACCACTTGATATCTTTCAAGTACTTCAAGGCATCTTCGTCTCGCTCTGTAATCTGCTTACACAAAGTCAATGCTTCTTACAAAAGTGTAACAAGGAATAGTAAACAGGTCCACAGTGCACACACAATGTACTTCCATCAATGATACCTGCATTGCCAATGTCTCATTTGTCTTCATTGCACTCAACCAAAACTCAGGAACTCCTTTCTCTGGAAATATTATCCAAAACACGTTAGTGTCAATATGCACAGGTAAAATGGACATACGCCTCTGGAAGATAACCATAAAGATGTAATGAAATAAACATTCCATTTGAAAAACTCTAGGTAAGGAGCTTAAGTTTCCAACAAACCTTCCCCCTTATTCTCATCAGCTCTAGCATCCATCTCAGTAGCCCCTTCAGTCACACCCTCCACTTCAGAAATTCCATTGACAATCTCATAGCGCTGCAGTGTTGGCAACCAAATCCATTCTTCAAAGGTTCAGCTAAATACAAAAAACAAGGTACATAATCTAAGGCCACTAACAAAAGAGAGATTCTGTAGCACAAATTACACTTATTAAGTCATACACAGGGCAATGTACCAACAATCTCATACGACTTATTATTGTCTTTTTTGCTGAAATTTATCCTTTTACCGCTCTATGGAACCTATCTTTTCCTACCTTGTCATAATACATGAAATGCTTTTCGGAGCTCTTAACACTTGACAAATCCTATGGTTTGTCCTTATTAATTCAAAAATCATTCTTCATTGCCCCACCTGCTTTCAAACAGTCAATAAAGCACAAGATGCTATTTCACCAATCAAAATTCACTATACACCTGCCATATTGAAGCATCAATCGTCAGGAAACCTTACGCAGGCCCCGTCCAGTGCACAGGGGCAGGAAAGAGCAGCAGCACAGGGGGGCCTTCTGAACAATCCCAACCTATATAGACCAATTCAAAGCATATCACGGCTACTCAGATAAAGCCCCTAGTGTGCTTCCTCGGAAAATGCTAGGAGACTACAGTTTCATGAAATACAGATTCTGTTCCCGGATACCTGGACTATACAGGAAACTTGCCCCTGGTATATGAGGAGCAATTCCATGACAAGTTCCCAGGGAGGACAAGAAAAACAGCTAATTGTGCCAAACCTTGACACCAGTGGGACGCGCAGCTACAGCTGCCTGCCTCAAAGACCATCCTTCATCTTAGAGCTATATGTGCATGTCTAGAGCCATCTTTCTCAGCACACCCATGTTTGCCAGGTTGACATTCCTTTCTGAACTCCATTTTAAGCTGTCATTGTATGTATCATTCAGCTGTTTATGTGTTAGAAAGGTTCTGTCCAAATACCATTATACAAGCCAAGTATACTTAGAATAAAGAAATGCAACAAGGTTTTCAGCAAAGGTATGTTTCTATTGTGATGAGAAACAGACCCCTCCACATAGGCATGTATACAAGATCGCGAACAATGGGACAACCAAACTAAGTATGATAATATAGTTAATACCTCACTTCAGAACAAAAGATTCAAAACATTAACAAGGACAAGGCATCCATTAACGTAGGGTTAGGAAAAAGGGGGTGTAAAAAGGACTAACTCCCATCCAGGATTATCCACAATGGCCCTTGAATGTCTTTTCTTTTGGATGTACGGGTGCAGTATCATTGGCATCACCAATTGGGGCATCTTGCTGCTTGTATCTATTGGATACCTTGAAATGGGGCTGCTGCAACATTCTTGCCACATCATTCAAGTATCAAGGGCTTCTTTTCAGCACCTGGTGTGCTCCCAGATGTGATGCCCATAGTGCTTGTACTTGCATTGGCCTGAAACATTTAGCCCACTCTCATAGGCTCACATCAATTGACAAATTAGGATGCAATCCTTAAATGAAAGGCAGTAATTTCTCCCTAAAACATATCATGTACAGGTAGAGTGCTATATCTGTATTTCTTGTTTGTTCCAAACAAACAAGCAAAAACATAAAAGAGGTCACAATCCAATTCTGCCAATGGTCACATGTGAGGGACTTGCTTCTCATGTTACGCCATCAAGCGTGGATAGCTCTACAAATGCATCCCAATGCAAATGATATGATGATTGGATAGAAGGTAGCGTATCCTCCAATTTATGCTCAAGCTCGCTTAGCATTCTTAAGACGCCTTCTTTAAATGGGTAACTCAAGGCTTGGCTTCCTCTATGCCCAATTGTATCCCCTCACTTGAGGCTAACATGAAAATAGAAATGCATCTCTTGTTAAAGAGGGCATCCTATCACCAATATGCATCCAACGACACATTGACTAAGCCAAGTTGTGACCCAAAAACATGGCCAAAAGGTAGATGGCTATTGATCAAGATACTCTAGCTTGGATTGTCTAAACAAAAGGCCATGAAGGCCTACTCACCAACAAGCTTCACAAGGATGAGAGTCTCACTTAATGTTCACAACTAGAAGTCAAAGACGCAAAGCATCAATCATAAAATCCCCACACATTTTTTTGGCATCTCGATGTCCTACTAGAATTGACGTGTCACCTGCTCAAAGCACTCTCAACACTCAAGAACAAGCTACCCAAGCATGTCTCAAAAGACTAAGCTAGCCGCCACCTGATCTAGCCAACTTACAAGTTATATTTAGAATCACGTATTAAAATATTATGCTTAACGTGTCGTGAATATGGTTCAAAATTCACTAGACCTGATAAAAATAGGACGCCCATGCTAAGTGTCTCCTAGAAATTGCTCCCAATGTGGCACAAGTTGAGATGATCCTCACTAGTATATTGCTCAAGATTGTCTCTATACACATCTAATATGCTACAAACGCTTTCTCATCCCTAACAATATAAAATGGCTGCTCTATCTAGAGGCAAGCAACTAGGGTCCCCATACAAGGTGTTATGCTCTCTATTTTCATAACTTTTTACACCCATACAAATAAGGACACAAAGGATGCCTCTCCCACTCTTCTTGTGCTAGAACTCCATAGTGACAATACTACTAACCATTGCTTACTCAACTCATTTTCCCCCTTTATTATAATCTTTTACACCGTGTGTGTATGTACATACATACATACATACATACATACATATATATATATACATATATATATATATACATATACATATTATACATATAGATATTATACTCATTTTCCCCCTTTATTATAATCTTTTACACCGTGTGTGTGTGTGTGTGTGTGTGTGTGTACATATACATATACATACATACACATACATATATATATATATATATATATATGAATCCAACTCATCCTCTAAAAACAAGCGCAACTTAGTCACTCATAAGGTTGAAAACCAAAACAAGAGAGCTATGATCGACAATGCAAGGGGGAGCGAGCACATGCTCGTTCTTGCACGCGCGTGCATGTGTGCGTGCAAGAGAGAGAGAGAGAGAGAGAGTGGGAATAGGAACGGGTGAATGGAGGTATGGGCATGGGATGAGTAAATAAAATTGATTGGATTGATGCTTTTTTTCAAAAGTGTCACTAGAGCGTTGCTACCTGGAAGGTAGCCCTGGTAAACTCCCTCATGCATAGCAAGAACTAGCTACTATGACATCTCCATCAATGTCATCCGTGCCCCAACGGCGAACATAGACCATCGTATCAAGATATACTCACATACATATCCACACCCACACATACTTGCGCATCCATTTCTCGGAAGTTCTTAGCATTGAGTTTCTATAAGCACTCCAAAGGTTAAAGGCATACTCAATCGTGACAAGCTGGCACTAAAGTAGAAGCAAAAATGATACTGGTTCAATGTAAAAGATGCTTGATGTATCAAAATTGCTTTGAATCAAACAAAAAAATGATGGTGGTAAAACCTATCACAAGCTCCATTTTTTGCATGTGTAAATACTATCTCTGTGTGTGTGTGTGGGGGGGGGGGGGGGGGATCTTTGACTCATTAAGTCGTGCTATATCCGTCGAGCTTAAAGACAGCACAACGCAATCCAAATGGACTGGAAAACAAAGGAGAATCACGAGAAGCCCGCATACCTTAACGTACAATGGTTCATAAAGCTTCTGATAGCGAGCTTCCAACGCTGCTTTTTCTTCAAAAAACATTTTCTCTAGTTCATCATGTTGAACCTGAAAACGGAGGCAAACCTGTTACGGAAGAAACCTTGTCCAAGCCCCAATATAAGATGGACGATCACGACAAACCACGCACCTGGATCTCTTGCAGAACAGCTACACGCTTCCTTACATTGGGCGTAAGTGCCTCTAACACACCAGACTGCTGTCCTGCAAGAACCTGCAGCTTGTCCTAATCCCATATAGAGTTACAATGTCAGTCTGATAGCTTCTCTGGTTTCCCGAATAGAACAGAGGACAATGGGCTATAGGAGTCGAAAACAATGCTCGAGCTACCTTCAGAACGTTCACAAGCCCAGCGCGATCTGCTGCGGTGAGACCTGCACAGGGATGGAAAAGACAAATCAGATAACTTGACCGAGAGTCACAAAGCAAACTGCTGAACACAGAGAAATGGTAAACGACGTCCAAGCGGTCCTCCACAAGGCACGATAGAATCTCAGGCAGATCCAAACTCCTCGAAAAGCATTTGCATCGCCAAGAACAAAGAAACGTGCGAATGTAATTAGAAGCCTAATAGAGTCAGATCCGATTTAGCTTTAAATCGATTGAGCATGCGGCCATGAATCACAAATCCGGCCAAAGCGTTGAGAAAAGGAGGGAAAAAAGCGGATCTCCAATGAGAATGGAATCAAGAAAGGAGGTTTCCGGGAAGCGGAAGCGATCAAGATCCAAATGGAGGGCAAGGAAACGATGAGCAGGCAGATAGATATGAGACAGGGGAGGGAAAGAAAGGGAAACAAACCTGGGAGGGAAGAGCCAAGATCGGACATGGCGAAAGAGGAGGGGGACTTGTCGTCGCTGGTCATGGTGAGGAGGGAAGGGAAGGGCGGGAAAAGGGGAGAGGAGCAGAGGAGAAAAAGAAAGAATGAGAAAGAAAGAAAGAAAGAAAGAAGAAAAAGAGGAAGAAGAAGAAGAAGAAGAGAAGAAGAAGAAGTATAGTGGTATTAATGGCTACAAAATAGGGTACTTTTTACAACAGCAGCAGTAGCACACTCCACACCCCCTAACCCTTGGGGGCAATTCACTTGTTTCGAACTCCACTCGCTCGTTCTCGTTGCCAGACACCACCATTGCTACATTGGACATGCCTCTGTTCACTTGCTTATGGCAAGTTCCCATTTACAAGGGTTGTGCCTCTGTTCACTTGTTTATCGCAAGTTCCCATTGCCAGACACCACCGTTGCGAGTTCTCGTCCCCAGTATATGTTCCCGATGTGTCGAAGCCCGGTTTGCACGTGTCGCGCTCGTCCATTTGTCACTGTGTATAAGTAGAGGAGGGAGATTGAGTGCACCCGGCCAGATGCGTCTGGAGCCACCCTTAGGCAAGCTTCACAAGCATCCGTCTCACGAAGTTGCTTGTCCAAAAGAACGTTCATGAGAAAAGTCTGTGCTGGTTCGAACAAGTGCAAACACTAAGAAGTCATTGTGGTATGATATGTGGGCATGCTCGAAGCATGAATCCACTGCTCATTGCTTAATTGTGCTAGACACTCTTGCAGCAGGTCGGATAGGCTGCTCGAGCTTTGTTCCCTGCCCAGGCATAACTATGTTGCGAGCTTATTTTCTTTTACACTACAGTTGTGAACCCCCTTATTCTGAACACTACACCTCGTATTTAGTCTCTCCCCTCATTGTCACATCCTCAAGCAACGCAACTAGTTCACTCCTATCACTCCCTAGGCACAAGATCGGGGCACCTCATAGACACACATACCCTTTAGTCCAAGGCTTCGCTCTAACCAAACCTATGTGCTGCTCATTTTGAACCCTTGCCTCAAATCATGTTCCAAATGCAAGGTTGGAGACAAATGGAGAAATTCCCCCTGATTGTAGCAGAGCTCACCTCCAACATCCAACACGTCCTATCATACAAAAGTAACCAATGGCAATTAGTGAAGAAGGCCAATAGCTCCACTAATGATTTCGGCCACTAGGCTTCAAGGCTAGGCATCCAATTGCACATGCAAGGACTCATATGTCTTGGCTCATACACATTGTCTTTAGAAAAACCTCACTCCCACCCTAGAGGTCACACAAACTTCTATTGCCTCATCTAAACCCTAGAGGTCCACCGGGAATTCGCCAAGCTAGTTAGATCCTGCTATCAAAACCTACAATCTTAATGCTATATTTATGGTTTAAAACCCCCATGTACTTGAACTTCAATATTTTAAAATAAGAGAGTACACACAATTGCCTTAAATACTGCATTTGCATGGTATAGCTAAACTGGATCAAACTTGTATAATCATAACCTTTTGGGAGCAAGTGAGTCCAAAAAGACAAAACTAGATATTAAATTAGAGGACCTGTAAAACACTCAGAATTCTCATTGGGGCTCTATCGTGGGTCATGTAAAAAGTTTAGTGTGAACCCTATTAGAGCCTAACCCAACATAAACAATCAAAAGCATCTTGACTCTCTTACACACGTTTGGCCTCGAATGTCTAGGGTAAGACTTTCCAGACAAGGGCATAGAAGAGGAAAACTTTAAGGGAAATATAAGCAAAAATAGGGGGAAAAAGGGAGAAAACTAGGAAAAAATTAGAGAGAGGGGTTGGGGGGAAGGAAGGGAAAAGGAAGGTCGAGGGGGGGGGGGATTTAAATATGGAAATAAATAGGGGGAAAGGGATAAAAAGTAAATAGAATGTCAAGTGGAAAAGGATAGTAAGTGTGTGTGTGTGTGTGTGTGTGTGTACCCAACTTAACCCCAATAGGATACAACACACTAGGTGAGACAGTAGGTCATCACCTAGTGTGATGACCTATTGTCTACACGAAAAGGAATAGAAGTGTTTTTATAAGGGAGTGGAAAGGAAGTATTAGAGTATGGTGAGTTTGAAATTCGCCAATCAAAGGTAATTGTTTAAGAAGAGGTCTATGGTAGGTAGAAGTTTAAGCAATACCGGGGTGGGAGAGGGACGTGGGTTAACCTAGGAATTAGTTGGGAAATAAGAATTTATTGGGGCTACTATGGGAATTGTTTGGGCTAGAAGAGTAAGATAAAAAAGGTAAGTGGGGAAGAGAGAATAACTCAGCGAGCAAAGAAGTGAGTCAAGAGGCAAGAAGGCCTTAATGACTTAAATGTACTATATACAATCGTCCAAAGTTGCAAGGGAAACATTATGTGTGTGTTTTAAACTTGACATGACCCCTTTCCATAGTGAAATGAAAACAATGTAGCTCAAAAGAGAGAGCAATTGGCATTAATGAAAAATATTGAACGCTAATGTTTTGTCAAAAGGTCAAAAAATTGTAGAATGCACAATTGTTCAAAAGGTTGCGCTTTGATAAGTCGTGGCAAGCATCACTTTTATTGAAGAGGGGAGTCTGCATACATGCCACCATCCAATAAGAAAAACATGGTGAAAACCCGCTTAAAGCTTAGTTGGGAAGACAGGTGTCATACGGGATCACAATAATATTGACACTTATCCACAAACTTATCAAGCATGTTTTAATTTAAAGAGTGTCGAGTAGAATGGAGTAACCATAAGTGAATTTTGTACTCTCTAGAGTTTATAGATGTAAGTATGAAAAAAGGAAGGGTATAACATACTTGAGAAGGGGAGAAGAGGAAAACTTTAAGGGCAATATAAGCAAAAATAAGGGGGGGGGAGGAGAAAACTAGGAAAAAATTAGAGAGAGGGGCTGGGGGGAAGGAAGGGAAAAGGAAGGCGGGGGGGGGGGGGGGGGATTAAATATGGAAATAAATAGGGGGAAAGGGATAAAAAGTAAATAGAATGTAAAGTGGAAAAGGATAGTAAGTGTGTGTGTGTGTGTGAGAGAGAGAGAGAGAGAGAGTGAATGGCTAATTAAAGAATGCCAAGTCAAAGTAAAGTAATGAAACTGCCAATCCCTTAGGTGAGCCACCTCCACGATGATATAGAAGGGGAAGAAGTATTTCCCTTCCTTTTACCATTAGAGCCATATTACTAAACCCACAAAATTTGCTAGGAATCCATTGCATCCACCAAAAAATTAAGTAGGATAATAGTTAGTAAGGGAATTATGGCATTTATCCTTGCTTATATACTCATGCCTACTTGATTAAGTTAATTGAATTAAGGGTCTCGATTATGGATCTAAGACCAAGGGACTCAACCATAGGTTGGAAAGCACTAAGCCACCCCATGATAAATTCACCAAAAAACACAAGGATTGGAAAGGTTCCATGATCCCTACCCCCACCTTCAAATTAGAGTAATGTTTTGCCTCATATCCATGCAAATCTATGTATATCCATGCAAATCTATGTGTGAGCATGGCAATAAGTGGAAGGCTCAAAGATGAGTGAGCTCTTAGTATATCCATGCGAAGCATGAGAGCATGGTCATAAATGGAAGGCTCAAAGTAGAGGAGCTCTTAGTATATCAATGCAAGGCGTGAGAGCTCATAGAAGAGCTAGCAATGATATACGTATGATCTCCTATGGAACATGAGTCCATGATAGGAGACGCCAGAGAAGTATGGCACACTCCGTATAGTCTCTCGTAGCATGAGAGCCAATAGAGTATACTACTAAGTAGTCAAGTCTAAGGCCATATCTATAACGAGAGCTACATACAATAACACGACTCACAAGCCAATATGTATATAGAGCCTATATGTTTGTAGCAACCTGGGGTGCCATCTGACTGCTCAAACTTCCCAAGCCATTGGCAACTCTCTCTGTGCCTTTGTTAATCAGCCCACAAGCATGTTAATTACCGAAATTATTAAGAGGCTTATACATTTTCTCAAAGTCAAAAGATCCTTCTGCATGAGGTTATCAATGTAAGAAAGGTAGAATGCACTGCATGACCATAGTCGATACGTCTACCCCATTTCATTTGCCATACTCGATGGTATATAGGCCCTCCTCATTTCATTTGCATGGATGAAGGGCTTTGTGTGACCATCCATGTAGTATATGCAATAGGCGGCTCTATTGTCATTATGGCCAACCAAAAGAGCTCCCTTGATACCGCAAAGAACCCCTGAAGGGGTGCGATCATATAAGTGAGGCAAAAAAGTAAGTGGTGATGCAACAGAGGTATTGTGCGCTACCTCATGATCTATGAGACTCGGAGGCAAGCCTACGTAGATTGTAAGCAAGAAGAAGAGGAGCCATTGACTCAGCCTGTGTGGAAGGAGTTTGAGCATGGCATTTAGCTATTCCTGAGAACATATCTTGAATGTTGTCGTAATCTTTTGATAAAGAGAGGGTAGCCACAATGATGACATAAATGCCTTCAAACTCGTTTCCTCTGTGCTGCTCAAACCCGAGTGATAGCATGGGCATATATAGTCAAGGTTGCCTGGCGGTTCGTTAACTCGCTATTTGAATATTTCAAAGTCTTCTTAGCTCCCCCTTCCTCCAATCATTTCATTAGCTCAACTTATGGGCTTCCAAAGAGAACCCGTCCCATTGCCACTGATTTTTTTGGTAAGCAAGGAAACGATATGAAAGATTCCACCACTTAAACTGCTCATATTTGTAATGAAAATATTATTAGTGCCCACGCTAGAAGCAAGTGTTAAATTCTTGCTTTTACTCAATCTTGAACTTTTTACCACCCTTTGAGTGACCTTTCCACTAATTAATGTAAAAAGATGTAAGCCATTTGTCATTAAACTCATCCCCTGCATTTAAAACATTTTTTTGGGATGTACATCTATTTTTTACTAAAATTATTAGGATTGTCTGTGTAAAGAAATTGTCCATAATTCCACAATTCTCTTGAGCCAATATAATGCAAAGAATCTTTTTTCCATGAAGGGTATATCTATTCTTTGACCAAATCAAGCAATGAGCTTTTCGACTCTTTAATGCTATGCAAAAAGATGGCATATAAAGACCATCAATTCCAGAACTTGATTATCAAGAAATGGTGTGTGTGTGAAAGAGAGAGAGAGAGAGAGAGAGAGAACCATTGGTACAATATAAAACCTTTCAAAACATTGCTTAATAATCTAATACAATTCTTCTTTCTAAGCATCATTCAGATGTAATTAAAACTTCATGCATTCTAAGTTTTACAAAAAAATAGTTCCATGAAGTCATGAAATATCATTTTGCATCCAGCATGATTCACATAATTAACTCCATATGCAAATTTGTTATGCTAGACTCATCTTCATGCATTCTAAGTTTCACAAAAAAAAAGATCCAAGCAATCCACATATGGCATCCGGGCAAAATGCGAGTGGCCTAAACATGAATCAAGAATGAATGAGCGTAAAAGGAAAAATTCTATCCAAGCTCATTGCCGATAGCCTCTCAATGACTCTAAGCTCATTGGGAACCACACTACAAGGTATTCCATTCCAAACAAGAGATCAAGGATCTAGTAATACATTGAGCTAATTTAAGACGTAGAGGCTTAAATTGTATAGCAAATCAAAATTATAGGGACAATCCTAGCTCTCAGGTCATAACTTCTAAGAGGAATAGGAGGGGTAGAGGCTCAAATTGTACACAGGGTTCATGAGAAGTGTACTTCCACTCTATAGCAAAAGGACCTAAAAGGGGGTCAAGTGTTTGAGCCCAAGACAAGCATTAGAAAAACCAGGAACTTCAAGGGGACGAGAGGGAAGGGCTTGCCTTGTCTATCCGTTCAACAACAATGAGCTCAAAAATAAAACAATCATGCTAAGAGGGGAGAAAAGGAAAAGGATCGCCCTGTTTCCTCTTGGAGATCCCAAGTCGAGAGTTCAAGACTTAGTGGGAAAAGTTTTCGATGGGGCTCCTGCCAGTGGGTGAGCTATTCACCTTGTAGTTTAGAGTGACTCCTCGATACAGTAAGCAAGGCAGGAAGAGATGAGGGAGGTTCCGAAGTAGTAAGTTGATGAATGAAGGGAAAGGCAGTGCACAGTTGGGAGGAAACCTGTTGTTCATGGCCAAGATTCAGACCAAGGGATAGAGCCAAGGGGACTGCCATTTGAGTGAGAAATTGAAGGAAGAGGGGCTTCGCCTTGTGAATAAGCTAAGAGAAGCAGAAATGGAAAGGAAGGGGAAGAAGAAGAGGGGAAGAGTGGGAGCAGCCATCACTTGAGGGCTCACATTTCACTAAGTGTTTGAGTCATCTTTACTAACCCCCCTACAACTCTGGGAGGCTGCAAGACCACCTAAATTGGAGGCCCTTATCAGGCTAAAGCATGCAACAGCCTAGCGCATTGGCAGATGGGGTGGGTTATGCCCTTACAGGCTTGTTCAAGACAAATCTGTGGTGTGATTATTGGTAGATATGCAAGAAGGGAAAAGGATACACAAGGATCCAAATTCCTCCAGGTACAAGATGGCACCAAAAAACCTTTGGGAACCTAAACTTTTCTCAAAAAGCAAAAAGGAATCCAAGGGTGGATTAGTGGATATTGTGCTAAGTCCCATCATTCATAGGGGCATCAATCGGTTGGGTGAGGGGTGAACCAAAGCCCTATCCTAGTTCATCCCATTAAAGCATAGCCCCGCTCTCCCTTAATCCAATGTCAAAGAAAGAGGACTGCCAAAACTTTGTCCTACCCTTTGCTTGCATAGCTAAGGGTCGAGTGTTATAAAAAGTCCTTGATCATTTCCCAAGCAAGGGAAGGCAAGTGTGTGTGTGTGTGTGTACATACATGCACGAATGTACCAACATACACACATGTACCCACACATACAAACATGTATGTACGGGTGTATATACCTACACACACATAAGCACGTGTGTGCGCACACACACACATGTACCTATACACATATGCACGTATGTACATATGTACATACATTTTTGTATGTGTGTAGCATACATACATACATACATACACACAGACATAGAGAGAGAGATGTGCATGTATGTACATACATACATACATTTGTGTAAGTATGTACATATGTATATGTAAACACATACATACATATGTGTATGTAAGTGTATGTGTGTGTATGCATACAAATGTGTATGTTTGTATACGTATACCTACATATGCACATAACATACATTCATATGCATGTATACATGTACATATGTACATACGTACATCTATAGATACATGCACCTATGTATATGTTGGAATTTAAGTATTTGCAATAATGCATATCGCATTACTACAAGATTATCACATGGCACATAGTGGGATTTGGCTAATAAAATCAAACTATGGAGTAAAATTTAACATTTATGGAAACATAGGAAGGCCTAAAACAAGAGCCTCAACGGTCTCGGCAACAGCAATTTTCAGAGACTACATTCATGAAAATGCTTTACCTCAACCCCATCTATTTGAAATGCATCTTCCGATAGGTTTGACAAAAATGGAAGTATTTAAGTCTATTGGAGAAACACAGATGCAAAGAGGGCATGCTCCGACATCTTTTCACAATTTATGTACTCTTTGGAACAAGAGCTTTCGACATGTTAAAATCCCAAAGATGCAAAAGATGTCAAAGTGCTGTGACTGTGATGATCTAAAGCGAGCACTTGAGAGTGCAATGTCTCTAGAACAAAGAGAAGCATTTAGAAAAGGGAGAGAATTTCATGATGGACTTGTTCGGCATTCTAGAATAAAATATGCATTTTGGAAGGAGCAAGCTATTTCTCATCCAAATGAGTACATATGTGTTATTGTAGATGGTATGGATCAGAATACAACAACATTACCTAGATTCGTTAACACTCCACCTAAGCTACAAAGAAAGTACTTCTTGAAGAAACATTTATGTGGAGTGTTAGTGCATGGATATAAGTGTTTTGTAGACATATGGATTGATTCCTTGCATCTACATGATAGCAATCAAGTTGTGACATTCATTATGAAGGCAATTCACGGTGTACATGCAGAAAAAGGTCACCTACCAGCAAATTTGAGAATAAAAGCAGACAATTGCAAACGAGAGAATAAGAATGTACTCTTTGCATTTTTCTCAATGCTAATCACTCATCGAATCTTCAATGAGATTAAAGTTGTGTTTTTGTTGGTTGGAGACACACATGAGGATATCAATCAGGTATTTTAGCACAATCTCAAGAGAGCCAAAACACAAGGACACGGAGACAATGGATGACTTGATAAGAAAATGTGGCAGGCAAGTTGGTGGCCGCAAGGAAGGTGTAGTATGCTCCATGGTTGAAAGAATGTATTATTGGAAGAGCTTTATTCTACCTTTCATACAAAAAGGTGGTGATGCCCTGATAGGTCATAGTGCTCCAGACTACTTTTGCTTTTTCTTAAAGGATGAAAAACTAGTGATGCAATGGTAACACTATTCTCTTGATACAACATGGGAACCTGAAGAAGCTTATAGTCTCTTAACATCAATTCCAAGGCTCAAAGAAATTCATATAACATGGGCTCCCATAAAATAATTTAGTGAGAAATCTAAAGGTGAAAAAGCTTTTATTGTATACAAAACAGAAACGCTGAAGAGATTTCCTAATTGGAAGCCCTCTTGGAAGGAACACACTGTTGTTATAATTAGAAAGACCTACCGATTGATAAAGAACCTTGAGAAAATGCGAGAAGTTGATGTTAAGAGAGAATGGCCTTTATTTTGGCCAAATGTTGGTAACGACTTGCGCTCAGCTTGTGGTCTCTTTGAAAATGAGTTTGAATCGCTGCTGCCACATCCATATTGTGGATCGGAAAAGAGAGAGTTTATGCCTCAAATAGACATAGACGTCCATTGTTTTGTTGCAATTCAACCATCAGACGATGAGCATGAGAACGTTAAGTTTTGGGTTGCAAAAGTGGTGGACGTGAGCATGGATGACCAAGGGAGAGCTACAACATTTACAATGATATGATATGAGCCACGGGGTAGGAAGGAGAACCAGGATAACAATACATTGTATAGTAGTTGTCTAAAAAGGGAATGTGTCCCAAACCATGAAGCAATTTCAAATCTTTCCATCGAGACAGTCATAGTATCTTGGAAATAAGGATGAAGAAAACAAAGAAGCACATGGGGTATGATGCAGAAGAAAAAATAAAAATACCACAACCAATTATTTCACACATTATAGAGTTCTTAAAGATGCTTACTAAGGAGGAAGTAGAGGGAGAT
Organism: Dipteris shenzhenensis; assembly: GCF_047967505.1. Taxonomy (NCBI): domain Eukaryota; kingdom Viridiplantae; phylum Streptophyta; class Polypodiopsida; order Gleicheniales; family Dipteridaceae; genus Dipteris; species Dipteris shenzhenensis. The sequence continues at coordinate 14,468,839 of NC_141606.1, forward strand.
AGCACAAATGAAGAATGCCCATGATAGCACCATTCAAGCATCCATAAAGACTGAAGGTGACGGTGGTGAGATGACAGTGAATGAAGATGGCACCCAAGTGACAAGTGATAATAAATCGGACATTCAAACAAGAAAATGTTAGGATCTCCCATTTGTACTTAACTCATTGTAAAGGTAGAAATAATTATTGAAAAAGCCGTGACAGACTCCTTTATGCAAAGACTCATCTAGAGCAATATTTCTTGTAAACTTATGATCATAATGTAAAATTGCAAGCATAGCTATTGCTATTTTTTAGAGTACAAAAGAGTCTTCCATGTCTCTTGTCTATATAAACCTTTTAATTTCTTGAATCTTCAAGAGTGTTATAGTTTTCTCCTAGTTTTCTGCATGCATCGATTAAATTTTCTTTATTTTGTATTAAGTGATTTTTCATGGATTTATAATAATAACCCAAGGAATTTTTTAAATATGAATAGGATTCTAAAAAATAAGAAATATAAAATTAGGATTTAATAGTAGTTTTTGCATTATTAGTGCAACATTGTAGAGCGATTGTGAAATTTATTATGTAAAAATGCTAGTGCCAGAAAGTAAAATTTGATTCTCAAATGACATTTTCATAAAGTTAACTTTCCATTTGGGAAGGATTTTTAGGATTAGTCCAAATGCAGACTTTGGAGTCCAAAATTAATGAAATAAGTGTTGGCTATCAATCTTTCACGAGCTTCCATCTTGGGGTGAGCTACAAATCAATCAGCTTTTGGATCCCATGCATATCTTCAAGAATGTGGGGGTTTCTATTTGGGAACACTTGGTTGGTGACAAAGGCACAAGGGGAGTGCGAGAAGACTTGCATGAGATGGGTAGGATGCCTCAATTGTGGCCCTAAGAGCATGTACATAGAACCTAAGAGCGTGGTTCTACAACTCAGGATGGTGGTTAAGGAATCCAAGAGCGTCCTCCTAGAATTGTTCTCCCAAAGGCACCATGGATCCTTTCCAAGGTAGAGGAGGCAAGAGCCAAGGCGGACATTGCATCTTTTTGGACACTCACGTCCAAGACACATGCGTCACCTGAGGGGAGCATTTACAAAGGACAATAAGCTTAGTGGCCTCAAGTACCATGATTAGCACAAGGTCTTACATGTATTCTACATGCTAGCTTGAATGCTTAGTAGAACTAGGTTTGTGATGCTTTCGTGTAACTTATATGATTGTGACACATTGTTATAACTCCTTATTGCTTGAGTGGTTTATCCTACCAATTACAATGAGAGGATGCTTATCAGAATATGTTAGAAAATCTATCTACAAGATCAATGGCATTGTCAGGTATGCTTACTATGATGTCACCTTCATTATATTTCATACAATGGTGAGTAGAAATTATTGAATCTTATGTGTGCACATGGAATAGGTGGATCTCACAAAAAGAGATCTCTATATCAAGCATTGAGAGGGACTCCATTGAAGCTATTTGCTTGCTTGAGAAGCACTTTCCCTCAAGCATTATGATGACTCAGGTGCACTTGCTTGTACACATAGTTGATGAGGTTGCCATTGCAGGAACCGTTCATCATCGTTGAATGTTTTTCCTTGAACAGTTTATGAAAAATTTGAAGGGATTTGTAAGGCAAAGAGCTAGACCCAAAGTAAGCATGGCGAAAGAATGGCTTGTGCAAGAGTCATTAGTATACAAAATTTGAAGGGATTTGTAAGGCAAAGAGCTAGACCCAAAGTAAGCATGGCGAAAGGATGGCTTGTGCAAGAGTCATTAGTATACATCATATAGTTTCTTGCATCCATGGATCCCAATATGCCACATGCTTGGAACGTCAAGGATGATGATCGTGTCATTGCAGAGGTTCCCCAAGGTAAAGGGATTGAAAGATGTATGAGGGAAGAGCAAAGATAGAAATTCAATAAGTTTTGTGTCCTCAATAGTCCTGTTACATCAACTATAATACCGTGACCATGGATAAGGCGAGAAGCCAAAGGGCTTGGCAGCAGTTGCATTGGTAGGGCCTAAAGGGATTGGGTCTAGGGTCATGCCTAGGCCTAGGCATTTATGAGGTGGTGCATAAGGAGTCCTAGAGAGGGCTAAAAAGAGAGGAGTCCCTTGTGGGACATGTGGCACCGAAGCTAGAAGCCAAGTGGCAAGTGCTAAGCAAGGGGAAGGATTCTGGAAGGAGAGCTCCACATGGAAAGTGGGAGAAGAAGGGAACTGAAGGGAGTTCACAGTGGAGAAGGGAGGAGCTCACAGAATCCACGGTTAGGAGGAAACTTGAAGGAAGCCCTCTATGTTCAAGGGGATGTATCATTGGTATCAGAGCTTGTAGATCATCAAAGTTTGTGGATGACGGGAAATGTTTTGGAGGGTCGATGATTCGATCCATTTTGTGCATAGACAAGCAACAACACACTATGTTTAGCCTTATTCGGAGGGAGATGACAACCTCATGATAGCAGCAAGCTTGCAGTAGTGATTGATTAGTTTGCTAAAGACTTGCCTGTGATTTGTCTGACCGGCTTCTCAATTGGCATTCATGCACATCGAGATATGCATGATTGTGGATTATGGAACTGTTAATCTTTGATCGGAATGGCATATCTAAAGCTCAGATTTGTCATATCTATTTGCAACGCAAAGTCACATAGCAATGGGACCCGCTCATAAACTCTGCTTCTGGAGCATATATAAGCTACATTGAATCAATAACATATTTGTAGCTGTTGTATTCGAGATTAGAAAGAACATCAATCATGATCGTATGCGTAGAGATATTCAGCACGAAACGCCAAATTACCGCAAAACTACTTACTGTTATGAGGCCGTCAAGGAGGTGACGATTCCCTCGACTTGCATAGAGAGTCACATAGAATTGAAGGAGAGCTTGCTATTTCAAAGGTTGCGCATCATTCCACCGATCCTCCATTTCAAAGTTTCTCCAAAGCTCTCGTAAAAGTACAAAGCCACCTCATACAAAGGTTGAAAAAAACCTTTGGGAAAAGCCACATCACCTTTTCCTTTATACCCCTCTCTCCTTAAGGGTTTTTCCTTCTCTCTTTCCAAAGGTTTTAGAGTTCTCTTTTTACTCCCTCTTTCTCCCAAGATTCTAAGATCCTCTTCACCCCTTTCTCCAATCTCTTGAACCTTGTCATAATCAAAAGAAGAAAGCGGGATTTTGAAGTTCGAGATGCAGCCACCAGGTTATGAAGATGATGCACACCCCAATTTAGTTTACAAGTTACGAAAAGCCTTCTATGAAAGTGAGAAGTCGTGGATCGAAGAAAGCATGAAGAAAAATTCAAGACCATCGAACAAATACTAGGGAAGTGGGCATCATATTTTCTCTCCGACATAAAGCGCTTTGCTTTATAATTTCTGGAAAATACGCATCTTTAAAATGACAACTCCAAAAAGGGATGATATGGTTAGAGAGGCCGAGGAAAGGGCTAGGGAAGGAAAAGCTGTAGTTGAAGAGGAAACACATGAGGAGGTACAAATTGAAACCCAAGAGGATAACTTGGAAATGGAGGACATAGACTACGATGATTATGGAATTCTGTATACGGAATTCACTAAACTTGAAACTCGAACGCAAAATATAGAAACACAGATAGGAGTTATCAGTGATACTTTTAAACCCTAGCTGAAGCCATAACTAAGCTAGCCAAATCTCTATCATCAACTATTACAGAAAAATCACTGGTTCCTTCTAATCAAGTTGAGAGGTCCACCTCTCGACTTAGAGAAACCTCTAACATCCTTAAGGACTTGAAACTGCCAATTTTCAATGGGGAAGAAAAGGAGCATAATAAAGATGCGATTAATATGTTCTTGCAAAAGTGGCAAGACTTCCATCAACTCAAGAATATTCCTCCTGAAAATAAGTCAAGGAAGCAAGTCTTTCCCTTGAAAATAAGTGTGTCTTTCCCTTGGAAATATTACTCCTCTTGAAAATAAGTCATGGAAGCAAGTCTTTCCCTTGGATGAGCCTCAGGGAAAATGATAGAATTCCTAGATATTGGACTGAGTTTGAACAAGCCTTCTTAAAAGAGTTTTTACCGGAAAATGAATTAGAAAGAGCGTGGGAGGCTTGGGATAATTGCACTATGGGTAAAAACACTCTAGTCCAGTACATAGCAAACTATAGGGAGGCAGTCCTTAAGTTGAAGGGAATTGATGAATTCCAAAAAATAAGGGGTTTTGTGAGAGGTCTCAAAGACACTTATAAGGTTGAGGTGAAAAGAAATTCTCCTAAAACCTTTGAGGAAGCCATTAAGTATGCCCAATATATGATGATACGATGGGGAAATTCAAAGTTGGAACTTTAGAGCAAATAGGTTTTGTTCCAAAGTTCAACAAACTTCCCAATTCGAAAAGGAAGGGGCACTTTAAGAAGGAGTTTCTTCAAGCACCACCTAAGAAACCTCAAATACAAAATTATCCTCTCTTGAAGAAAGAGGATTATGAAAGGGCCAGGTAGGAAAATATTTGCTTCAAATGTTTGGGCAAAGACCATGCTGCTTGGAACTACCCTAAAAATAAACAAGTGGGAGCTAAATTCCCAAATACACCTCCACAAAAACAAGTACATGTGGTGCACGTGTTGCCGCTTAATGGTATTGAAAAGTACATTGAGGTAGAGGTCTATCATGAGGATAGCACCCACATGTGCTGTCTATCATCAGCAATGTGTCAGCCCACCTTTGGTCCTCACGATTTAATGAGGATGCATGAAAAAATTAAGGGGCAAAGAGTAAGAGTGATGGTCGATGATAGTGCAACACATATTTTCTTAAACTACTCATTAGTTAAGAAATTAAAATTGCATGAGAGTCCAAGTGCCCATAAATATGTGGTCTCTTTGGCAAAGGGCAGTGATAAAAATGTTTGGGACACCATGATACATGGTGTAGAGGTGGATATTCATGGTTATCAGGATGCCTTGGATTTCCAAATCAGCTTGGTTAAGAATGGATGTATAGTCTTGGGCATAGCTTGTACTGGAGTTATCTAAATAACTCCATTATGTTTGAAAAAGAGGGTAGAGTCTTCCAAATTCAAGGAGAACATGATGTGCCCAACTCTCCTCTTATTTGTTCGATGGAATTAGAATGACTACTATCAGGAGAGCATTAAGTGGTGATTTTATATCTTCTGCATTGAAAAGAAGTAAAATATTATTTTTGATAATGTTAAAAAGTATAAATCTTGTTTCAATAATTTTATGTTTGAATTTAAAGATGTTTTTTCGTCTGATTTGCTTGATGGTTTATGCCTTGAGAGAGAACTAGATCATAAAATAAATTTAATTCTTGGATCTACCCCTGTTTGTAAACCCCCATATAGGCTTAGTCAAACGGAGGAATGTCAGCTTGAAATTAACGGAATATCTTAGGAAAGGCCAAATCCAACCAAGTAGGTCACCTTGGTTTGCACTGGTTTTACTGGTAAAGAAAAAAGGATGGTATTATGCATTTATGCATAGATTACAGAGCACTAAATAAAATCACCATAAAAAATAAGGATTCTATAGGAGATTCATCCAAGATTATGCGCTAAGATTGATGTTTGAATAACGGACCAGCTTAAGGGGTAGGGAAGCACCTTCATATGGGATGAACCTCAAAAGAGAAGTTTTGAAAAATTAAAAGTAACTATAGTGGCAGCTCCTGTCTTAAAAGTTGTGGATCCCAATGAACCATTCGTGGTTGAGACAAATGCTAGTGGTTTTGCTGTTGGGGTGGTACTTTATAAAAAGGTTGACCGGTGGCTTTTGAAAGAAAAAAGTTAGATCGTGCCCAACTGAATTACTGCTCTAGTCTATGCTTTAAAAAAGTGGAGGCACTATTTATATGGTGCAAAATTTGAGATCATCTTTGATCAAGAGAGCATTAAGTGGATTTGCAAATAGCAAGAGCTTAAAGGCAGAAAAGCTAGATGGGTTGAATTAATGCAAGAGTTTGATATACAATTGACATATCGGAAGGGGAAGTTCAATGTGGTAGTAGATTCTCTTTATCGAATACCAATTGTTAATGAATTGAGTTTTACTCAATTTCAGAATGACTTTCTAGAGTCCTTAAAGGGGAAATGTGAGTTTGATCCTCACTTCTTTGAAATATGGAAAGCAAATAGAAATAGGGATCCAATTAATCATGGGGCTTTTGCTGAGGAGTCGCATGGAAATGGCAACACACCACACGTTGGTGATAAAGGACTCGAGTGGAATATACTATTGAAGATGGCTACCTGTTCTACAAGGATAGAGTATGTGTCTTGGATAATAATGACATTAGGTGCCAAATTCTTTTTGAATGTCATGATAGTCCAAGTGCTGGACACTCAGGAATTCAGAACACATATGTGCTTCTGAAAAGACAATTCTTTTGACCTGGAATAGGTAAGGACATCCAAGGTTATGTTTTGAAGTGCCATAAATGCCAGGTCAATAAGGTTCAATGCCTTAAGGTAGGAGGTCTCCTACACCCATTGGAGATTCCATCTGGCAAATGGGAAAGCATCTCCATGGATTTCATTGTGGGATTACTTAGGACACAGAGGGGGCACAACTCCGTGTGGGTAATCGTGGATCGGTTGACCAAAATGGCTCATTTTATTCCTATCAATGAAGACGTTAAAACTCTAGAATTAGCTAGGCTATTTGTGGAGCATATCTATAGATTGTATGGGCTACCAGAGCCATCGCCGGTACTGTTAGTGATCGGGATAACAAATTTAATAGTCATTTTTGGAGGGCTATGTTTAAGAGGTTAGAAACTTTAGAATATGAGCACTACGGATCATCCACAGAGTGATGGTCAAACTTAAAGAGTCAATCAGATCATTGAGGATATTCTTCGAGCATATGTAAGTAAATGGCAAACTAATTGGGAACATGATTTGCCCATTTCAGGACTTGCATATAACAGTGCCAAACATTCAGCTACTACTACAGGTTTTAGTCCATTCATGAAGATGTATGGATTTCAACCAAGAGCCCCAATGACAATGGGACTCGAAAAAGAGAAGGTTCAAGCGGCTAGAGACTTTCTTGAAGATATGAATCAAGCAATTAAGTTAGCTAAAGATAGCATAAGAAGAGCTCAGGATAGAGCACGAAGTTATGCAAACCCCCACCATAGAAGGTTGGAGTTTGAGGTAAATGAGAAAGTGTACCTCAATGTACCTGAATCTTTAGAATCTCTAAAGACAAAAAAATGTCCGAATTTGTCTCCTAGATATTGTGGACCATTCACAATACTTAAGAGGATTAGAGAGCTCATTTACAAATTAGACTTACCTGAGGGATGTAGTGTACATCCAGTTTTTCATGTTTGTAGGAGGCTAAAAAGAAAATTAGGAGATGATGATAATCCCATTGGAAATGAAGTCCTAGTTGAACTCATTAAACCTGCATCTTTACCACACGAACCTGAAAGAATTATAGATAAACAAGAAAAAAGAACACGACATACTATATGGCAAGAATGTCTGGTTAAGTGGAAAGATAGACTTGAAGAGAGTTCAACATGGAAAGTGTAAGTAGTATCTAGAGGAGGTTTCCCAATTTTGTTTTCGAGGATGTAAACATTTCTTAAGGGGAAGGGAATGTTACGTCAACTATAATACCGTGACCACGGTATAAGGCGAGAAGCCAGAGGGCTTGGCAGCACTTGCATTTTAGTAGGACCTAAAGGGCTTGGGTCTAGGGTCATGCCTAGGACTAGGCATTTATGAGGTGGTGCATAAGGAGTCCTTGACAGGGATAAAAAGAGAGGAGTCCCTTGTGGGACATGTGGCACCGAAGCTAGAAGCCAAGTGCCAAGTGCTGAGCAAGGGGAGGATTCTGGAAGGAGAGCTCCACATGGAAAGTGGGAGAAGAAGGGAGTTCACAGTAGAGAAGGAAGGGGCTCACGGAATCCGTGGTTGGGAGGAAACTTGAAGGGAGCCCTCTATGTTCAAGGGGATGTATCGTCCCGAGATGTAAAGATGGGTGGAGAGATATGAAGAGGCCAAAGAAAAAAGAATAAATGAGAGGATGAGATTTAGAGTCACGCATAGGTGAAGGGTGCCATATCCACCAAACCTTGCTCTTCTCCCCAGACATAAGACACGTGATTGGCTTCAAGAAGCCTCTTTGTGAAGCTAAAGATGATGGAGAGGACACAATCGAGAGCGGGAGCTTGCAACAATCGGATGTATGCCACATGTAAGTTTCTTATCTTTCTACTTAATTTGGGTATTTATTTATGGTCACAATAGCTACAAAATGCATCCTCATTGTTTTAACCATGTACTTTTGTAGTATAAAAAGCGTAGTGCATTATGGTGACATGGACGGCATTTTCATGTGGAATGCATCAATTCAAGGAGAGTCACCTATGATTGTGGAGTCATGGCTAACTTCATAGAAGATAGCCAAGAAAGTTCTTTTGATATGAAACTTCTCTCCTCGTAGTTAGATTATTGTGGGACCATACATGATGTCTATGAAGTTCATTTTAGACGATTTAGAATTTTCATTCTTGTTGTCAAATGGTTTAGAACTATTTATAATGGTCCCAATGCTATAGTCAGGAGAGACACAATGGTTTCTTTGCCATTGACTCCACTAGACTCTGGAGTGATGAAAGTGATACTTTTGTTCTTCCAGAGCATTGTGAATAGGTACATACGAATGAATTGATTAAAAGCTAATATCTTTGTTTTCAAAAAATTATTTGTACATGTTTATATATATTTATATACTCAAGCATAAATTAATATAACTACTACTGGCATCTAATTTGCATCTTCAACGTAGATGGTCTTTCATCCAAATCGTTTGGATCCAAGATGGTGGTACGTGGTCCCAGTTGTTCCTTGAAGCAAACATAGTTTTGAAGATAGGATTGTGGATATGGAGATGCTACCAATAGATCCAAATAATGATGTCGATGGATCTAGGGAAGAGGATGAAGATGACAATAACGATATGGGCCAGGAAGAAGGTGACAATAATGACATTGTAATGGAGGAAGGTGAAGATGAAGAGATTGGGGAAGAAGAGGGAGAACTAGATGATCAAGTTTTAGGTAGACGTATAACGGGGATGATGATATAGGTGATCAATTGTATGCAAACCTTGAGATAATAGACTTATTTGGCATGCAAGACTGCACTCAAGATGAAGCTATCAATGTAAATGCTACCGATTGATTGTTTTGAGATTGATGAGGCTTCCTATGTTTGGCCCTCTTATTTTTATAATGACATATTGTACATTTGTATGTTAAGTTTACCATCAATATATGGGTGTTTTGATCTCAATCTTGGTGTACTTACTCTTATATTTTTTATCTTTTAAATGACCAAACTCATGGTCAAAATTTATTTTGGGTCTCCTTGGAAATGACGTTCTATAAAAATGTTGGTATGGAAAATTTAACCCAGAGACAATATTAGCAATGGTGGAGGCATTGTCAGTCACATCAGTATGTACATTAATATAGGCATAGATATCCATAGATGCCTATACCGACGTACATATTGACACTCATATCCACTAGCATTTTGTCATCTACACCAATACCTTCCTCGCCCACCAATCATATTGACAATTTTTGTGCCCGCACCTGCCGCAAAGCGTCAGGAGACATCATCGAAAAGAGACTCGTGTCTTGTAGTGGTTGTCCCCATTAAGATCCCAAGCAAGAATATTTGCTTCTTCAAGAGATAAACTTGCACGCATCTTACATTCCACATACTTGAAGAAGATTTTGTTTGGATGTTCTTGATGCCCACACTAGTTGTCTTCATGCTTTTGTTGAAGGTGACTCACCAATGAAAAAACAATCATAGATCTTTGCATCCTCATCTTAAAAGCTTATTTGTTAGGAAATTTGTTAGGATTCACCATAAGTATGAAAGGCATAAAAATTTCTTGGGGATTTATTTTCATTTTGGCTTTTAAATTCCTCACATGCAATGCATGGGGAGTGCTGACTTCCAAAGGCCTTCTTTCAGATACTAGATCTAAAGGTGGACAATGCACCCTCTCAATAGAGAGATTAAATCTTTCCACTAGCAAGCTTATGGTTCTTGATTCCCTTCCTCAATTTATTTTTTGAGATGTGATGATACCAAAGCCAATTTCACCACTTGAAGTAATAATTTCTATGTCCCCATCTTCCAATTGACCTGAGCTAGGGCTTTGTGGCATGCCTGGCTTTTTTTTGCCTCTTTTCTTTAGTAGCCCCTATTGCTTTCACAACCTTATTACCATCAAACCTAGAGAGAGTTGGTAGAGAAGGAAAACTCTCTTCTAAAGTAAGGAATTTCATGCTCTCTGTACCCTGTGAAGGGTTCAATTTCAACAATAATATTGTCATATTTTACCAAGGAAGACCAAAGACTACTTGGGTCACACAATTTGGACTGCAAACTCCCTAACACTATGCCCATCATCCACATTTGAGAAATAGCATATCATTATTTGAGTCTTCATAGTTTGCACTTAAAACCTTTCCACAAGATTTGGGATTATTTTATATTTCCCTTCTCTAATTTATCTAGAAATGAAAAGAATCAATTCCAGTGTTTAGGCATAAATGTAAGGATTCTAGTCATAAGTATTTTACAGCCAAAAATTTGGGGAAAATGCTTAACAAGAACATGCAACAATCTTTGTATGACAAGGAAAAAAAGCTCAAAGCCGATGCTCAACATCAAATTTAGAACATTTAACCAAAGATTTGATTTCATGTTTTACATCAAGTTTTGAAGATTCAATCTGAACTGAAAACCTCAACTTGATGTTGAACACCCAAATAAAGCTTCAATTTAATGTTTTGCATTAAGTGCAAGCTTCAATTTGATCTTGTATATCAAGTTGAAGATTTAATGCAACAAAAAACATCAGATTTAGGCTTAAATTAATGTAAAGCATTAAGTTCAAGGTTCAACTTGATGTTAGAAATCAAGCTTGGGATACCAATGCTTGACTTGCCTTGAATATCATCAACTTCAATATGAAGGATATGATGATCCCTTTTCTTTGTGTGGGTAGGCCTTAGTTGTACTTTCTTGGAAGGCTTTAGAAAGGAGGTACAATGCCAATAGCATTTCATGTATTCTCTTATTGGATAATCAATTAAAAAACAATCCAATGCTTCCAAATGAATCAGATCCTAAGATCAGCTCACATCACTTGGATACGAGGTCAAATAAGAGAGACTAGTCCAGCTTGCCATCAATGGATTTGGACCAGATTATGGGCAGTTCACGACTGCATTAGTCACTCAAGATGCACCTCCAACATTTCAACTCATGTAAAACATGCTCATGCAGGAGCATTTGAGATGTGGTCTCAAAACAGATTCGAAGAATCATGACACTACCTTCAGAGCAAGAGGAGGTGCAAGAGGGTCATACAGAGGAAAAGGCAAGAACTTTGGATGCTCTAGCAACCAAGGCAGAGGTTAGTACTAGGGAATACAATCTCCATCTTCATTGACTCAGAGTCATGGCCCTCTCGCTCAGAGGGGGACACTCAAAATCCAAGCTTTTTGTATAAGAATGCTCATACTCCACTTGCCAAGATGGGCCTTCATCTACCAATCTTTTGGGATGCCTCAGCTTAAGAACAATGTTCTGTCCTTCTAACTCTGCATAGTAATCAACTTCCAACCCTAGGGTAGTGTGGTCGAGTCTCTTTCCTCATACTCTATGCTCTTGTTGGATAGTTGACGCTTCTACCAGTCTCCTCCAAGCATTGAATTCCAATTCTGAGGCCACACTAGTGCTGATGGTAGGATGTAGCCAATTCCTTTGGCTCATGAACTCTTTGTGCTTAGCCATGTATGTTCATCTTCTTTTTGAGCATGTGTTAGCCTAATGCTAAGGCAGAAAGTATCTGAATAACTGTCTAAAAACTTTTTGTATTCCACATGTCTATCTTCAAGCACACCACCAGATTATGCCACTCGTTTGGGGTTACTGGGAAGAATTTCTTGTAATTGCTCACAATTCCTAGCAAGTATTTCACTTCATCACTGGACAACATGAGGACAACATGAACCTTTCAATGACCTCTCAATCCTAGGCTTGATACCTCAGCCCCCTAGACTTCCCCAACTAACAACTCGTCAACTCACAACTCAATTGACCCTTCCCTATTAGGATTGGCAAAAAGTTGGCGCTCCAGTTCGCTCACCCTCAACATACTAACTCTAAGCTATTTGGTGCTCAAAAATGACTCAACCTTGTGTAGTGCTTGGGTGAAGATGCTCTCTCTTGCAATTCTTTAATTGTAGTGTGTGCTTGAGGTAACAAAACAGTGGCCAACATTAAATACATGGAGTTTGGGGGTAGTTGTTGAAGGAAAAAGTGTGTGGTGATGGGAGAACCAGGCTAACAAAACTTAATAGTACAATGAGTGGACATCACATCATTGAAACCTATAAAGAAATCAATTCAAATAGATGCCAATGTTTTACAACCAAGCTGCCTCGCCTTGCAGTGAACACTTAGTATCAAGGTTCCTAACCTAGCAAGCTCAGGAGAGAGGGAGAGTGTGCTTGTACTAACACCTCTCTACCCTTCTCTCTATTACACAACCTTTTTTAGACTAAGAAAAAACACCTTCTAAAAGATGGTGCACTCGGCTCACCACACTGCTGGTCGCCATTGGTCAACCGCCCTAAATCATCTACTTCAATGCGTATTGTTACTGGTGTTCAATTCAGAAAACTAAGCTGCACCACTTCTTGTTCTAGCCAATGTGGCACTTAGTACTTCCTATGGAACCATGCTCATGTGATTCGCCTTAACTCAAGGGCCAACAATGTACACAGTCTTCATGTACATATGATTAAATGAAAAAAGAAACACCAAGAATATACCATCTTTACATAGTGTGTGCAAGTCCCACAGTTTTGGGATTGCATTTGATTATGTTAATGAGGAAGTGTTGAGAATGGTGTGTAAATTGCACCATAAGGGTTATGGGACAAACCCTAACCCTAACCCTAACCCTAACCCTAACCCTAACCCTAAGGGGTCTATGTATATATTCCTATTTTCCTTGGAATACAAGTTAGTGTATAGTTAGTCAACCTTGTCTGCACTCCTCTCTCTCTCTCTCTCTCGTATCTCCATTTTATCATGGTATCAGAGACTATGGTGCTCCCAAGCCCTTGCACCTTGTCAAGACATCAAGCCCTCCTTGTGAGGCAGCCTCCCTCTCCTAGTTTGTGAGATCTTTGTGAGGTTTTCTTCATTGTGTTCTTGAGAGGTTGAGAGAGTTCCATTGAGATTTTTCATTCTTTTCTTCTTCAATTTCATGTGAGAGAGATATCCATTGAGTCCTTAGGGAGAGAGAGAGAGATAGGCTTTTCATTCCCTAATAGCAAAAGAGAGAGCTCTCTATGAATATTCGAGCTTTTGAGTGAGATAAAGGAAAAGAGAGACACATGTATCTCTCTACTACGAGACATAGGTCTCTCTTACTTATAAGGCCTTACAAAAGGCTACCACAATAAATTATCTATAAACATGCTCTAGGAGGTGATTGGTGACATCGCATCAACAGATTCCATAGCCTCTCGCGACTCCACTCTTGACTCCCTACAAGTAGACCTAGCAAACAGTATGAGCACATAGACGTAGCAGCAACACACGCAACCCTGACCCAACACAATGCTCTTGCAACAAGATTCAACACATGCATAGCCTAGCACTAGCAACTAAAGGCAGACCACTGATGCAAGCCAACACACAACGTAGCAACTCCACTATCTACAATGCCAAGACAACAAGCTACACAATGCTAGTGACAACCATGCAACCAATAAGCACATACATCACTAGCAGCTCAGCCTCCACAATGCTATTTAAGACAGCAATGATAGACTAGACAAGCAAGCAAGAAAGGTAGCTGACTCAAGCAATGCAACACACTATAGCACACACATGTGACTCCAAGCTAGCAAGACAATGAGCAGGCAGTCCAACTCATGCACCTCGTAGTAGCCCTTCACCAACAATCTACACAGACAACTGCAACCTCATCCCTTTCCTTCACGATGGCACACCCCCACTCCCATGATCTCATCCTCGTCCTTCTATTATGGTAGACTTTGTCACCTTGTCATCGCACATCATCTCCATCATTGTTGGCTTCTACCTCTCTCCACCCCTCTCTTGCTCCCTCTTTGCCATGTGGAAGATTAGAAGTAACCAATGTTTGGTGGAGTTAACCCTTGTTAAGAGCCTTCGTTAGTCTTTTGCCACATGATAACCCCATATTACCTATGACATCAGCAGCTGGGCCTTGTGCCACATCATTGCCTCCACATCACTTGCCACATCACCTATCCACATGGCAATGCCATGTCATCACTATGTTGCCACCTCACCTAACACATGGCAGTGCCACCTCATAGTGCCACATCACCATCAGTGTTTTGGAGGCTCACCGTGCTCCCAGCATATGCATACATAGTCCACATCATCAGTGCATCCACATCATCTTTTTGGGGCCCTCTTGTGCTCAAAATTTTCCCATTCTTCTAGGAGCTATATCTTTTGATGTAGATGGAATTTGGAGACGCTCCAAAAAGAAAAGCATCTCCGAAAAGTAAAGTTGCTCATTAGCTCGTGCTCATATTTGAAATTTTGGATTTTTACTTTGTACTATTTGCAAAAATCTATTCAGTGGCACCACTCCTGATCATATTGCATCCTCTCCAAACCTAGCACAAACCAAATTAAGATAAAATCTATTTTGCTGCATTTTTATCTCGAGCGACATGTAGAGTAGCTATAGGACTAGCTAGCTTAGAGGAGAAAAGCCAACTGAAGCCCTGTCCAAAAATTCCAGATTAGTTCCCAAATGGTGTCAGTCCCTTCGAAACCTATCTCATCAGTATTAATCTCACTCATATCGACACCTGTTCCATTCTTTGACAGAGGGAAGATTCACTCTTGCAGAGTCACTTGGAACTTTGGGATTGATTTAGGACAGTTGTACCTTTGTACTCACATGCCACCTTGTAAAGTCACTAGTTGACTATTTTGGCATTCGGTTTTGCACCACTTCTTCAAGCCTTGTAAAGCCTCTAGCTATCATCGGCCTTGGTTGCTATTAGTATACAAGTTTTGATCCTTGGTACACCATGGCAAAATCACATGATGATGTCACATTTCTTGATCAGAGTAGCAAGCTTGATGATAATAACTATGGCAATTGGAAGTCCAAAATGCTAAACATTTTTCAGCTAAAGAACTTTTAGGACATCGTCACGGAAGATGAAAAGAGACCCAAACTGACCTCAACAACTCCTCTTATCATAGATCAGCAACTAGAGCTAACAAAGCAATAGAAAGAAGAAGGCCTTGAAGGAGTTGGGCATTTGAGGGAAACCGAGGAATAACAAAAAATGGTGTAATAAGGCACTAGAAGTGGACACTTGGGAGAAGAATGAAAAACAAGGAATTTAAATACCTATACTAAGTTTAGCCATGATGACTTGGAGGTTGGTTCAATGGCCAAAATCACCAAGCATCAGCAAATCAAGTGACGACTGACACTCGGCCACCAAATTGTAAGCCACCACACTCCAAGCAGAAGGACAAGGGTAAGAATGGTAACGAGAAAGCAGATCCATCTAAGAGTAAATGATTCTATTGTGGAGAAAACCATCTATGTTCTGATAGTCCAATTTGGGTTGAACATTTGAAATTCTTGAAAACTAATATGGAAAGGAAAGAAGTGGATCCGAAATGCTGAGCAGTTCTAGCCGAGCTACCAGATGCAGTTGATGCCCAAGTGATTACCGGGTCAAAAGGTTTTTGAGATAAAGATATCAATTGGAAAGCTCAAAAGGAGTTTTTTGCCTAAAGTTGCTAGAGGGAAAAGTACCAGTACTGGAGATGCCTGATGCAAAGTCTTAGCCATATGTTATCTAGCAAGATGAGTCTTCAAAATCTAAGGCAAGTGCATCAAAATTGAGCACTTTGGCAGATTCTAGCACAAAGCTATCCTGCATATGGGAAATATTCAAGAACATGGAAATCAATTTAACATTTGCTGAGTTGATGTGGATAGCTCCATATTATTGGGCTTTTTTGCTCAGAAGAGTAAAGAATCATCCAAGCAAATGAAAGAGGTGTATTCTTTAAGCACTATACCCATCATCGACACTCTAGTAGTCGATGAGGAGTAGTGTGATCACCATTAAAGTCAAGAAGCAAACCATACCATGTGTGATAGTGAATGGTTGTTCTCGAGTAAATATAATTATTATTATACTAGGTGTGATAGTGTATGGTGGTTTTGGTGTTTTTGGAGTACATATTATTCTAAAGTAATTCGATTGGCATTTACAAATCGAGATTAAAGGGCTATGGCTACCAATGTAGCTACCAGTGGAACCTGATACCCTCCCATAACCTGACTACAATGCGAAACCCAAATATTCCATGTCGTGATGCTGGCCACTGTCTCCCAAACACTATCCTCGAGGCTACAAAAGGTGCAGAATGATGGTACTACCTCTAGAAACTCGATCTGGAAGACCTGCTCACCATGAATCCTATACGTCGGTGAGATTGGATTGATAGAGAATGCATGGTGAGCCTCTGTGATCCATGCCACCATCCCCCATGTGAAGTATCTCTGCATCCTCTGCGTCTTGGCCACAATCCAAAAAGTTGCTATCCAAATGGTATGTGCTGCCTGACAGCTCCATAAGTAGTGTGGGATCATCTCCAATGCTCCCTCCTTACAACCAAGTGCATATGCTATCCACTCGCATCTACTCTAGCCAAGGAACAAACCCCATGAGCCACCACTCAGAAGAAGTACAATATCTTCTGTTGTTTCAGGCTGGTTTGAAGTGATGGCTAGAAGTGGTTGACCACCTCCCTGGGAACCTCCTTCTCTCGCCACTCTCACTCCCTCGAGGGGGTCCAAGCTGCTAAGGCTCTAGCTAGATGCATTTGCCAATGCATGTCATGTAGAAAAAAAAGGATACCTCCTTTATCCTGTCTAAGCTCCCCTATTGTACTAGCCGGATACATCTCCTAGGTCCCACTCAATATCTCTAAGTAGCCTACCCTCTCATAGCCACAGACACCAAATTGCTCCCTCTGGGCTAGATAGGACTGTGGTTGGATCAATACCCTCAAGAGGTCCAAGCTATTCCCTCTACCTGGATGCATCTACCAATGTGTGTCTTGTAGGAAAAGAAGGGCACCTCCTCTATCTTGTCTAATTGCCCCTATTATACTGGCCAGAGCCATTTCCCTAGGTCCCACTCAATATCTCTAAGCGGCCTGCCCTCCCATAGCTAGAGACACGAAACCTCTCCCTCTCAGCTAGATAGGACTTGTGGTTGGATCAATATGCCACTCTTTGCCCAAGCGACAAAGAACCCTGATCCTCTGCCACTCTAAATGCTTCCCAGCTCCTCCAACTCCCTCTCTGACTCACCCTATAGGAGCCCACTAGGTCCCACAATATAAAACCCACAATGGATAAATCCTAGATGCTCCCTAGAGAACTGAACCCTGAGATGCACCCCCATCTGCAAGAACTGACCGTCCCAGTAGTCAGGTGTCCACGGGCTATGTAGCCCCTCCCACCACAACTCAAGGATCATTGAATCAATCTCTGGCACTCATGTGCCTATGCCTTGCAATTGAGAGAGTGCCTACATCCTAGCCTTTGGATCCATGGGGAGTCATCTCCAAACCTCGAATCATCTAGCTAGATCACTATCCCACTACGCCCATCCACCAATGTGCATCCTCTGCCATAGCATCCATCCATATTTGTCTCTCACCTTGGGGTGCTAAAGAATTGGTTGTCTCTAAAACTCCTCCCTATAGGAAGGACTAGCATGGATCAGTCCCCTAGACCCTATGTCATACCCTACATAGAGGAGCTTCTAAGGCTTTGCTCCCAATGTGAAGCCTCAAACCACCAACTTGATTAGGAGGGCCGGCGGACTCTAGACTCTGCATCTCTAGGTCTATGATGCCCAACCCACCCCTCGACTGTGGGAGGATAAGTGTTTGCCACACCACTCTGGCCTTGATGTTTCATGTGCCATTTGACCCTACCTAGAGAAAGGTGTGCACCAATATTTTGTGTTGGCCCATGAATCCTCTATGAAAACACCAGCATGATAGCATTATTCTAGGACATTACAAGTAAGACCTACTAGGGCTCTACCTACAAGAGAGAGCATGGCTGAGCTCCAATAGAGAAGCTTGTGCCTAATGCTTTCAAGAATCGGGTCGATCTATTGCTCTATTGAGATATCCATGGGCCACTTGACATCCTAGGTATCTCTCTATCTATCCCCATGGTATCCACTTGAAGCCAAGGGCTACCCCTCAGTTGTTAATCTCTTGGACCGTGTTTGTTCCCATGAAGAATCCAACTGATTTGATCCAGTTTGATATGTTCTTTAGAGGCCTTGCAATAAATGGCAGGGCCCCCTTGACCGTCTCAAGGCTTCCCACCACTAAACCCTCCACAAAATAAATATGTATCATCTGCAAACTTAGACTTCGAAAACTCATCCTCCTGACAGATCAGGAGTCTCATGTCAAAGAGGCCAGTGGCTTGAGGGTGAAGAAAATAATCCATGGCATCCACCACAAAGAGGAAAAGTAAGAGAGAAAGAGAGAAACCCTATTACCCCTCTGATCCATCTCTCTAAAAAACCCAATCTCTACATTGTGCCCTCTAGGAAGGACCACTCCACCTTGTCATAAGCCTCCTCAAAGTCCAAGAGAAGGATAGTGAGAGGCTACACCTTCTCCCTATCCCAATCTTTTGCCTTCTAGAATGTAAAGGTTTTGTCCAAGATGTTGCGTTCGTGAACAAATCCAGTCTTTGTGTTGTGAATGATGTATGGAAGGTAGGGCCAAAACCATAAGCTCAAGACCTTGGCTAGGATCTTGTATGTGATGTCCAATAGGGTAATAAATCTCCACTGCCAAATGTCCACCTTGTCCCCCCTTTTTGGGAGTAAATAAATCCAACCATGGCTCAGGGAGGGTTGGGGAGAACATGTATAAAAAATCTTATGGTAGGCCTATCTGAGCAAAGTGCAAATCCTCTCCTAGAAAAATTAAAAAAAAGTCAGAGTGAGTCCATCCTCCTCTGGGAACTTTTGAGGAGGAAGGGCCTTAGGAGCCTCCTAGAGCTCCTCCTCTATGAAGGGGGCCTCTAAGCATCTGATTAGGCTTGGAGATACCACCATTGGGACCTTCTCTCACACTGCCTCCATGGACACAAGGCATGCAAGGGTCTCCTCCTCTTATTGAAACAAATTCTTGTAAAATTCCATGTCATCTCCAAAATCTTAAGGGGGTTGGTGTGCATTTGACCTTGTGTGTCTCTCATGTTGCTGCACCTGTGTCCCTACTGAACATGGCCCAACGGCATAGGAAAACTATTGAGTCATCATATCCCCCTACTTCACCCACCTGGCACGGTATGAGTGATTAGAGAACTCCACCCTCTGCACCTCCATATCCTAAAGGGTATGCCTCACGACCTCATATCTCTCACTAAGCCATTGGGAGCCTGTGGCTCCTTCTCCCTAAGTTGCTCTATGGAAGCTAGAGTGCCCTCCTTAGAGCTCTCTCCATCTCCTGAAGAGAAAGTCTCCTCTTGAGCACCTGGGACTCGAGCTCAACGTTGCTCCTCTGGATGGCCTCTACTACCCAAGTTGCCCATCCCTTTGAGGGTACTCCCTCTGGCTATTGCCAAATCTCTGTGATGGAGTGTTGGACCTCTGCCTCCTAAATCAAATTGTCTGGAATATGGATTCCCTTCTGGGGAATATCCGAGCGATACTGCTCAACATGGAGTATAATCAGAGCATGATCCAACATCATGGTACTTGCTAAAATGCCTGTGGCTCCCCCTCTTTGCATATCCCGAGATCCCCAACTCGATCTAGATGCTCTTTACATATCTACTCAAAGGAGAAGTGAAGGATACATGGGATCCTAACTTCCCTCCAAGGATCCTTGCCACCACTGATCACAAAAACAAACTGCTCCAAGGTGCTCCACTCTACTACCGACATCTTTGATAATGAGGACCTTCCCTGCTTATCCTCCATAACTCTAGATCGTTGAAGTCGCCTCTAGCAATCCATGGGTCCACATCGGTGAGGCACTCTGCCAAACATCTACAAAAGGTCAGCTAGTATTTTTTGTAAGATGGTGCATATACATTCAAGAGCCCTATCTTGAGGCCCCTTGCATGAAGCCCTATCCATACTGCCCTGCCTAGTATAAGATCGCCCTTGTCAAAAACCTGTGTCCATTGTCTATGAGGCTCAGACCCCTCTACTCTACCAACTTTTGGGGACCAAATCCTGGTGGGTCCCCTTCCTGGAAGGAGGTGATACGTACGTCTGATATCAGCCACAATGAACATATGCTCCTAGATCAGGAATAGGTCAATTTACCTTCCTACCACTAATCTCTACAGCTCTTGCCAAAGAATCAGGTATTGAGGGTGGTCCTACGTGCACGATCATGGAGTCCGTGCACATTCCAACTCACCACTAAGCTCACCTATGAGTGGGAGCTTGTTCTAGAAAATGCAACTTCTATGATTTTGATGGGGGCTTGGAGGGAGAGTAGTCTGTGTCCATGTGCATGCAGACAAGAGTAGCAGCCGACTTAACTGACTCAACTCCCACCTTTCATGCCCACTACATCATGAAAGAAAATTCAGCCACAAATGCTTCTGCACACTACTGTAATCTAGTGCTATTGTGTCAATGTAGGGTCAACATATGAATCCTCATATTATCATGTGGCATCTGGATCAAACCTATTGCTAACCCTGAGACCAATCTCTCTGGAGTGAAACACTACTAGAAGAAGGCTGACAATCCATGATCGTACCACAAGTCCATAGCGTATGACCCCATCAGCTTGTTCATCATGTAAGAAAACTGCTCTATCATGTCATCGAACATCTCCAGCATCCACTTCTCCGCTTCTATGGAGGCAAACTCTATACCCTAGAAGGGATGGGTGCAGGATCCAACCATATTGAATGATCCCCCTTTGTGGGGTTGTGCAATCAAAACTATCAGCTCAAGAGGCATGGGGTAAGAATCTGGAATAGCAAGGTAATTTAATGGCTCCAAAAGCCATAGCTCCCTCAGTAGGGAAAGTCCAAGGCAAAGCATCAGGCCTAGAACCTATGACGGGGATTTGTTGCTTCCTTCTTCTTGTCTTGAGGCAGGGGTCTGTTGAGAGGAGGTTGCCACCTACCACTCTAGGAGAGGGGATGCGCTAGAGACTAGTTTCTTGCCCTTGCCTACAGGCTAAGGGGTAGTGGAGGCACAAGAGGATGAGGGGGTGGGGGTGGATGGCATTGCTATAGGGGGAGGGAGGCAGGTAACGAGGGTGACAACATTCGAGGGAGCAAGAGGTGGAGGAGGAGGGGCATGATGGGGGGAGTAGAGGGGTGATCCAAAGGAGGGGGGGAGGAAGGGGATGGGGAGAAGCATCTAGGGGGTGTGTAGGACAAGGGAGGGGAGACGAGTCTAGGTGGTACTAATGATCTTGCTCCATCTCCTGAGGGCGTCCCTCTGTGTGAGCCTCTACCATCAACACTCCTGGGTCTAGAGGATGACCTTGCAATGGATTGGATTTCTAATTTTGAGAAGGCATTGAGTCACAGATGAAGGCTATAAGTAAGGGGAACAAGCTAGGCCCTCACCTCTGTATGCTGCATCACAGACTTACATCCAGCCAAGCACAATGGCAAAATACAATCACCGCACTTGGTGGAGTTGGCTCGTTGGGAGCAAAAGATGATGGGCCACACTGGAAGAGCAGGTCTTTGAGTAGGGTGATTGTAGAGGCTAAGAGAATGAGGGGAATAGTCAAAAGACTCTAAAGGGGAGCATGGGAAAGGGCACCTCCCAAGAGCAATTGGAAACATGAGAAAATTCTAGTAAGGGGATAATATACAAGGTTGACACGGAGCAACCATAGGAGACACCAGCCAAGTAGTAACGTCAGCCTGAGCAAAAAATCAATGGAGTAATAGTGGGTGTTTTGAATATTGCCATTACTCTCCCTATGCCTCCCACTAGGCTTATCCCCTCTTGAGCCATTCTCCTTGGACCCCATGTTAATACAAGATGATCACCAAGATCCAAATGCCACTGTCACATTGGCCGATCGTAAGGGAGAAAATGGTGGGTGCTGCCCAGCTCTGGACACCTAGCCAGCCACTAGCTTCCTCCCCAAGTCTTAAACCATAACTTGTTCCTTCAAGCACAGTATAGGGAGGAGCTAGCTCAGGTATTTTAGGAGCAACCAACGGGGATAAGTTAGGCGTGGGTAGACCTTACAACCAAGTGCAAAAGTATCTCAATAATAGGGAGACAGTATATGATGAGCTAGTCAAAAGTTATTCCCTATCAAATTAGAATCACACCGAGTTGCAGAAGGACTATGGCAACCTTAAGTGCAAGGTAGATAGATTACGAGCAGTGAATGCCAAGTCCAAAGATGAGTTGGTGGACCTCGCAACATCCAACCTGTAGTTTTAGGACACAAACATTAGAGAAGGTATAGAATACAAGGGGTTTTGCTTAGTCTAAAAAAGGATTTCTAATAGAGAGAAGGGCAGAGAGGTGTCAGTATGAGCAGACTCTCCTCTCACTTTAGCTTGCTAGGTTAGGAATCCTGATACCGAGTGTTCACTCACTGCAAGTTGAGGCGGCTTGGTTGTAAAACATTGGCATCTATATGAGTTGATTTCTTACTTGATTCAATGAAGTGTTGTCCACTCGGTGTTTGTTAAGTTTTGTTAACTTGGCTTTCCTATCATCATACGAACAACTATCCCCGAACTATGCATATTTAATGTTGGCCACTATTTTTCCACTTCGAGCATACACTACACTTAATGGATTGTAAGAGCGAGCATCTTCACCCCAGCATTGCACAGGGTTAAGGCATTTTCAAGCACTGAGCACCTTAGAGTTAGTATGTTGAGGTTGAGCGAATTGGAGCGCCGTCAACATAGATGCTTGCATAAACTACAATTGATGAGGCTTGCAAAAGTCTAGAAAGGCCAAGAAGGGATTTGTCTACTCATCATGAGGAGAACATTGTTAATTCTACTTTCTATGTTCTTTTACAATAGCTAAGACAATATTAAAGGGAAGGATGATACAATCACTGACCATAATATCAAGATGGTGAAGTGTTATTAACACGAGTGTATAATGCATACAAGGTCACCGAGCAGATGCGATATAGTCAATGAATTCAATCTCATGAGTTACCTCATTTCTTTGTCATGTTAAATATGTTGCTACTTATCTAGACTTGCATAGATTTTTATCAAGGACTATTCTTAGTTGACCTTTCTTAAAAGTTAAAGTTGCGAAATTAGATTTGCTCAAGTCTAAACTATTATCTCAATAGTAAAGAGTATGCTTTTAGCAACGTTGAACATACCCCAATCACCACATAATATATGACTTTAACTAAATAAGATTATCTTGTGTGAATGATCACCCATAATATTATAAGTCAATTCCTTTTGGTGCATCCTCAAATCAACATGGAATAGACATGGAGTATTTATTAAGTGACCCCATGCTAAGCTTGTGTTCGGCATGTGAAAGGAGCATGTTTTGTTATGTGAATAAGTTGTATGCATCTCTCTCTCTCTCTCTCTCTGGGTGCACTACTAATAAGAAACCCTAGGTATCACGTGCGTTCAAGGGGTATTTAAAAAATCTTGCTAAGCTTGTGTTCGGCATGTGAAAGGAGCATGTTTTGTTATGCGAATAAGTTGTATGCATCTCTCTCTCTCTCTCTCTCTCTCAGGGTGCACTACTAAGAAACCCTAGGTATCACGTGCGTTCAAGGGGTATTAAAAAAACCCCACAACTAAAATTCCCCCCCAATAAATTCACCCCTCTTTACTTATGAGATAATGATTTTTTTCCTAAAGTGAAATAAAAAACCCCTCCTGTTATTGTAATCCTGTTAAATTTTTTGAAAGTTGAATTAAAATACCCCTCCTTTTGAATGCACGTGGTACACTAAATTTTTTTTAGGTGAACCCCTCTCTCTCTCTCTCTCTCTCTCTCTCTCTCTCTCTGTGCCCTTGTTGATATTGAACATGTATTACTTAGTTACATTGAGCTCAATGCGCATGAAAAGATTGATGCTTTATTTTAGCTCACTGACACCTTTGAGTTATGGTTTGTTCTTCTTTCTTCTTTTTGTCATACATGTTTTATTGTTGAAACCATGCCATATTAAACTCATTTAAGCTCCATGCCCTCTTTGATTTCTACGCAAGATGGTCATGACTAAGGAATAAGATTCATAATAACACATGTGCATTTTCCTTCTTCTTTTGTTTCATCCCCTCCACCACACTCACACACATATTCTGGTTAGCTCCACTTGTTATTGTACATTGTAAAAGTCTCATGCTCTTGAATCTATACTGAAACCATGGAGCACTCGTCACTTTTCAAAAGTATAAGGTTGTATAAAAATTCGCTCTTGCGAGCTTCCTACCATTGTAATAGTTTAGCCGTGCTTTGACTAGTCTAAAGTTAAAATTAAAAGTAGGAGTGTGCTCTTTGTGGGCAAAGGAAAAATGAAAGCGTAGAAAACAATGGGTAAGAATCAAGTCATGTCTCTTGCACGTAGTAACCACCTGCACCTTGCGAAGGAGCGAGGTAGGAAACAGAGGTGGTTTTTGTTGGGATGGAGATAAGAAAGAGAAGGAAGAAGAAGGGACTTTCTGTTCACAAGAGAGATCAGAGACAACGAGAGCGAGAGAGCGAGCGAGCGAGCGACAAGAGAGCTGGTGTATGATATAAGAAGAATGTTATGTCTTGGGCAACCAATAATCATTGTCGATAAAATTGAGCTCCAAGAAAGGTTCGGCTTCTTCATCGCTCAGTTCATGAGACCAAGGCACTCTTCCGTCCAGGTTGGCCCCGGGGCCAAAGCATTTATACTGGCCGTAGTATACAGTGCTGCAAAAGAAAGCGATGGGTTAAGAAGAGAAGTCTGAAGGAGAAGAAGATCGAATTAGAGAAAGAAAACTAGACTAGCAAGGAAGTTTGACATGAACGCGTTGGAGACAGAGGGCTATGGAGTCGAGACGACGGAGAACAAGAAGAAGAGGACGACGACGACGAGAATGAAGGAGAAGATGATGACGATGATGATGATGAGAAGCAAGCAGGTGTTTCTCACCTCTGCCTCTGCGGATTTCCCCAGTCGTCCCATCCCTCCGGCGCTATAATGCCGCTCATGTAGGTGAACAAGAACACCACTCGTGAGTACGCTCCCCACGCTCTCCCCAAAAACACTTCCCCCGTGCCGTCTATGCTGCAATTCACAAAGATGAAGCCGCTTCCATCACGCGGATCATCCCTGTTCTGCGCTGTTATCGACCCCGATAGATATCCCGGTTGGGCCTTCACCCACAACTCGCACCCCTGCAGTCAGCAACTCTTGCGTTAGGTCCGTGATGATCAGCCTTCATTCTGGAAGTTCTATCCCCCAAAAAGATACGGGATTAGCGAATTCAAACGCCTCCCACCTTGTAAATCGACTGACCATGGCCGAATATAAAATCGATTGAGCCTTCGATCAAGCAGTTCCTGAAGTAGTGACGCCCCTCGTAATCGAAGAGCGTGTCTTGTGCTCCGTGGAATCCGCAATCGTAGAATGCCATCATGTCTGCAGCGAGAAGAACCGCAACGGCCTGTCCTCCAGATGCACCCGGAGACGGGGGTGCAGCAGCATTCTGGACAACCAAGTCCACCCATGCCAATGAGAAGACGCAACCATCGCTGTTCAGATTGCTCAAAACAAGAACCAAGTGTGACAGCGCCCATGGAAGCCACGCGGCACCCCCGTTTTTCACGTACCACGAACCCTACACCGCTTGCAATGAAGTTTGGTGCATTAGCTGAGAATGTAGCACTGTTGGCAGTGCCCGTAGTGAGTGCCGTGTCGCTCCAAATGATCACCGTTGCTGCCTTCCCTTCTCCTTCAAGCATGATGTAGGGCTTGTTGTAAGGGATGGTTACTTTCTCTCTGGGGAAAGCCTCACAAACAGCGCTTCAGAATAAGCAAAACATGTGGACTCTGGCCTTGCACTACAGATTGTTCAATTCCAAGAGGTTGTAACAAAACTATGGAGAAATCTTCAATTCCAGCAGTTATAACAAAACTATGGAGAAATGAAGGAAAATGCAGAAACAAATCCATGAATTCTAGATTCGCAGAGCTGGTCAAGGCAATGAGACGAGACCTAACACAGGAATCAAATATATTCCGTTTTCCCGAGATGTTGCTTAGGTAGGCCTTACATGAAAAGCCCAGCACTGATACGAATGTACACCCATTGCGTATTGCCGACAGGAACCGAGTCTACCGCAGCTTGCACTGTTCTGTAAGTTCCTCTACGTAGCCGGTCTACGAGAACGTATCTGGAGATAGAGGCCGACCCATTGCAAGAAGGGAGCAACTTACGTGCTTGCTCTTCAACTTGGCTGTGTCGGCTGATACGCTTCTCTTTGAATTTCGTCTGCGCATCAGGATCGTTCTCTGAGGTTTGATCTACCAAGGACATTGAAACTCGGCATATGCCATCGCAAGTCGTGAAGAAGGCAGCTAAAATGCAACCCAGAACGCTAACGAATGCCCAGATTCTCATCTCTGCTCGAGCAAATCAATTTGGTGCAGAAAAATTCATCGTGTCCTTCTGGCTTTAAATGAACTGAGGAATTTCTGAGAGTATCGAGCTGGCTTGTGGACATTGTCAAGAGGAAGGGATCAAGCTCGTTGAGCCTTAGTTAAGGTCTTTCTAAAAGCATGCTCATCATGTAAATTTCATTGAGTCCATGCAAGCTTTTGTCTCATTTTGCTCCCTTTGGGGTAAAGGACTCCAAATCCAAGGGAGAATAAGAATATGGGAGAAAGCATCAAGAATATGGGAAAAAGCATTTGTAGGCATGGTAGTGACTTGCGGTAGCCGAGAGCGAATGTTCTCATCGATGCTCTCTCTTGAACTTCATGGCATAGGTGGGGATTCTCTTCTCGATGACCACTATAACATGAATGAGAGCTCATACTATGGAGAACATGCTAGACATTGGCCTTGTCTTCCCTTACCAAAGTTTCACATGCCCTAGTGGCATCCTCCTTGCCAAAGTCTCTCCCTTTCACTTTGGCATTCCACTCAGAGCACATTTTGCACTTCTCCCAAAAAGTCACTATCTTCATCCCTACTCTAACAGTTACCACCACAACCACCTTTGCAATACATTTTCCATGATCCCCTTGCATCTCCAAGAGTGCCAAACAATCTTCTTTCATGTTCCTTCCACATCCTCTACCTTCTTCATTCACTCTTGCAACACCAAGATCATGAGATCATTGTGTATCTACAAATTATCTCCCCACTATCACCTTCTATCAAGAGCAAGAGAGGCTGCCCACATGGGCCTTATATATTTACTGTGATAAGCTAAAATAAGAGAGCATGACTGTATGGGCATACCATCTAGCTAGTTAGCAATGCAACTTAAAAGTAAAATTTTCCTGTAAAGATTTGGGTGCATATGGAAAACATTCCCTAGACGTATTATGCTTTGAAATATAAGAACAAGAATATTTGTGGCATTCATTAAGAAGCAACAAAATGCTAACATGAATAGCTTCTTCTTGTCGGTTTTTTTAGTGAAATTAATGTTTAGTAAATGAGAACATATATGTGGAACAGAGAGAAAAATAAGCCATTTGCACAAAAGAAACCCCTAGATTTATAACATGTAAACTACTCTATCACATAAATCTTTATTCAATTAGGGGAAATTTCATGTTTGAGAATACATACATCATGATATGTCCATTCTTGTAGTTGATTTGAGTTTTCTCTATTAGGGTGTATATGTTATATACATGTCTATTCTCACTCCTCCTATTTAAATGGCTTCATGCATAGAAGGATTGTTCCATGTTGTCCTTCAATAAAAGTACTCAAAGCAATAGTGTGTCTCTCTTTAACAATTTCATTGACCAATTATGGACAATACTCAAGGAGTATTGAATGAGTATTGAACAAATCTTTAGCAAATCAATGATGTTTGTAGAAGCTAGATCTTTGAATTTGATAGATAGAGGTTAAAAAAGTTTTTAAAGCTCATTTAACAGCAATATACTAGTTTTCTTAATACATATATACAAGCCAAGATTTAATTAGTGTTTGGGGTGTGGAGTTGCATATACTTAGATGGAAAGAGAAGAAAGAAGAAAAAAGTATTGATCATAATGATGAAAAAATAAAAGGGAGTCCCCTAAAAAGCACATGTCATGGTCTAATTAATCCATATTTCACAAAGTGATTCAAATTGCACCAAGCATAGAAGGTAAATGTGGATTGGATTATAGGGGAATTATTTTAAAAGTAAATAATCCTAGATATGAGGCAAGGCTTACAAACTACGGGCTACCAAAAGAAGAAGAAGAAGGAGGAGATGGCCTTATGGAAGTATGGTGCATGCATTGAAGAGTTTTTCAAAGTAAGAAAAACATTTGGCAAGGAAGGAACATGTCTCACCCCAGCAAAGCCAAAAATGCTATTTTAGTAGTACCCAATCAGGTAATTTTATGATCCACATCCACACCCTATCCTTAAAACAATGGAAAACTATCCAAGATGAGAGGAAACTAGGAAGCTTGAATTGGCTAGGATTCATCTCAAGTGTCTAAAAGGTGGAGACGACCCTTCTGCATTCTTTTCCCAAGCAATACATGAGAAGAAAAACATAGAAAATATGGCAGTATTACTTAATGAGAGTCACTAGAGGTTTAGAAAATTGTGTTCAAATCATTGGAACCAATCCAACTCCCTTGATTTTGAGGAATTGCTTGCCAACTTTCTTCACCTAGGATGCCACTTTAGTATCCATATCTCATGAAAACTAGATTCATATTCAAAGGCCCACACCTTCCGCTTTGCGTTGCATGCTATTTATACATTCTAATGCCCATATTATAGCCTTTTGCTGGGAAAGCAATATGAATAACAAAAAATGAGTGAGAATAAGAAATCAAATGGTAGGTAACGGTAGAGTAAAAGGCAATGAATGAATCCATAGAGCTATTGAAATCTATGGAAACACTAATGAATTAATTTTCATTGTGAGCTTAGTGAAGCCTAACAAGTGAATGGCTTTAGGAATCGGGAATAAGCATGAGAGGAGGGGATAAATAATACTAATGAGAAAGAGATGATTGTGTAATGGTTGGTTGAATTTTGATGTAAAGTTCATATGAAATTTTATGAAGATTGCTTTTCCTCCCTATAATCACAAAACAATCCAACTATTAACCTTGACATGGCAACAACTCAGCAACAATAAGGGTCAAAAGCACAGTCCAAAAGCTACCAATATGTGATCATTATGTGAGTGGAGTAGCGACATAGGTTTTCTTGTAATAAGCATGTAATAGCTTAAGCTTTAAAATGTATCTAATACGATAGGAATAGCTTAAAAACTCTCTAGAAAAGGTCTAGACATAATGACCTAGAGAGAGAGAGAGAGAGACTTCAATCCTTGACCTAGACTTTATGGTAGAGAGAGAAAGACTAAAATATTGGCCTACAATTTCAATACAATTTGTGTTAGAGACATAAATTTAAATTCCTTGAGCTAGACTTTGTATTGGAGAGATAAAGTACAAAATATTCCTTGACCTATATTTTTTTAAAATTGGGTTTATGTTAGTGGCTATGATAGATTTTCATTTCCATAGAGAGCGAAAGTCTAAATTCTTTGACCTACACTTTGTGTTGTAGAGGGAAAGTCTAGATTCCTTGACCTACACTTTGTATTGGAGAGAGAATGTCTAAATTCCTTGACTTACATTTTGTGTTGGAGACAGATTATCTAAATTACTTGACCTATAGTTTGTGTTTGAAATCAAAAGTCTACATTATTTGACCTAAACTTTGTGCTAGAGTGAGAAAGACTTTGTGCTGGACTTTATGCTAGAGAGAGAAAAACTAAGACCCTTGATATACACTTTTCTGAAGAATGGAAACTCAAGAAAATGTATAAATATCTCTTAATGGAATGCAACTCCCACCCTTTGTGATTCAATGTTCAATTCACTTTTGTGTTCATGTTCTTGCTCAGCTTGTGTCCATGCTCATGAGATGCTCATTCAATTCTATCAATGTGTGATAGCATGCTCTAACCTTGCTATCTCCCATCCCCCCCCAGCCATCCCTTCTCCTCCTCCTCCTCCTCCTCCCACGTACTCCTAACCCTTGAACATCAACGTTCACTCCCCCTCAACCCTTTACCTTATGAATCCATGAAGGAGACTAAATTTACATTCCTCAACCCTTGCATTCTTTCTAACCTTGAACTCATTCTAAACCCTATAGCTTTTTCTCAACCTTAAACTCTTATTTACATCTCTTAACCCTATCCTCTTTCTAAACCCTATAAGGCTTTCCTAAAACCTATAAATCTTTCCAAGTCCTTTGAACCCCTATGGGGGTGAGAACCTCTATAAAACATCATGAAGAACACTACTTTCTTACGTGAGCTCATATAAGAATTGATTTCCATGGTTTAGTTACACAAGGGCCTATGGTCTAACATGCAACAACATAACTATACGTGAAAAAGGGCCTCATAAATTGAAATGAGAGAAAAGTGACAACTTTTTGGCATCATTGTTGTTAACTTATGAGAGAAAAGTGACAACTTTTTGGCATCATTGTTGCGGAAGTTAACACTTGAAGCAAAACTAGAAAATGTATTTGCTTATTGAATAAAAAATCCTAATACAAAAACAATCAATGATGAATTACTCATGGAAAAGTAATATGAAAAAGCTTCCAATTACTTATAAATTATGATTTTTTTTTGATTGCATGCTCCAAAATGGTGACTTCCATAAAAGAAATCAACTACTAATCTTATAAAAATTAGCCCTATAAACATGAGATAAATACCTAGAACCTATAAGCATCCCCCTCATTCCTCAATCCTTTACCAATAACTTTTGCATAACCCTCTCTTTTTTTGAAATTTTAAAAATATTCTGCTCTACCACCACCATTTTTTGCCCACCTCCTCTTTTTTGTCCACCGCCTCCATCTCCAATTTTCAGTGCATCATCTCCATCTCCTCCTCCCCTTTTTCATCCACCTCTTATCAATCTCATCTCCACTTCGATCACCTCCTCTCTACTTCCACCTCCATGTTTTTGTCCACCTCATTTTCTTCTCCACCTCCACCTTTTGTCCACCTCATCTCCACCTCGACCTCCAGTTTTGTCCACTACCTCCTTGACTACTAGTTTTCTAGGGACACCATTTTCTCTTACACTGAACTTCTTGCATGCTCCACTTCCACATCTTTGAATACATGGCCTTTTTGAGGTGCAACTAGAATCAAAGACCACCAGCTATCATCCATGTATCTGGGCTTAAAAACAACTTGAGAGTTACACCAAACAATCCATTTGAATAAGTTCATGGCTCACATTTCACAATGATTGCATAGAGCAAGTGATCCATATGATAGAAAGTGCTTACCTATTCATAATGCATGGGTGAAAAAAAGGCGTCTATATGATTTCCCCAAAATTTATCAAGTTAGTGTCAAAAGAACCATTCAAAGATTTCCTCATTGTAGCATGAGCCCCCTACATGCATGACCTTAGATAATTTTGACATCAAAGGTGAATACTTTGAATTCCATAAATCCACTTGGAGAAGGTTATCGTATGATTCCACCAATATGATACATCTCAATCGGAATGAGATTTGAATCCCTAACAATAGGGAGACACCTCAGGCATGGAGGAAGAACCTAATTATTTACAACCTTGTGAAAAATATGGAATGATTTCACAATCAAATTTATTGCATTTTACTTCAATCTTCTCTAGTACTCAAAAGTGATTATCAATCATACACACAGTGTATTGAATGACACTAAAGATAAAACAAATCAACACTTTGTTAACATTGAAAAATTATAATTAATGTAAATAGATGCAACATGAGGACACATAAAAGTAGTGTTCAGCTTACAAACCTAAATATCATGACCTCGTGCATATTCTCTTTCTTTATCTACAACTTCATCCTCATTTTTCTCAGCCTTAGTGAGAGATCCTTCCAACCATTTAGTAGTGCATTTAGAAAGAATTCTAGAAAACTGTGGGGAGAAGTCTATCCTTGATTCCTTTGTTTGAAGGTACTTCTATCATCCTCTCGTTGCAGTTTT
The DNA here is from genome assembly GCF_047967505.1 of Dipteris shenzhenensis. Lineage (NCBI taxonomy): Eukaryota > Viridiplantae > Streptophyta > Polypodiopsida > Gleicheniales > Dipteridaceae > Dipteris > Dipteris shenzhenensis. The sequence continues at coordinate 14,501,196 of NC_141606.1, forward strand.
TGCCTCCTAATATCTTCCAATAAATTTTTACGCTTTTTTACAATTGTACAAACTAAAGGTGTTGACTTTTAGTTCCAAGGACATGCTCTTCTTTTTGACCCTGCAAGGGTCCTAAGGGATGACTTGGTTAGTGAGTTGCTAATTAGGGCCATCATTTTGAAGTTAGTTCACTTAGTCAATTTGACCTTGCAAATTATGGTTAGTATGAGGCTTAAATGTGAGTTAGTAGAAGTTTAAGGGCTTCTAATGTGTTTAGGGTTTAAGGTTTTTGTTTGCTTGTGGAGGTCCTAAATGTTTTTTTGTCTTTTATCCTAAAGCTTTTGTCTTTTGTTAGGTATCTTTGTGGGCTCTCTTTGTCTCTTATATGACACCACATTTATTTAATGGCCCATCCACCACACATACACCACACACACACACACACACACACGCACACACACACACACACACACACACACACACACACACACACACACACACACACACACACACACACACACACACACACACACACACACACACACACATTTATTTGTCTCTTGTATGATGACACCACATTTATTTAATGGCCCGTCCCCACTTTTGTTTAATGGCCCACCCACCACACACACACACATACACCTTTTCACCTCTTTTCTCTCCTCTCTTTCACTCATCTAATATTCCTTCACCTTCACTTGCTTTTTCTCTTTTCCTTCCAATTTCTACCTATTGTTTCCTTTCACAAGTTATTTGAAATATTTATCGAGCTACTTACACTTGGACTTATAATGACACTCCAAAAGGCAAGGCCACAGTGGGATCCCCACCTTGTTTTTATTCCCTTCCGATGTGCAATCTCTCCCTTACCCTTGGATGATCCCTATTAATGAAAATTTGAGGCATAAACAAATTTAATTGCACTAAAAACTCAATAACATAAAAGATTTATAGTTGCACAATCCATCCAAGTTGTCGTGCTACCGTCCACCCTTGCATTTGCCTACCATTTGGGTCTAAGCACAATAGGGTGTACATACTATTGACCAAGAGTTATGCTATCGATACAAGGTTTTTGATGTGTAATGGAAGTCTAGTAAAAAAATCATGTTGATTAGGAACTCCTTGCTAAATTTAAGAAAGAGTAGAGAGTATTGAAAATTCGAGTAGATTCTCATGAAAGTTATAGAGGTGCATCAAAATCTTTGAGCTAGCACAACACATTTTGAAATTTGCATTCAGCTTAGTTCAGTACATTCAAAATCTAGGAGTAGAGTGCATTTAGTGTATGGTGCAATCACTACACTTGTCCTGCTCTCTCTCTCTCTCTTGCTCTCTCTCTCTCTCTCTCTCCCTCCCTTCCTCCCTCCCTCCCTCTCTCTCTCTCTCTCTCTCTCTCTCTCTCTCTTGCTTCCTCCCTCTTGCAGCTCTATCATTCTCTCCCTCTCATATTTGGGGCCGTTGTTAATCAATTGGTTAACAATATGCCACCATTGGTTAGTGATGTCATTTGAGGATAGTGGCAAGTCCATAGAGCTAGGATTGTGCCTTGGATCCGAATAGGCCCAAGATGGTTATAAAAGAATGAGGAAAGAGAGTGGTATAAAGGGAATAGGGTTGGCCCTCCCTTCAAAAGTTGACATGTATAAAAGGCCAAGTTGTTGACTTTGGTCTTCATTGTTGGATGCACAAGTTTGGAGTGAAAAACATAAAGAGAGGACAACATGTGTGAAGAATCCATCCAACTTTGATTATTTGGGTATTTCTCCAAATAAAAACTCCAAACCATGTAAGATAAAAACAAAGAAGGTTGCGACTGACACAATACATTGCTTCAAGTATGTGTGCTAAATGGTTTCTAATGTATAGTCTGTTAGTGCTTCAAAGCACAATACAATGCTTCAATACACAAGCTTTACTTTGACTACATTGTTGTAAGGCATAAGTTTTCTTTTACTATTATTCTTTTTATCACAATACACTACTTCAAGTATGTGTGCAATTTTTGATTTATAGCACTACATGTGTTTACAGTATGTGTACATGACTATGACATGTGCTTGTAATTTGCTCGTAATTTGTTGGCGCTTCATAGCACAATCCACTGCTTCAAAGCATAGGCTCACTTTGACTCCACTACTTTAAAGCACAAGCTTGCTTTGACTACTGTGCTTTCTAACAAGCTTGCTTTGACTATTGTGTTTTCTAACATAATACATTGCTTCAATCAACAAAACATCAAAAACAACATGACAGATTGAGAGTAAGATGCTCTTACATTATGAGTATAATAACAAATACCTACACTGTCTCATATCTCCCTTTTTTGGGATGTAATACCTAGCATCCTAATATCTATGTGGGGCCAACTTGATTGCAACCACCCATCATACACATGGTTAGAGTAGTGCAAAGATTACATGTAGTGGTACATTGCTTCAAAGCATAAATTTTCTTTGAGTATTGTGCTCACAAATTATAGTGCTAAATAAGTATGTGTTATCAATGGTTTTTGATTTATAACACTATATACATTTATAGCATGAGTACATCACTATGACATCTACTTATAATTATTGATACTCCATAGCATAGTACACTTCTTCAAAGACCAATCTTGCTTTTATTATTGTGCTCGCTGACACAATACATTGCTTCAAGTATGTGTGCTGAATGGTTTCTAATTTATGGTCTGTTAGTGCTTCAAAGCACAATACACTGCTTTAATACGCAAGCTTACTTGGACTACATTATTATAAGGCACAAGTTTTCTTTGAATATTATGCTTTTTATCACAATACACTACTTCAAGTATGTGTACAAATTTTTGATTTATAGCAGTTCATATGTTTATAGTATTTGTACATGATTATGACATGTACTTGTAATCTGTTGTTGGTGCCTCATAGCACAATCCAGTGCTCAAAGCAGAGGCTCATTTTGACTCCACTACTTCAAAGCAAAAGCTTGCTTTGACTACTGTGCTTTCTAACATAGTATATTGCATCAAGCATGTGTGCCAAATGGTTTCTTATTTATAGCAATACATGTGTTTATAGGATGAGTACATTGCTATGAAATGTACTTGTAATCTATTTGTACCGTATAGCATAACACAGTGCTTCAAAGCATAAGCTTCCCTTTGACTCTTTGGAAAAGGGCCATTTTCATAAAATCTTATGTTTCCAGGTTTACCCCCCCTTACAATGTTGTTATGACACCACTTCAAAGGACAAGCTTGCTTTAACTATTGTACTTTCTAGCACAATACTCCACTTGAAGTATCCCTTTGCCCACCCTTGAGTCTGTTTGGAAAAGGGCCATGTTCATAAAATCTTCTGCTTCCATGTTTGACCCCTTACAATGTCGTTATGCTTCTATATGAAAGCATAACCAATGCTTCCTTGTTTATCCCCTTTCCATGTGATAGGGTGTCTCTCTGCAAAACCATTTGAGTGAGAATGTGCTCTAACAATTGGTCAACCCATTAGAGTGAGAATGTGCTCTACCTACAACTTGGTTAACTTTCTTATACTAGTATGTTGTAAGGATGGTGGATTTCCATTGGTTTGACTTGGAAGTACAAACTCTCTCACAATAGGCAGAGCCCTAGATGACTGTAATGAATATAAGTTTTTTGAGGAGTGGTTTTGGTTGATGGTATGTCAATAAGAAAAAAAAAAGGTTGATTGGAAGAGATGAAATAAACGTTTTTCCTGTGGGATAAAACTTATTGGGGTTTCACCTTTTTACTACTATTAACAAAGTTGAAAGGGCACATTCGAAGGAGCTTACTACTTTAAAGTTGTGTGACCTAGTGGAACTACCACTTGTCTTTGATTGCTTTTCAATGGTCTCACGTGTTGGAACTATCAAACCCAAAAGGGTCACCTCTTCTCAAACCCTATATGAGGACATGAGCTTGTAGTACCGTTTTTGCAACACATTATTACCGAGACGAAAAGGATTGAGGGATGGAATATATGTCAAGAGGTTTCATTGCATATCTGGACGCTCATGGCATTAAAAGGTAAGTTTCATGTGCATGCATATACTTAGCAACAAAATGGTGTGGCCAAGAGGAAAAGCAAGACCATTGTAGAGGATGCAAGATAATTTCTCAATAAGAAACACATGCTTACATGTTATTGGGAAGAGGTAGTGCAATGCATAGTGTATATTATGTATTAGATGCCTATAGGAGTAGTGCACTGTAAGCTTATAGAGGCACTAAATAGATGTCTCACATTTTAAAGCATTGGGATGCATTTGCTATGTACATATTCCGAATGAGAAACAAAGAAAGTTATACCCCACTGAAAAAAGTGCATATTTATGGGCTATGCACTAGAATCTAAAGGTTATAGGTGCTATAATCTAATCACAAGGGAGTTTACACATCAATCAAGATGTAGCCTTTGATGAGTGAGCAGCTCATACAAACCAGCAAATGCTATTGGTGATCCACATGTTGATATGGTTGAAAGTGACAAAATATGAAGAGGGGAGATGAGAAGAGTGGAGATGAGGAGAGACAGCACAGCTAGAAAGCACACCACAAATGACTAACTGTACACTAGATTTGGTTGAAAATCTAGAATATATAAAAACCCATTTAGGATTAGGGTTAGGGCATCTAACCCTTTCCTTTATAGCACTCTATAAGTGTTAGTGCTATTCACATGTAATCACATGATGTTGAGCGTGTTCTCTCAACACCTTCCCTCAAGATCAACATCATGAAGTAGGCCTTCCCTCAAGATGATGATTCTTGGGAATCGAAGAAGGATTGAACATTACATTCCATCACACCCCTTTAATGGGAATGTCCTTCCTCTGCGTCAAACCAAGAGCTTGTCGGTGTAGGTTCGAAAAGCTCTTTACCAAGTGGTTTGGTAAAGATGTCTGCACCACTCTCTTTGCTATTACAATGTTGCAATGTGACGTCACCAAGTAACACTCTTTCTCTGATGAAGTGCTCTCTAACATCAATGTGCTTTGTCTTGGAGTGATATACTAGATTCTTAGCCAATGCTTGAGCCGCTTGATTATCACAGTATATTGTTGTTTCCTTTAATTCATCAAAGTAATTTGTTTCTGACAACAATCTTCTAAGCCATAAAGCCTCACATGCACCTGTAGTGAGTGCCCTATATACAACTTCAGTTGAAGACAAAGAAATAGTTGGTTGTTTGTTTGACAACCATGATATAGCACCTTGACCAAGAAAAAATGCATATCCCTGTGTGGATCTCCTGGTCTCATAATCTCCGACATAATCACGGTCACAGTATCCCATGCAACTGTAGATAAATTTTTCTGTATTCTATCCCAAATTGCCTTGTACCTCTAATGTATCTCAAGACTCTTTTGGCTGCATTACAGTGAGACTGTTTCAGATTTGTTATAAACTGTGCAAGTGAGGTTACTGCATGTAACAGATATCTGGTTGTGTGATAGTCAGATATATAAGAGATCCGATAAGCTTGTAGTACATGTCATTGACTGTGGACTTTTCAAAATCTTTTATAAGTTTCAAACTCTATTTCGTGGGAGTGGTTGCAATCTTGCAATCTGCCATATGAAACTTCAAGAGATTGTCAACATATTTGAGCTGACTCATGAAGGTGCTGTCTGAATCTCTCCAGAACTCAATTCCAAGACAATAGTGCATAAGTCAAAGATCTTTCATGTCAAACTATGCAAATAAGTCTTGTTTTAGCTTTTTGATGAAGCTATCCTTGCTTCTAGTCACAATCAGGTCATCTACGTACAAAAGTGCAATAGTAATGTCTTCCCCTTGAACTTTCTTGTAAAGAGTATGATCTGCATTGGACTTCATGTACCCCAGATTAACAAAATACTTGTTGATTCTGCTGTACCAACTTCTGGGTGCTTGCTTTAAGCCATAGAGACTTTTCTTAAGATGGCAAACCTGATTCTCTTTTGCTAGTTCAGCACAACCTACAGGTTGTTGCATGTAGCTTTCCTCGTCTAGGTAACCATTGAGAAATGCATTCTTGACATCGAGCTGGTGCACATTTCATCTAGTGAGTGTCGCTAGTGATATCAAAAACCGTATGGAATCCATCTTTGCTACTAGAGCATAAATCTCATCATAATGTTATCATATTGCTATGCAAATCTTTTTGCAACTAGTCTAGCTTTGTATCTTTGAATACTACCATCTGGATTGTACTGCACTTTGAATACCCATTTATTTGCTATGGCCTTCTTGCTTGGTGGAAGGTCGCATAATTTTCAAGTATTATTCTTATACAAAGCATCCATTTCTTCATTCATAGCAGTTTGCCATTCTGGCTTGTCAATTGCATCTTCGAAGTACATTAGCTCTTCTGTAGCCATGATGGTAGTGCCACATGTCCTTATCCTCTGCACAACCCCGAGGGCAGATGAACTTCACCATGGTCAAGTCCTATCCTCCACAGGGTAAAAAATAAGGAGGAAAACTAAGAAATCTCTCATAAATCTCTCACAATGGGAAGACGAAAATTTTATAAAAACTCTCAATGAATACTCACAATAGAAATAGATGAATAAGAACCCACAAATCTCTCACTCAATGGATGGAACTGTACAACAAAAATTTCTTTCAATATGGAAGTTTTCCTCACCTCGATTGCTCAATCTCTCAAACTATCACACTCTCTCATACGGATCATATTGCCTCAACAAAAGGCAAGGAAACTCTAATACCATGACAAAATATAAAGAAGAGAGAGGAGAAGAGTGGAGATGAGGAGAGAGGGCACATCACAAATGACTAACTGTATAATAGATTTAGTTGAAGATATAGAATATGCACAAACCCATTTAAAGTTAAGGTTAGGATTAAGGCATCTAACCCTTTCCTTTATAGGACTCTATACAAATGTTAGTGCTATTCACATGTAATCACTTGGTGCTAGCAAAGTCTCTCAAGAGAAAGTTAGGCTCATGTACAATCACATGTTGGTACCTCAATATGTTTATCCACCAATGGAAGCAGGTTACATACATGTCAAAAACACAAACCCTAGATTGTGGAGTCTGAGAGAAAGTTAGGCTGGTACCTCAATATGTTTATCCACCAATGGATAAACATACAAGTCCATAGTAGCCGTATATAGATGTGTATTGTAGCCGAAATGTGACCTATTACTGGAAGCACACATGTTAAGGACACATGTTAAGCCGTATATAGATGTGTATTGTAGCCGAAATGTGACCTATTACTGGAAGCACACATGTTAAGGTCAGCCGTATATAGATGCGTATTGTAGCCGAAATGTGACCTATTTACTGCTATTTTCCTTAATATCTCCTGATCCAAAGTTCAAGGGAAAAGGAACGTAGAAGAGGAAGGAAGACAACAGGATTATATAAAGCATCAACGAACCAAATGCATATTACAATTGATGAGGACTACATTAAACCAGTTACAAGAAACATAGTGCATGTTCAGTGGAGTGTAAACAAAATATACGAATGAGAGAGCAGACATAAAATCGAAGAAAGAAATGAACCACGTCTAGCTTGAGAACTTATACAAATTTCGTTGTGTGCATTGCTTAATAGTGCTATGGAATAGCTTTGCATTGCTTCGCGGTGCTATGAAATAAAGCAGGCATAAAATCGAAGAAAGAAATGAACCAATCTATATTAAGGCCTTGGAAAATTTCGTTTCGCATTGCTCCGTAGTGTTATGGAATTGACTATGAAATATTTACACATCTGATTACAATCTCCTTCCATCTTGGCTAGGATGAGCCAGTCGAGAAGTCCCTCTAAGCAAAATCGAGACTCTTCGTCTACAAAATATAGAACTGTATAACATTAAACAACACGTTTTCCCTGTCTCAGCTCACGTTTACCTCGATCGTTTTCGGCTTCTCTGGTTCAGGCGGAGGAAGCTTTGGCACCTTTACAGTAAGTACCCCGTCTGCACAAGTCGCTGTGATCGCTTCCACGTTTGCATCGGATGGAAGAGTGAACTTCCGAAAGAATTTGGCAGGTCGCCTCTCCATCCTTATGAATTTCTCACCGTCATCTGTGCCATCATCCCGTTTCCGCTTGCCCCTAATGCTCAGGACGTTCTCATCTTCCACTTGCACCTGCTCCACAACCGCAGGGTCAGATTCCAGAAACTGTATATACCATGCGACGAACAGTCCGGTTCGCAGCATTTCCACGCTTGCCACAAGAGCAAACCTGAATGTCTGATCGAGCAAGGCCCGGCATGTCAGCGTAGAATGTATACGAATTCGAACCCTCTTTGATATCCACCGCAGTACTCGCCATGGCCTTCGTGTCTTGCAGGTAAGAGCGGCTAGGACCACTTAAGCCGTTCTCAAAATCCTCAGCCGCATGAAAGAGTTGTCCCAAAACGTTCTTGACGGGGTCAGAGTCCAAAGCGAGCTCGAAGTAGGACCTCATATTGCCACAAAACCTGGGCTACGCAAAGGCGGAGCTAGACGGAAGCGCCTGCCAACAAAAGCCGAGAACTGTCAACGACAGAAGTCCTACTCTGCGAAGTGGCAATTACAAGGCAATCTTCTGCGGAAAATGGAAGAATTACAAGCGACACGGAGCTGAATTGTGAGCAGGAGAGCTTCTTATAGAGGTTGGATCACCAGAAGTCGATTCTAACGGAAAAAAATTTCCTGCAAAGGTTGGAGAATGGTTAGCTACAAATCGAAATGGCAACAGCAAGTTGCGACAGGTTTTTGCGATTGAGAATTCAGCAATAGCGAGCTGAAGGCAAAGAGCAACGAAATCAGAATAGAGAGCTGAAGACATCAAGTACCAAAATCAGAGAAGACTTACTTTTTGCAAAGACGATCAATCGAAGAAAAGCTTTGGTACTTGAAATTTTTAGACTGTTGAACGAAGGCAAAGAGCAACTCTATATAGTAGACAAGCCACATCCTCTGGACCCTTCTCGAAGTTTCCCTCACCTTCTGGAACCCTCCTTCTCAACTCTCGTCAATCCTTCACCCTCTCTCCTATGGTTCGGTTATCCATCCATCCATCCATAGGGCTAGATCATTTGAGTGCGCGTGCCAACGCCAATCCCATCCACAGGTGACCTGATTCGCATCCGTTGTTCGACTTTGAATCCTCACTTTTCTTTGGTCAAGCTCGATTGCGCCTCGCAATGTTGTGAATAGTGCCAGCCAATCGCCTTGGGCCTTGCCCATTTCCACCCCTACTAGGTGCTTACCCTGTCATTTTCCATAGCAGTGAAGGCTACAATCCAACTCTTTGTGTGGCCTTAACTCAACGCCAACCGACTTATGCCACTGCTCAAAGTGGCACCGCACCTGCCAGACGCGAAAACATGCATGCTTCGTCGACTCGCCACCATCCCTCTTCATCCAACATTGCTTCCACCAGATTCAAGGAGTGCATTTATGTTACATCTCTTAATGCCATGTTAAATATGCTTGGAATTTTAATTTATAGGAAATAGATGCTTTAAGGACCTTTTGTAAAGGAATACAAGGTGACATATACAAAATAACATGGGCAATGGGAATGCTACTTTATTTAAGATATTTGTACATATTAAGGGTTGAGATTAATTTAAAAAGATACAATATGGGTACACATTTGAAAGCCCTTGAATAGCCCTCTTTTTTGAGCAGGCTCTTGTTTCATCTATCATAAACACTGATCTTCATTTTTTCCATTTTTTAAAGAGTAAGTTAATACGTGCACAAATTTTCTTTGTCACATTTTTAAAATGTCCTAAAGCACAAAACACAATTATAACATAATTACTAATAAACAATTTTTTGTTTTATAGAAACAACAAATCCCATTGAGAAGACAACGGACATCATGTATAAAATAGAATCTAGCACTAGTGGATAAGTGCTGGCTACACCACTGCACCACATCATGTGCATCCTTGAAGCGATCGGCACTGTGATGCAATTGGTATCGAGGCAAAGCACGGTTCACACAAGCACCTGCACCATTGTGCTCTCCCTTACTGTGCCCTGTCTCGAAGTAGCTCCATGTGATCAGAATGCCTGTCTCACGGTGCCGTCTGTAGAATGAATAAAACTATATGGTAGATTTGAACTGACCACCACAACCATCTAACCAGATCTAGCGCCATTGCTACCATGTGATACCATGATCCCTCAAGAAACTATCATGCAAAGTGAAGCAGTGCTGCACAAAATGGGCATCATGCGATCGATCATTGCTGATGTAGAAGTGATACTCTCACAAAATGACACGTGAGTCCATGGTGCTATCAATGCCATCCACATGAGCTTGTGCATGACGATAGCTAATGTGCACAAATATAGCAACCTGCAATATGGCATTGAAAAAAAAAAAGACAATTGATAAAATTCAATATAATAAGGCCATAAAAAAGCCAATAACTCAATCACACACCACCTGTTCGGAGAAATAATACTCCGATTAGATCTCATGCTATGGTGCAATGGTATAATTCTCTGCAAAGTCCACCATTGAGACAACCACCCCTAGAGGAAATGTGCTCAAACATGCACGGAACTAACGATCCTCCCACTTCGCAGTGTGCGAGTGGCGTATGTAACAGTACAGCTTCCCTCGAAAACTATCAATGAATACAACACGTGGAGTCTCCTTCCCCACAAGCTGCAACCTCCTCAACTGTGCGCCACCATCTAATGTCAAGGTACTGTATTCATAATGCCACCCACGAACCATTTGCACATCACAGGTATCTAGTGCAACTTGTGGCACTCTAGCAAAGTCACCACACAAAGTACACCTGCCTTCCACACAATCAAGGGAGTGGAATAAAGCATCACCATCTCATGTACACAATATGGAATGAATGAAGGCACGAGGGCTAGTAGGAACCACTCCCCTATGACCATCAAGGGAATGGAATACGTCATACATCAATCCAAAATCCACATGGTAGTGACAACAGCATGTGTCACGATCTTGAGAGCATCACACAAACCATTGCCTGCATCGCTCAGATGATCTCTACCCAATCCTGAACTCCAGGTGCACCTCTACAAAGTGAGTGTACAACTCAGTCTAGGTACACTCCAAAAAACATGCACCATGCTCAATGTACATACCGCATGAAACCCTCTTCCGCAATGCCTTCTTGAACACTGGGGATGCTCTGCAATGCTCCTCCCAAAACTGCTGTATGAAGGACCTAGTGGAATCATCCAACAATCGATCGCTGTGCAAGGTGCGCGACCATCGAAGCCCAAAGAGCATCAGTCTCACTATCCTCTAGACTCTGCCTCCTAATCATGCCTGCTTGCAATGTGCGCGGTGCAATCTGAAGAAGATGTGAAGCGGTACGCACATGGCCTATCATCTGAGGTCTACTAACGGCAGCCACAATAGCACAACGTGCTGCCAAGGCATCACTGGAGTTCCTATGCTTAATAGAAGCATAGGAACGTCGAACACTGCTAAAAGGACCTCACTACATACAACCCTATCTCTACGTGCACCAAGACCAACAAGCCTCCTACACTCTACCAAGTCAGGATGATCAATCAGGGACGTGAGAAGAGTAGACTATGAAGCTGGCGTAAGGTCACTAAAAAAAGATTGCACAATCTTGCTAGTACGATGACGGATAGTGACTTCGGCAAGTCACGTCATAAAGCAACACTGCTGCTGGTAAGGTGGGGCAAGGGGATCAATGGGAGATGGTAGGGTGGGGGGGGGAAGGGAGGCGCCAAGGGGAAGGGGGGGAGGGGGAGGGGGGAGGGTGGAGGGGGAAGAGGTAGAGGTGGAGGGCAAAATGTTGATGGCTAGGGGAAGGGCAGAGGTTGGATGTAGGGGAGCAGATGAGGATGTGGAGGGGGGGACAATGGAGGTGGGGGTGGGGGTGGAGGTGGAGGTGGGATGTAGAGGTGGAGGTGGATCGGCGGTGGCAGCCCAAGCTCTAGCTCTAGAGGCTCTCTTGCTCTCGCGACCTTCTGCTTGCGCTCCTCGTCAACGAGATTTGGGGGGGGTCCCTACATCTTTCATGTCTGCTAGCTCTATGGCTTTGAGAACCCATTCTCAATGAAAGTAGGATGGAAGGTGTGACAAAGTGATGGGGAGGCAAGAATGGCTAAGAATTGGTGAAATGAACTTAAACGTGGTGTCTTATAGAGAGCCTGAACTCATCCACTAGATTGCTCTTGATTATTATTGGTGGAGAAGGTGCTAAGATTGAAAATAATTGGTTACTAAAATTCCGTTTGATTTTGTTTTGAAACTAAGTGGTCTACTCAAATAAGTTGATTTTAATCATATTATATATACATGGAATCCAATGTTAATTTTGAATATTTTCATCATTTGATTTTATTTCAGTTTAATATTCACATAACATATGTGCCTATCATGATTAATATTTTCGTTAATGCAATTTGAGAATAACCTATGTGATAAACCATGATAATTTGATTATTTTTCCACTTCCAAATATCTCCAAATACCTCGATCATGGTCATAAACCATGACAATTTGATTACTTTGCCACTTCCAAATACCTCAAAATACCTCGATCGTGGTCATAAACCATGACAATTTGATTATTTTGCCACTTCCAAATACCTCGATCATGGTCATAAACCTCAATTGTGGTATTCTATGCTTCACACACCAAATCACATGCAAGTATAACTTACCATGCATGTTGATGATGTGGCTCGTCATCATCATGATGTGTATACATAAACTTTGTAGTAAAGAGTATGATCTGCATTTGACTTCATGTATCCAAGATTAGCAAAATACTTGTCAATTCTACTATATCAACTTTTGGGTTCTTGATTTAAGCTTCTTGATATAGCAAGCAAGATGCTCTTTCCTTGGTTCAACTTAACTTGTTGGTTGGTGCATGTATACTTCCTCATCTAGGTAGCCATTGAGAAAAGCATTTTTGACATCGAGCTAGTACACATTCCATCTATTGAGGGTCACTAGTAGTAATATCAAAAATCTTATGGAATCCATATTTGCTAATGAAGCATAAGTCTCATCATAATCTTGACCATATTTTTATGCAAAACCTTTTGCAACAAGTTTTTCTTTGTATCTTTCAATGCTTCCATCTAAATTGTACTTTCCTGGTGAAAGGTCACATTAAATCACAAGTGTAAACTCATTTGTTTACCATGGCCTTCTTTCTTGGTTGGAAGGTCACATAAATCACAAGTGTTGTTTTTATACAATTCTCGCTCTTCTTCATCAACCTTTTTTGTAGGTGATTGAGTAATTGCTATGTCTATCTGCTATGTATTTAATGTTTTCCATTCTGATTCCTCATCAAAAATTACATCTCTGGAAATAATGACTTTTTGGTTGATGGGATCATACAATTTGTATGCTTTGCTCTCTTCACTATAGCCAGTCATGATGCATTTACATGACTTAATATCTAACTTTCTATGATTATTGTCATGTATGTGGGCATATGCTATGCAACCGAATATGCAAAGATGCCCAATGCATGGTTTATATCCAATGAATGCCTCATAAGGTGTCATCCTTGAATTTATTTGATCGAAAGTTGATTAACTAAGTAGTTTGCAATGGGGCAATTACTTCGCCCGATACTGATTTGGAAGATGCTTCTCATTAAGCATTTCTCTAGCACTTTCTGCTAAAGTCCCATTCTTCCTTTCAGCTATTGCATTCTACTGAGGAGTATCTGCACAAGTGAATTGTCTTTGAATGCCATTACTTTTGCAAAAAAACATAAATGCTAAATACATGTATTCACCCCCTTTTTCTGATCTCATGACTTTGATCTTTCTCCCTGTTTAGTTCTCTACCATGGCTTTGAATTCTTGAAATCTAGAAGACTTTAGATTTCTCCTTTAGAAAATAGACCCAAAAATATATGTTGAAGTCATTAATGAAAGTCAAGTAGTACAGTGAACCATGAAATTTGTGGGTCTGTGCATAACCCCATATGTCTGTCTATATCAAATCAAGAACACCTCTTGCTTGAGAGGTGCTTCTTCCAAAATTGGTTCTCATTTGTTTAGTAAAGCAACATGCTTTGCAAATAGTATAATGAACCATGAATGTTGTGGGTCTGTGCATAACCCTATACATCTGTATGTATTAAATCGAGAATACCTCTTTCTCAAGAGGTTCTTCTTCCAAAATTGTTTCTCTTTTGTTTTACATTTGTATGTATCAAATCAAGAATACCTCTTGCTCAAGAGGTTCTTCTTCCAAAATTGTTTCTCTTTTGTTTACCCAAGCAACATGCTTTGCAAACTTTTCCTAGAAACTGTAGCTTCAGGGTGCCAAGTGCTATGTTTTGATTTCTTTTCCACATCAAGCTTTTGAAATTGACATGTCCATATCTCTTGCATAAAGTAGCATCGGCTGTTGCTACTGATCTGACATGCATGCAAGTATGGTACTAAAGCTACCATTCAAAACAATCATCCTTCCTCGACTACTTTTCGCACTAGCTGGTATCCTCTAGATTTATCTCTGATTGTTCATTGATATCCATCGAAGGTGACTCGATAGTTATGTTCCATCCAACTAACAAGAGGTTCTTGTTTTGGAACATCGACTACATATTTCTCTTATCCTTTGATACCAGTGAAGTTGTTCCTAAGGACAATGTCTTTCCCTTAAACTAGATTTGGTGTGTTATATGTCATATATATAATGTTCTTTGGTTATTCTAATGGTTTCATCTTTGTGAACCATTCCTGATGCTTTGTCATGTGCAATGATGTACCGATGTCGATGTACCAAACATCTTGATCTACTTGATAACTACATTCCCCTTTGGATTCACAATCAATGTCAATATCCAATGTTTCAATCTTCTACATATCCTCACTTGCAAGATAGATTGTCAAAGGTTCATTGTGGCATAATGACTGTGACTTGAATGTCCACTATGGTGGTTTCCTTTTCCACCATGAAAATTCCCTCTATTGCTACTAGTAGATTGAACTCCTTTGTCATACTTCTTCTTATCTCTTTCACAGCATCCAAACTTATGACAGTAGTTGCAGTGAATGTCTGACATGTTGGTAGATGCATTCCCTCTTCCATGATATTTCTCTTGATTGGATGGATTTATTAGCGTAGGTGCTATTAATTCCACACATTTTATGGGGAGTAGTCTATAGTGATAAGAACATAGTGGTTCTATGTATACTTTGCAAGTGGCTTAATAAGTATGTTGTTGCAAGTGTACAAAATCTATCTACTTTTTGCATTATTTGATTACAATGAACTTCCATCTTTCCATACTTACAAAAACTCATGAGCTTAGTATTCATTCAATCACCTAATTATAAAATATGTGTCCACCTAATAAAATCACAAGTAATTGTGAAAACCATGTTCAATTTATCACAAAGGGTAATGCAAATTGCAATCATTTTGAAATAGTTCAAAGATGAAAATAAAAAAGAAAATGATATGTTATTTCATTTGTTGGTGGAATACACTAAAATGAAAATACAGTTGGGCTTTCATTTATAGTAGATTATCTTTCATGGTAGTGTCAATATTTTCCATAATCACAACTCTCCTCCTAGGTGCCAAGGTAGTTGGCAGTGTGAACATATCAGCAATCTCCATTTCATCATAGACATCAATGGTGGCACCCCTAATAGTAACTGCCAAGATTCATTGCATCAAGCATTGATTGTGGCACCCCTAATAGCAATTGACCTACATCTCATCTCACCAAAATACATTTACATACATACAAATGGAGGTAAAGATATGTGGGACATAATTTGGGTAGTGCCCTACACTTGTTAAGTCTTCCTTTCCATAAGGTACAAGAGTTTAATGAACACACATAAGTGTGTGCCATTGGAACATCTCCATGAAATCTACAAGGGAGGAATCCATTCCTATGCTTTGTCCTCGGCCCAAAGCTCATATTGCAAAATGAGCACTTTTTATGGCAGCTTGATGTTTATAATAAGAAAATATCTAACCCTTACTAATAATAATTAATTTAAGAATCTTGAATCAATTGAAATAGCAAAACAATTTTTACTTACTACCTTTTGTACATCTCTGTCATCAAAATATTATTTGCAAAGGTTGATGGAGCTTTTGCTACTCATCAATTTGGTGGAAGGTCTTACAAATGAAGAGGAACCTCCAAAGTTATTTGCAATCTAGCACTTTTAGCTTGTCGCTACATCTCTAGAGTGGATTGTACCTCTTAAAATTCTACCTTATTACCAATGCTTGACCAGAGTCAAACATTTCTTTCCATGTCATGATAGCTAGAACCTCTAAAGAACTTCGAGTTCCAACTCTAAGCACTAATTAAGTCCTTCAACTAAGAGCCCCAAATTGACATTGTAGACAATATTTTGCCTTCTTAAGGGTTGGTGATGTCCTAAATATCAATTAGAAATAAATATTATCCATTTTAAATCACAACATATCAAAACCTCTTTGGTCATGTCCTATTTGGATATCCCTTTCTCTTCTAAGGATGGGTTTGGATGTTTTCCTTGCTCATGATTTTCAAGGCATCATCTTGCTCCTCTATGTGCCCCCCTAAGGATTGCCTTGATCCTCCCATGAAGGATGGTTCTAGTTGCTCTTGAATAATGACCATCTCTAATCGTGTTGTTTCATCTAGTTCTATTCTATGTTTTCCTTTCTCCAATATGACTATACCATTCAAGAGCAAAGTTTTCTTCAACCGCCACATTTATCTTTTCATCATGCTATAATGCAAGCAAAGATGGAACATCTTGTATGAGTCTAGATCTTCCTTCTCTAAATTACTATGTAATTTGCCATTACAGTTGACACAAATCATGTTCCTATGGGAAATCCTTTTTCCCTTCATTTAATGTTATTCTATTTTGCTTGAGACCTAAAGAGTTATAGATTCTTTTAGTCTATATCTAATGTACAATCTCACCTTTGATATTGTGAAAGCAAACTACAAGGTACCCATTGGGATCTATCGATGTCTAACCATATAAGGACTTGGATGATGTAGCCATCCATAAACTCTATCACATTAGCAAAAAAATCATTTGGTGTTTACAACCTCGTGATCAAGTCAAGTCTTGCAATCTAAAATCTCATATAGCTATTCCTTTATGGTTACGTCAGGAGTGATTATACAAAATTATAATATGCTTCATAAGAGGTGGCAATCATAGGCATCCATGAATGGTGGTATATATGAAGAAAGTGGAAGGTTTTGTGTAGGTGAAGAATGCAATAAAAGCCACACTAGGCCCTCTATATTTACTTTGACTCATTAAAAAATTCATGATATCTAAAAAACTTAAGGAGACCAAGAATATATAGTTTGTTTCTTTACTTAATAACAGTTTATATCTACTTTAGAAAATCAAATATCTCTAAAGGAAATTATAAAAAATTGGTCAAAAAAATATATGTGCATGTCTAACACAAATTTAAGAACCATAAATTCAAATTGACTATCATGATTAGATAATAAAAATATAGAGAATATATTTTCTAGCTATCTAACCCTATCCCACACTTCCTTTGAGAATCTGTAGTTGAAGAAATGTGAGGGATACCTTTAGGGACTCTATAACATCTTTGACAAATAGGAGAATTAATAGATTTTGAATACATTGAAATCTAAGAAATAAAGCGATATAATTATTACATTCTTATCCTGAGATATTTATTGTATATAATAAATTAGACTTTGAATAAAGTGACACCAATTAAATAAATTGAGAGAGGATTAGTTGTCGATGACGGTAGGAGAACGCTCTACTAGATATAAAGTGAGAGGATGATATATCGCTATGATGATGTTAGGAGAACGCTCTACTAGATAGTGTAAGGTAACAAGTGCAAGACCATAATGTGAGATGCTAGATTTTGAATAAAGTGAAATCTATGAAATAAAGCAATGGAATTGATATAATTATTACATTCTTATCATGAGCATCCATTTAATGTATATGATAAATTGGACTAAAAAATGTTTTTATTTCCATCATCACACATTTAATATGTATCCATGATAAATGGCCCTTATGTATTCATGAGTAAATGCCCCTTATGTATTAACACATTTAATATAATCGACCAAAATAACATTATGAGCCAATGAAGACAAGAAACAAATACAAAGTTTTGGTGGCTTTTCACTTGTACCATCTACATGCATCACTTGCCAATAAAGTTTTGGCTACTTTAGAATAAACTCCACTACATGCTTCATAATGAAGACGACTCAAATGCTTGCTATGGACTCCATTGTGATTCTTTGGCGACTCCTCCTCCAAGCATAGAATTTGTCTACTTCCAAGTGTGGACTTGGTTGTGATGGTTTGGGCATAGAATCCATTGAGACTGTGATTCTCTAGGCGTATATTGAATCTATACTTTCAAGCATGAAATTGGTTGTGATGCTTTGGGCGTAGACTCCTCTGGAGTTGTGATACTTGCAACGTAGAATAAATCTCTACTCCGCTTGTGGACTCCATCATGATGCTTGAATGTGGACTAAATCTCTACTTCTACTTGTGGACTCTACAGTGATGCTTTGCGTGTAGACTCCTTTAAAGGCTATGATACTTTGGGCGTATACTGAATATCTATTTTTGCTCATGGACTCCATTGTGATGCTTTGGGTGTAGACTCCTTGGGCATAGATTGAATCTCCACTTCCGCTCGTGGACTCGGTTGTGATGCTTTAGCAGTAGACTCCTTTAAAGTTTGTGATGCTTTGGGAGTATATTGAATCTCTACTTCCTTGAGAGCCTTTGATGCAGATCTGGGTGTCTAGTTTACTTGAATTGGAGATTGAGCAATTATGTATCAAATGGTATGAGCCACAAATGTATATATTTTTGCATCGGAATATGTTGACCTTGATGATTGCGAGCCCTTCACATCAAATATTTCATCCAAGTGCAACTTGCAGTTGTAGTGCACTCTCCACCCACAGTTATGTGCATCATTTTGCTCTACAACCTCACATCTTTGTGAGTCCATCACTTCTTGCAAGTCACCATCATACTTTGTGAGTTGTCCGATTGCACTTATTAACTTTGATGTAGACCTATCCATCATAACATACAACAGAATGAATATGTGCATTGCAGATGCTACATACCATGAAAGTTACAAGGTATTAAGTGTACACTTGCGCTAACACATTGCCATGATATCTTGCCGTTGAATTGGTCCAAAGTCACCAAACTCCAATGTTTCTTGCATTGGCCAATTAAGAATCTTTATTATTTGACTACATTTTACTCCTCATAATATGGCATAATGATAACTCATACATCATCCATATTAAGAGATGCAGCCAAGTACAAACATCTCCTATGGAGTTTTTCTTATTATTGAGGCATGTACAAAGTGGGAAATATATGATATATACACACTTCCTAAAAATTGTAGGAAATCAAAATATATTGTACTGCACCAAAAAATAAACAAACATTAGCTCATTAAATTTAATCAAAATATAAATACTAAGCTGAGATAAAGTTCGTATCAAACCTAAGAGTGGCCATCATAACTTTATCATTAGCCTCTTTCTCACGATGCACCTAAGGATTTGCATCTCTTCTTCAGCAAATGATAAATATTGAGATCGTTGTCCAATGATAACTTGAACATCAAACTTTCTTCCCATGTCTTGTATCTTAGACAAATCTTTAGAATTCTTTAACATGAGCTGCACCAACCTCATATGCTCTGAGTTCCCATATAAGCCAAGTAGTTGACTCTCCATGTTAGGGAAGTCTTTCGGTGATCCTCTTACTGTCTCAAAATTTTCCTTTTCAAATTTTCCAAAAATCAGCATATTGATTAAACTTGGAGGGAAGACTATGGCCTTCCATACTGTAGCACTGACTTTAGATCCAGTGCAATCATTTCTTCATCCTTCTTCTCCACCGTCTATAAAAAAATACAAAATCTTGTGAGATTGATAGGCTCTAGTTAAATATAATGCTTGTTTAAGAAAAGTAAAATTTTATATCAGGATATACATTTGTGGTTTCTTTGCTTAATCTTGTGAGCCATGAAGATGATCCATGTCATCATCTGTGATCATCTCTACATCATTACATGCACCCTCTTTGTCATTATCTGTGTACAAGATGGTTTTAGTAATTTTGAGACAATTCCAAGTCCCAATGTTATAGAAAATTCATTATTACTTAATTGCCATGCTCAAACTTGAGTTCGAGCATGGCCTATAGTTTTCAAGTGTTCCATGCTCAAACTTAAGTTCGAGTACTAGCATATACTTTTCAATAAAGAGGATAAAGAGAGAGGGAGAGAGATCGTTGAATTCATCCCAAAATCAAGGAATTTTCCCAAAATTACTAAAATAGACATACTCTTTTTCTTGGGAGCCATCAAGATCATCCATGTCATCATCCCCAATCCTCTTTTATTCCACCTCTTTCTTAGAGCTAATAGTTAGATCAGCTTGCAAGTGAAAGTGTGCCATGCAAGCCTTTCTTTCAATAATATTGGTGGAATATCCTTTTTTGAGAAGATTTTCGAAAAGATATCCCATCTGCAATATGGTGATCTCCCAATTAGGTGGTTGCAAGTATTCCAACATAGTAACGAAAGACTTCCACTTTTTGCTAGACATTCATAGATTTTGGAGTGCTTTAGATTATGAGAGGACTTGTGGATTTCTTACTCTTGTAGCATGAGACGAAAACTCTTGGAAGTTCCCCTTATGTTATCCTATAGCGAGTGGTTACGATATGGTCTCTGCATGCATAACATGAATGATTTGAGGTATTGGATCGTTAATACGCATTCTCTCTTGCTTCTCTTTATTGCATACACACCATTGTAGATCTTGAAATAAGAGGAATAAACTTTCTCCAAAGTGCTAAGCATCTCTTCCTTGTTTTCTTTATTAACAAAAATGACAATATTGCAAATTCCAACTCTACTAATGGTGGTATATAGTATTCTAACAATGAATTGGTGAATACCATTGGAAGAGACCTCTTCAATGAAGAACAGTAGGGGCATATCCAAACTTGGTATATCAAGTAGAAAGTCCTCATTTAAAACTCTCTTATATGCTACAACCTTTCCACATTCTGAAGTGATGTTCACATTGAATTGAAAGCCGTGGTTGACATCCCTTGATGTTCTCATTTGGTGCTCATTCACGAGCCTCTTAACATATGCAATCACCTGTTGTGGGGTTTTGACTCTGATGAACAAGGTAACTACTTTGGGCCCATCTTTGTGGTTCTTCATCCACTTATGTGCCCATGCCTTTTCCTTAGTTGTGGATAAAGTGGCTATATGATCCACAATACTAGGGTCAATATTGCATTAACCAACAGGGACATCTTTTTTTGTGAGCAAAGATCTAATCACACTATCCACTGCATCACGTTTCACTTGTACATTGATGCACTCCTCCATGCAATGATCTTTGTCCTTCTTGCCAAAAAACCATTCTTTCTTGAGTAGTTTCTCAATTGCCATGGTTACATAGGTGTTTGGCCAATATTTTATGGGCCTCCACATTCTTGCTGTCACCTCTTTTTTCTCAACCTTTGACTTTTGTGATAGAAATGAAGAACCTTCATAGGTGATGTCAACCTTCTCATATGCAGGGAAGATTGCCACAACTTGCTTAAACACCTCCTCAGGCCAAAAAATTATACCTTTGTAGTATGCATACCTATCTCTCACTAACTTGAATCTTGTCAGAGATTCTTCCCATTCTGGATTTTCCCTTGGTACAACTGCACTTAAACATGTATAAAAATTGACCAATGTGTCTGCATCTACTTTTTGGTAGTTCTTTTCAAATTTGTTGCTAGAGAACCGTGTTGTCTGTAGACACCCCAGTTTCATTAGGATTTTTTATATCAAGGTTATCTTGCGCTTTGCAAAAATATCATGATTCAATCTTTCAAACTCAATCAAATAATTTGTCAGGTGCTTGAAAATACATATTGTGGCCATATAAAAACAGAAGGGAAGAACCTTTGAAATTTGCTTTAGTGTCAGTCTTCTAGAGTCCCTTGGAGTTCATTGCAAGCATAAGCATAATGCCGGCCTCAAACTTACAATGCAGTAAGAAATTTTTCTTTGTCTCTTTCAAAATTCTCTCTAAATTCATCCTGTTTGTGTGGGATTTGTCAAAGATATTGTGTGAAGAAGTGGGTGAACGTCTCCTCAAAATGCATAAGTCCTCCAAAACTTAATTCCAATGTCATGATTGCCTCTATTTGGATAGAATATCATTGGACGCATGACTAGATTAGAGACCACGGGTTTCTTGCCATCCACCAAAGCGTTGAATATCTGCATAGCATAAGATATATCAAGATTCCTGCTATTGGTTAAAATGCTTGCTGACTCCACATCATGAGCATTCATAGCATAGGGATTCTGTCCCCATATATATCCCACATTATCTTCTATGATTGTCTCTTTAAGATGCAGATTGAGGTTCTTTATTGACATGAGCTCATCTTTATCTTCCTCAACGTCTTGAGTGACTCTTCTTCATACTCTTTCTCTTCTCTGTCGTGTTCCTCTTTCACCCGTAGTTTCTTAATGAAGGGATATTTCCTTTTTTTGGAAATAGCCTTTGGAACTGTTGCCCTTTGAGTACTAATGTTTTGCATTTTGTGTCTTTCTTTGCCTTTGATAGATTGCACCAACATTGTAGTGGCTTTGTCCTTCTTCTTCTATCTTTTTTACTTCTCTCACATGCAATGGTTGTGTTGCTTCTTCATTTTTTTGTTCAATCGCAGCATCTGCTTCTATTTCTATGTCGTAGATTTTGTGTGTAGACCCTTGATGTGGGGCTCCTTGTTTAGGCTGCTTCTGAACCAAACTAGCATCCCTCTGATCCTGCTTGTGCCCTCTCTGCTTCTAAACCAAACTAGCATCCCTTTGATCTTGCTTGTGCCCTCTCTGCTTCTAAACCAAACTAGCATCCCTCTGATCCTGCTTGTTCCCTCTCTGCTCTTAACCGTATTCATGTTCTATCTCACATGGAGATGTCTTAAAGTACTCATCCATAATCTTTTAATGCAACCTACTTGCCTTTACACTCGAAAATTTACTCCGTTCATCCAATGGAGCTCGTAATTTTGTAAAGTTTGTTGGTGTAGGAGGTGGCATTGCAAACCTGTTTAGAGCTTTTGATAAGATAAAATGATAGCCCCCAATATCAGGTTATGAACACCATAAAATAGTCTAAGTATGGTTTCTTTGGCTCCATCATGATTCCCGCAACCATGCTAGACATTATATCTTTCTTAGAGAAGCTTGCATTCCATGACTCCTCATTTTTCTCGATATCTTTTTTTGAAATCATAAGATGTAGCTCAAATTTTCTTTTAATGAGAAACCAAACTTTTCTTCCCATGTGTATGTGAGTCCACTTCTCTTGAAAGTCATCAAGGCATACTCTTTCCCATTGAAATGTAAGGTGGTACTAGAGACAAATGCTCTAATCTCTCACAGTGCTCCATAATACTTGAAAGTCCTACATGAAAATTAATGAAAATTTTAGATACATACAATGCATCAACAAAAATAGTCCATAAGGCTTTATAATGAAGATGTATAAAGTGTAAATTGAAAGACAATGCAATTTGCCCATCACACAATTGTAATGTGCCCACGCAGTTGCAATGTAATGTGCTGAGTGATACAATCGCATGGGCCCATTCATAAAACTACAATAATATTTGTAATGTGCCCACTGATACAATTGTTTGTGCCCATTTAACGAAATCTTTAAAAACTCTATGATGGATGGTTGGGAAAATAGTCTTGAAGGCTTTATAAGGCTCATATATGCACATAAATTGAAAAAAGATCGCCAATAAGGTTACAATGATGGCATGCAAAATATAAACTGAATGAAAGTATGACCTGCCCATGATTAACAATTGCAACATGCCCACTAAAACTTTGCCTCTGCTCATTGGTCTGTCAACAACTGAAACTTTGCTCATAGGGTTATGTTATGAATGTGAAACCACATGTGAGCACAGGACTGACTCCAATTAGGAACTAGTTGGGAATTTTTTAGCATGGCTTTGATTGGTTACTTTGAAGTTCTCTCCTCTATGGATAAACTAATCTATGCTAATATAAGCTATACCAACCATCGAAGCAAAGAAAAAGCAAGAAATAATTTCTTTTCTTATTAAATTTAATAGGTTACCTGGAAGGAACAAGGGAGCACTATAAAAATTCTCTCTCTCATATATATATATATAGATATATACATACATATATACATATATATATACATACATATATATATACATACATACATACATATATATATATATATATACATACATATATATATATATACATACATATATATATATATACATATATATATACATACATATATACATACATACATACATACATACATATACATACATACTTACTTACTTACTTACTTACTTACTTACTTACTTACTTACTTACTTACATACATACATGTATGTATGTATGTGTATGTGTGCGCACGCATGTGTGTGATTTAAAGTTTTAAAAAAATAATTTAATGTATATTATTTATTGATTTGTATTTATATATATATATAGATATATTTAATTCAATTTTGAATATTTTGCTAAATTAAATCTACTTTAAAAATATGTATACATACTATAATTAATAAATTAACAATCTAAGGAAACTTAAATATATTATTTATTTCATATAAATATAAATTCAAAAACATTAACATAAGATAATATAAAGGTTATTATTTTTTAAATAAAAAATAAATTAGTTAGTTACTATAGATTAAAAGGTATATATTTAATTTAAATTAAAACTTTACTTTAAATCAATTATATCTTTTAATATACAAACTAAATCAATTTTATTTTTTATTCATACAATTCAAACTTACATTTGAAATTGAACTTTATTTAAAACATAAACTAATTTTTACTTTCTAAAAAAATTGCTATAAATAAATCAGTTAAATTAACTAATTTTATATAGTTTAAAAAATTATTTATTTATTTATTACCTTTCCTTAATACCATGGCCGCCAAGGATTAAGAGAGAGGGGACTAGAAAAATAATATTAAAAAAATTAAATTTATTATTTTGTTCCCTCACCCCTTTGCAATCCCTTCCCTTACCCCTTAGCAGCCACAGTCGCCAAGGGGTAAGGGAGAGGGGAAAACAATCCTCCCTCCTTTACCCCTTGGGGAATCCCCCTCTCCCTTACCCCCTGGCGGCCACCACGGTGGTCGAGGGGTAAGGGAGAGAGGGAAATAATTCCCCTCCCTTACCTCTCATCCGCGGTCACCATGGGGTAAGGGAGGGTGGAATGACCCCCCTCTCTTACCCCCTAGCAACCGTAGCCGTCGAGGAGTAAGGGAGGGGGATAACCCCTAAATTGGGGGTTTGTCTCACCCCCTTTGTCCTTCATTTCCACCTGATTTGCTGCGTCCCTTCTATGCTCCATTTTTGGCCCCTTTCTTTCACCGATTCCATGTTGTGTTGTTGTGATGAAGGAAGAGTGAAAGGAGAAGGAGCGGACGGTTTCTGTCTACCTTTCTTTTGCCGATTCCATGATGTGTCATTGACGGAAGGAAGAGCAAAAGGAGGAGGAGCGGATGGTAGAAGGAAGGTAGAGGAAACGGAGGGGGTGGGAAAGTAGAGGAGAAGGAAGAGACGGGTAGGGAAGGAGTAGTCATGAGGTAGGGAGACAGGAAGAGGTAGATTAGTGAGAGAGAATGGGAGAGTTAGTGGCTTACCAACAACAAGAGTCAAGAGAGAATCAAAAGGAGAGAAGAAGAGAAGAGGGGAGTGCGGGAGAGATTTAAACAAATTTGAAAAGGAAATGCCGGGAGATTCAAATTTGAACTAAGAAAATAGAAGAATCGGAGATTCAAATTTTAATTAAAAAAGAGAAGTGCGGACATTCTCTTAAACATTCTCCTAAACATTCCTTCACTTTATGACATTCTCTCACTCTATGACATTCTCTCACGACTTTCCTTCCTCACTTTATGACACACGGCATTCTCTTTCACGACACTCCTTCCTTGCTTCATGACATTCTTTTCCTAGTACCTTGGTAAGTTCTACCGCTTTCGTCTACTTTTTTTGACACTCTTTATTCTCTTTTATTGTACTTTCTTGACACTCTTCAAAAACACTATGGTGCTACCTAAATAAAAAGAAGTGTAGTTGTGGTAGTATTAAAGAAACAAAATCTTTAATGCATATTAACAACTAAGATAAAATTAAACACTAACCTACTTTCTAGCACGGTGAACTTCAACAAAAAGAAAGAAAAACCACCCTCAACCCATATTAGCCAAAAAACCCAACACTTTTCATAAACCCTTAGAAAGGTCAATAAAACATGCACTTTGTATTGTTCTAACGTCTTTAGGTTGGACACTAGATAAACACAAAGTTCTTCAATTGTATAACTTTGGATGTTGATAGGTATCTTTCCTCACCTCCACTTCAGGGAACTTGCATTGAAATGCCCATTGAGATGCCTTTTAATGGTATCCCATGGTGAGTTGGACATTCTTGAAATTAAATAATGCTAGACCTAGAATCTTTATACCATCATGTGTTATCCTAAAACCTATAATATTGAATTTAAATGTATATCCTATTAGCTAAATGCTAAACCAGAATCCATTATTGGAAATTCATATTTATTAATAAGATCCTCATAAATTTGTATGACCATGAAATTTAAATAAAAGAAAGTATTTTAATAAAAAGTAAAATAAAAGGGAGTAATTTAATAAAAATTAATAACTAATAGGTATATTATTGAAAAGAGACTAATGTTCTTTATAATTCTTGTTACAGATTACCTGTTTGTAAGGGAGATGGCTATAGCTTTTGTTCTTGGGATGGAGGTGATATTATGTTGCAAAAGAGAAGTAGTTGCATTTGCTACAATCCATGATAGTGATCCAAATCCTCTTTGTGACTTTAAAATACTTGGCAAAGATAAGGTGGCAGTTATTGTATCAAAGACTGTTAGTGCACATTTTGAGCTAAAGCATAAGTGTGGAGATATGGAAATACTTGGAGATGTTATGCCTTATAATATTTTTAATAAATCATTTATTGCATGGGATAAAGATGAGACTTATCCAACACATGTCATGAGGAACATGAAGTGCATCTCTTTGGATTTCATTGTGGGAGATATTTTGCAAATGATATCATTTGCAAATAAGAACGTAATAGAAGGTCAAGTGTTGGGGTTTGAACAAGTGGATCAGTGGTCGTTTGCGCAGATGAGGATTGTGAGAGTTACTAATAATAGTATGGATTATAACACAGCCTCATTGGATGGTCCCTATTATGAGGAAGGAAAGAATTTGAGATGGAGCATGCAATTTTTGAAGATTAAAAAAAGACATGTGGTTTTCAATGATGAAGATCAGGTATACTACAATTTCAAAGGCTTAAAGAATATGCCAACAAGCCAAGCTTTGTCCTTTCCGACGTGAATGATTTCAATGTACTCAACTATAGAAGTGACATCTTATCAGGGGTGGATGAGTTCATTGGTACCGAGAAAGAAAAAGATTTCAGAAGCAATGTCTTATCTAGAGTGGATGAATTCGTGCATATTAAGAAGGGCAAAGACATCAAAAGCGTTGTCCCTTCAAATTTGAATGATTTCAATACAATCATCTATAGAAGTGACATCTTATTAGGAGTGGATGAGTTCATTGATACCGAGAAGGTAAAAGATTTCAAAAGCGATGTCTTATCTGGAGTCGATGAATTAACGAAGATTGAGAAGGGCAAAGATATCATCAATATTGTCCCCTCATACTTGGATTATTTCAATGCACTCGACTATAGAAGTGGTATCTTATCAGGAGAGGATGAGTTCATTGGTACTGAGAAATCAAAGATTTTAAAAGTGATGTCTTATCTGGAGTGGATGAATTCGCACACATTGACAAGGATAAAGAACTCAAAAGTGTTGGCTTATCAGACATGGATGACATGGATATTGATATGAATGGCCTACGATTGTGTCAACGATAAGAATGAGATCAACAAAGGACTATTCAGTATTTAACTTTGATTGTGATAAGATCAAGGATGCCACATCCTATGAATACAAAGTGACAAATAAATCTGACGGGGAGAGATGCACAGATATAAATAAGGATGTACAGAAGAAACAAAAACGAATATATATATGCACGAAGAGAAAGTGAATCCAGGCACATCCAGAAAAGCAACCAAAGAGAATCAGAGTAATGAATAAAGATATTATACTAAAAGAAATGCAACTTACATGTTGTAAGAGTAAATGTATGCGCTCCATTAATTTACATGACATCAAGGGATGTAAAGAATAGGTGTGGCAAAGGAGAGGGAGTAAAAGAAATGAATACTTACCCACGAGACTCTCTTGCTTTCTTATAAATGACACAAAAAGACTCAGTTCATGTCAAAAGATAAAGCCACTTATAAATGGAATATGTATTTGCAATCATGCATATCGCATTATTATAGGATTATCACATGGGACGTATTGGGATATGGCTAATGAAGCAAAGGATGGAATAAAATTTAGCATTCATGGTAACACAGGAAGTCCCAAAACAAGAGCCTCAATTGTTCCAGCAACAACAAATTTCAAAGACTTCATTCATGAAAATGCTCTACCTCAACCCCATCTATTCGAAATGCATCTTCCAATAGGCTTGACAAAAAAGAAGTATTTAATTGTATTGGAGAAACATTGAGGCAAAGAGGCCATGCTCCAGCATCTTTCCATACTTTGTATACTCTTTAGAAGACGAGCTTTGGACATGTCAAAATCCTAAAGAGGCAAAAACTGTCAAAGTGCAGTGATTGTGATGATCTAAAGCAAGCTCTTGAGAGTGCAATATCTTTAGAACAAAGAGAATCATACAAAAAACAAGAGAATTTCATCATGAACTTGTTTGGCATTTCAAAGTAAAATATGCATTTTGGAAGGAGCAAGCTATTTCTCATCCTAATGAGTACATGTGCGTTATTGTAGATGGTATGGATCAGAATACAACATTACCTTGATTCGTTAGCACTCCACCTAAGCTAAAAGAAAAATGCTCTTTGAAGGCACATTTATGTGAAGTGTTAGTGCATGTATTTTATTTTTTTACAAACATATAAATTGATTCCTTGCATCTACATGATTGCAATCAAGTTGTAATATCCATTATGAAGGCAATTCACAATGTACATGTAGAAAGAGGTCACTTACCAACAATTTTGAGAAGATAATTATGCTCGAGAGAATAGAATATGCTCTTGTTTGCATTTTACTCAATGCTGATCGCTCATCAAATTTTCACTGATATTGAAGTTGGGTTTTTTATGGTTGGGAATACACATGAGGATATCAATCAGGTTTATAGCACAATCTCAAGAGAGCTAAAACAGAAGGACATGGAGATGATGGATGACTTGATAAGAAAATGTGGGATGCAAGTTGGTGGCCCGCAAGGAAGGTACAATATGCTCCATGGTCAAAAGAATGTATGATTGGAAGAGCTTTATTCTACCTTTCATATAAAAAAGGTGGTGATGCCCTGACAAGTCATAGCGCTCCATACTACTTTCACTTTTTCTTAAAGGATGAAAAACCAGTGCTGCAGTGGCAATACTATTCTCATGATACAACATGGGAACCTAAAGAACCTTACAGAGTCTTAACTTCAAATCCGAGCAAGGGCTTCTATAAAAGAATTCAGCAAGAAATCCAAAGGTGAAATAGAAGACTTGAAAGCTTTCATTACATACAAAGAGGAAATGCTTTGGAGATTTCATGATTGGAAGCCTTCTCGGAAGAAACACTCTGCTGCTCTTATTAGCAAGACCTGCCAATTAATAAAGAACCTTGAGAAATTGCGAGAAGATGATGTTAAGGAAGAATGACCTTTATTTTGACCAAATGTTGTTAACGGCTTACGTCCAGCTTATGGTCTCTTTGAAAGTGATTTCAAATCGCTACTCCCATGTCCATATTGTGGATCGAAGAAGAGAGTTTATGCTTCAAGTAGACATAGATGTCCATTGTTTTGTTGTAGTTTGACCAATGTGAAGTTCTGAGTTGCAAAAGTGGTGGACATAAGCATGGATGATCGGGGAGAGCTACAACATTTACAGTGGTATGGTATGAGCTAAGGGACAGGAAGGAGAACGAGGATAACAATATATTGTATACTGGTTGTATGAAAAAAGAATGGGTTCCAAACCATGAAGTAGTTTCAGAGGTTTCCACAGAGACAGTCATAGTATCCTAGAAATCAAGAACAAAGAAAACAAAGAAGCACATGGGGTATGATATAGAAGAAAAAGTAGAAATACCACTACCAATTACATCGCACGTTATGGAGTACCGCTACCAATTACGTCGCACATTATGGAGTATTTAAAGATGCTTGCTAAGAGGAAGTAGAAGGAGATAGCGCAAATTATGATAACAAAATTGAAGCATCAATAAAGACTAGAGATAACAGTGGTCAGACGAGAGTGAATGAAGATGGCACCCAAGCGACAAGTGACGCCGAATCGGACCTTTTAATAAGAAAATGTCCGAATCGCCCATTTGTACTTAATTCATTGTAAAGGCAAGATTAAATTATTGAAAAGGCCATGACAAACTCCTTTGTATAAAGACTCATCTAGAGCAATATTTTCTTATAAACATATGATAATGTAAAATTGCAAGCATAACTATTGCTATTTTTTAGAGTACAAAAGAGTCTTCCATGTATTTTCTCTATTTAAACATTTTGATTTTTCGAATCTTCAAGAGTGTTGTTGTTTTCTACATTGAATTTTAAGTACATTTGCATAAATTAAATTAAATTAATAATTCTTAATTTTCAAGTATTTTTATGGATTTAAATTAATCACTCAAGAAATTTTTTTAAACATGAATAAGATTTATTAAAAGAAGAAATACAAAACTAGGATTTAATAGTAGTTTTTACATTATTAGTACAACATTATAGAGAGAGATTGTGAAATTTCTTATGTGAAATAAGAGTGCCAGAAAGTAAACTTTAATTTCTAAAAGGACATTTCATAAAGTAAACTTTCTATTTGGAGAGGATTTTTAAGATTAGTCCAAAGGTAGACATATCAGTCCAAAATTAATGAAATATGTGTTGCACATGCTACTATGTGTATGTGTCTGCATTAGCACGTGCTACTTGCATGTGTGCATTTGTGACCGCACTTGCATGCATGTGCACTTGGGTGCACGGGAGAAAGAGAGAGAGAGAGAGATGGTTGACATTGATCTTATTGATCTCGAATGCAAGTTACCCCTTCACAATTGAGAGCTTTCAAAAACATGTGCAAATGCTAGAAATCCAATGAATTTAATGCCGAGTACAATCAAATTGAAGCATCTTGCCATCCAACCTCCAAATATACCAAAACGATGTATCCTATGCCTCTTCAAACTTGAGAGGACATGCAAATCTATATAGGAATCTAGGGCCTATGAGTAGCCTCCAAACAAAGAAGATATGTCCAAGGTTATTTCTCTTGCAAGAAAACAATTTATTGGTACAAAGAAGATATGTGCAAGATTATTTATCTTGCATAAAGCTCATTTATTGGTACAAAGAAAAGACAGGAGGTGCTCATGAAGAAGGTATTTGAGATGAGTGCTCATGTTTTGTTGCAGTTTTTGGGAATGCTCATCCTATTTGAAGTCATGTGCATTGCATTGATTAAAGACACAGCTAAGTCTTTGCAATTGATTCTATACGAAGATGATAATGTTTCTGAGGACATACTTGGGATATCTCTTTATCATAGCTGATATACTTCTTACTGTGTGGTGAAAAAGTGCTGCTCCACTTGTAACACGCAACATGACAAACATAGTTCATCTCTTTAGAAAAGGCCCGTGTTTCACAATGTGTGGATGCTCCTTCAAGACTCTTTCGAGTTCAATCAACCTCTTTTTGAATTGCTATGTCCAAATAATGATGAGTAGGTTCCTCTCTTGTTTACATCCTTGAGAGATCTCATGGGCCCACATCTGACCACTATACAGGATCTCTGCTAAGGGCCTGTACACACCAAGTGCACATGCGTGGGCATTTGCTGCGCAAAAAGTGGAGTGCCCATGCAGCTTGGGAGCCTAAACCCCCACCCTATTGCCAGCCCATGGGCTCTGAACCCTCACCAGCCAATCACAAACCTCACCCCCCATGTTCACTTGCTTGTCATTGCACCTCAGGCCCAGAGGTGATTCAATGCCATATTTGCACGGG
Organism: Dipteris shenzhenensis; assembly: GCF_047967505.1. Taxonomy (NCBI): domain Eukaryota; kingdom Viridiplantae; phylum Streptophyta; class Polypodiopsida; order Gleicheniales; family Dipteridaceae; genus Dipteris; species Dipteris shenzhenensis. Next base: position 14,533,467 of record NC_141606.1, read on the forward strand.
CCCTGGCCCTCGTATTCCCTTCAGATCTCACTCGGATCCCCAGGAGATCATCCTTTCTATTTATTTGCTGGGTGCTTAGTGGGTAACCACACAATCCACATCCCTTCGCGGGTTCTGGGCAGTGTGTGCTCGGCCTTATGATCTCTAGCCAAGATACATTCCATGAATTCCATTAGTACCCAGAACCTCATAAACACCTTTAAAAACAGCTTCCTGCGGATTTTCTGGAAAACAGCATCGTGTCCATATTACAGGGCAGTGCACACAGAAGGAACTGTTAACACACAAATCCAAGCCTGAATTCATTTACAAAGTTTTACGACCGGACACAAGATGACTCCAACAAAACATGCACACCCACAATGGAAGCCAAAAACAATGGTAAATGAAAATGGAATAGCTGCACAACCCCATGGCACGCACAAACCAGGAGCAAACAAACGGATGCAACACACAAATGCAAAGAACAGAAGCATCAAGGCAAAAACTGGAGTAGAAAGAGAAAAAGCACCCTCAAAGAGCTAAGGATGGACTATATCACACCAGCACGACGAACTACCAATGCAGTTCCAAGCAATCACTAAATCATAGCAAATTAGCAATGAAGAAACACACATCCCTAGCCCTTCCAAAGGTGTCAACAAGCCAATCATGAAGCATGCCACAAGGCACCCCCGTATTTGTCAACCACTCTATTCAACGATTGGCCCAGGTCAAAGTAGCCCTAGACCCATAGTTGCTACGCACTTTCTATATTCCATTTTTGTGTCTGTAAAAAACAAAGGTGATCATGAAATTGTTATTATTTACGAATTGCCTTGAAAGGTTTTTATTTCAGAATACCCAAACTAAAACCCTTGCAAGTGTTTACAAATAAAAATATTGAGGCCATAAGAGCATCTGGAACTCTCAAACTCCATCTGAAAGAATGATTTACTTCATTCAAAGAATTCCAAGTCAATACAATGAACCTCCAAGAAAGCACAATCCACCATATGATGCTTGGGCTCTACCAGACACGCTGGTAGTCCTTGCATGTGATAAATAGGCCAATCAATACACGTTAGAAGGTTGATTTGCATCCTGAAGAAAGGTCAAGGTCCTGCTGCTGGTGTAAACACCATGGACACATTTTTCTAAAGGAACCCTACTGTACATTGAGAAAATACGTGTACTGCCTCAGCCATTTCAATATGCATCCAAGATGAGGATCGAGCCACTCAAATACCTAGTGGTGGTAATTAAGCTTCTCCTGTCACTGATTTCTCCACAGGTGCTTCAACAACAGGAGGGATAGTATCCACTTTATAGCGTAAAGACTGCCAAATGAGTAACAATGGTGAAGTTTTAAAAAATCAGAAGATCAATTCATGAAAACATGTGCAAACATTCCAATGTATGCAATAGCCTGCACACAGATGTGCTATCATAAACCCTTTATACCTTGCGGTTAAATGTGGAATATGTGTTATCCCAAATAAGCTTGAAAGAACCCACGAACGGTGAATAAAAGTTTCCCTACGACACAACAATTCAAATTCACTTCATCTCATTCAGTTTTGCACCATATGACAACATTCCAAAATGTTCACTGGAAGTCTGTAACAACATAGAGACGGGGGACAATTTTAATTGAAATCTAACCACTGACAATAAACTACTGCTTCAGATGACTCCCCAATTTCTGAAGTGGGGGAAGTTCCAATCTAATCTCACACTAATTTGTTCTATTGAAGAATCCCCTACAGTCATTGAATGACAAGTCACCTGATTCGACTCATAACGTTGGTATGGTAGCATGGCCTGCAGAACGTTTCATTGACAGTAATCAGTAAATGGGGATTCCAGTATCCTTAATTCTAGCTAATGCCATCATCAATGTCTCTAGACAACTCCAGCAAGCCTTTAGTAAAGTACCTTTAATATAGCAATTTCCAAATTGGATTTTGTGCATATCTATGCACGCATGGACACAAACATCACTCTCTTGCATACGTGCATGCAAGAAAATTGCACATGCTCCAAACATATACAAATAGTGCATTTTAGAGTCGTATGAATATCCAAGAGAAAGAGATTATGAGATTTGAACATGTGCCCCACGGTATGGGAAGTAAATGGAAATATTCGGGAAACAAGTAAGAGCGGACGCAGAATTACTATCAACAGACATTGGAGGATCATCATGCATTGATATTTTACTTCCTGGTCCCAAATTTAAATTTCAGAAGGTAGTTCTGTGACAGTTGATAACGAAGTTGGTTAATGTCCCCAACATATTAGTAATTGTAATGGGGACAGGCAAAAGTTACTCCAAGATTTCTTATGGCTGCAATATCTTTTCCTTTGCATTTAGTTATTATGAATTCCATGAAGAAACCGGAAGCTATTTACAGCATGCAACAAATGGAAAGCTTGCAATGTTATGCTCTAGCCGAGATAGCATGACCTCGGATAGATCGGTGGGCATTTTCTCTTAGATGACTACTTTCTTGCTGTGTACCCTCCCCGAGAGTTGGGACACTTTCAAGACCACCCTGTCAAACTCGAATGCCACTCTTATTTATGCTGATGTAGAGAGCTCTCTCCTTATGGAGGAGATGAGCAGGAAGAATAATGCGGGTAGCAAGTCTTCAAATGCTTTGCAGGTACAGGACAGAGGCAGGACTCAGCAGAAGGGGAGATCTGCTAGTAAGTCCAAATCCCGCAGTCAGTCCCGTGGCAAAAAGGACATTGAATGCTTTTATTGTGGCAAGAAGGGACATGTGAAGTCGAAGTGCTTCAAGTTCATACGGGATCAGAAAGCCAAGAAGGCTGAAACAAAGGATGCAGGAAATGCAAGCAAAGGCAAAGGCAAGGCCAAGGCAGATGACTTGGATGCAGTGAATGTTGCAGCAGAGGACAGTGACAGTGACATACATGATGTTTTATGCTCTTCTGCTGTAATAGCACATGCTTTGGTTATTGATGGCCATGACATGCACACCTGGCTCTTGGATTCAGGTGCTTCTTTTCATGTTACTTCTCATAGGGAGTGGTTTACTTCCTACACAGGTACTCATGGAGTTGTTCATCTTGGGAACAACTATGCATGTCAGATTGCAGGGATTGGCAGTATACAGATAGTATTTCCTGATGGACAGTCATTTATGCTTGATGGTGTTCGCCATGTGCCGCAAATCAAGAAAAATCTGATTAGCACTGGCTTATTGGATGACAGTGGTTACCACACCACATTTGGGGATTCCAAATGGGTGATTACTGATGGCCAGACTGTAGTGGCTAAGGGTTTTAAGAGTGATACCTTGTACCCTCTTTATGTTTCCAGTGTGGGTAATCATGTTGTTGCCATAACCGAGCTGCCAAAGGTTTCATTGTGGCATAGCCGGTTGGGACACATGTCTGTTAAAGGAATGCAAGAATTGTCACGCTTGGGTTATCTGCCGCCTCTCTCTTTTTCAGATTTGCCTACTTGTGATCATTGTATTTTTGGCAAGCATTATGTGACTCCTCATAAGAGGAGACCTCCCCAGAATAGAGCACCACTTGATCTAGTGCACACTGATTTGTGTGAGATGCCACAGTTATCACTAGGGGGTGCAAAATATTTTATTACTTTCATTGATGATGCCACACGAAAGGTGTGGGTCTATTTCTTGAAGCATAAGGGAGATGCCTTAGATGCTTTCAAGAAGTTTGTCGCTCAGGTTGAGAATCGGACAGGTCGTAGGCTGAAATGCCTCAGATCCGATAATGGGGGTGAGTATGTGTCACATGCTTTTGTGCAGTTTTGCCAAGCTAAGGGCATCAAACAGGAACTCACAGCCCCTCATAATGCATCTCAAAATGGTGCAAGTGAGCGGATGAATCGAACTATACAGGAGAAGGTTCGATGTATGTTGTCTTATGCTGCATTACCCCATGGCTTTTGGGCAGAAGCCGTGCAAACAGCAGTTCACATTATTAACAGGTCACCAAATAAGGCTTTGGAGTTGAAAGTGCCAGAGGCGGTGTGGTCTGGCAAGCCACCCTCATATAAGCACTTACGTGTATTTGGCTGCGAGTGCTTTGCTCATGTACGCAAAGATCTACGCACCAAACTGGATCCAAAGTCTATCAGATGCATCTTTATGGGTTATGGTGACGAAGGTGAAATGGGGTACAGGTTATGGGATCCCGTTAAACGGAAGATTATACGCAGCAATGATGTCATCTTTAAAGAAGATAGTGTACACAAAGAACCCGTACAACCTGTGGAATACAGGAGGGTTCTCTATGATGATGTTGGACAGCAAAGAATGCCCATTTATATGCAGCAGCAGGCTGCTGCAGATCACCCTGTTCAAGAGGGTATACAGGCTGAAAATCAGCCAGATAATTTTGCCAATGATGCACCACTGGATGTGCCAACAGATGGGGCTGTAGAACAGCCAGATATGGTGGTACAGCCACCCGTCATGCATGAAGAACAGGCTGGACAGCAGCCTAATCCGGAACATTTTGTTAGGAGGAGCACCCGTGCACAACGGCCTCCTGCCAGGTTTGTTCCAGGAGCCAATAATGTGGTTGATTTTATCATGCTGACAGATTGTGGTGAGCCTTCCAGCTTCAAGGAAGCTATGGGAAGAACAGAGAAAAAGAAGTGGGAGAAAGCCATGCAGTCAGAAATGGACTCTCTACTTCAGAATGATACATGGGACTTGGTGCAGTTACCTGCAGGCAGAAAAGTTTTGCCATGCAAGTGGGTTTACAAAGTCAAAGTGGATTCAAATGCTTTACCGAGGTATAAGGCCAGATTGGTTGCCAAGGGATTTAAGCAGGAGAAGGGCATTGACTTTGATGAGATTTTTTCCCCTGTAGTCAAAATGACTACTTTGAGAGCAGTGTTAGCTCTTGTTGCTCATGATGACATGGATTTATGTCAGATGGATGTGAAGACAGATTTTCTTCACGGAGATCTCCATGATGAGATCTATATGAGTCAGCCAGAGGGATATGCTGTTAAAGGGAAAGAGCAGCTTGTGTGTAAGCTCAAAAGGAGCTTGTATGGACTCAAGCAGGCGCCAAGAGAATGGTACAAGAAGTTTGATGCCTTCATGCAGTCCCAAGGGTATCATCGGTGTGAGACCGATCATTGCTTATACACCAAACGGGCAAAGGATGGCAGTTTGATGCTACTCATTCTATATGTGGATGACATGCTTATTGCCAGTAAATCTCAGCATGAGATTAGTGCTTTGAAGAAACAACTGCATAAGTCTTTTGACATGAAAGACTTGGGTGATGCAAATCATATTCTTGGCATGCGTATTACCCGTGACAGGTCCAAGGGACTTTTGTTTCTGTCACAGAAAGAGTACATTGACAAAGTACTGCAGAGGTTTAAAATGGAGGGGGGGAAGTCCATTAGTACCCCGTTGCCTCCACATTTAAAACTCAGCAGTAAGGACAGCCCCAGATCAGATGATGATAAGGCTGAAATGGCCAAGGTTCCGTATGCATCTGCAGTTGGATCTTTGATGTATGCCATGGTTGCCACTCGTCCGGATATTGCTTTTGCGGTGGGAGTCATCAGCAGGTATATGGCAAATCCAGGCAAGCGGCATTGGGAAGCAGTGAAAGGTGTCTTGAGGTATCTCAAGGGTACCAAAGACTTGTGCATATGCTATGGTAGGCAGGATGCATTGGTGCATGGTTTTACAGATTCAGACTATGCAGGGAATGCGGATAACCGGAAGTCTACTACCGGATATATTTTCACATTTGCAGGAGGTGCTATATCATGGGTGTCTCGGTTGCAGAAATGCGTTGCACTGTCAACCACAGAAGCTGAATATGTTGCCGCCACTGAGGCTTGCAAGGAAGCAATATGGCTTACTCGGCTGGTGGGAGATTTGGGCATTATAGGAGATATGCCAGTTTTGCATTGTGATAGTCAGAGTGCTATCATGTTGGCAAAGAATCCGGTCTTTCATCAGAAGACCAAGCACATAGAGGTCAAATATCATTTCATCAGGGAGGTACTGGAAGACAAGCGACTTGAGCTTGTGAAGGTGCATACTGATGATAATCCTGCAGAGTTGCTCACTAAGAGCCTGCCTACAGAGCGGTTTGCACATTGCCGCCACATCATGGGATTAGGATGAGACCATTCTTACTTTATGGTCTTGTATACAGTAACTGTATATTGCTGTAATTTTTATTCTTTTCTCCCCTTTAGGCACATTGGCCTTTAGGTGGGAGGTTGTTGGGGTAAAGGCACATTGCCAACCCTTAATTAAAAGAATTAAAGATAGGACACCTATGACTGTCTTAAGACAGTCATAGGGTAAACCTAATCCTAATAAAACACAACTGAGTTTGTGGTGTGGCTCAATCATTCTTCACACCCGCATTTGAGTGTCTCTCTCACTCTCACTCTCTTGCTCTCTTCCACTAATCTCCCCCGCTCACCTACTGCAGCCAACTGGCTGATGTGTGTTGTTCTGCCATCTATAAGCTGCTGCTTGCTGACATGGATTGACACTTCATTGGAGGGTTGTACGGCGGCCTGTGCGGTAGCCTGAACATTGCTTGTCCCACAGGTGTATTTTCACTTTAATTGATTAATTAAGGCAAGACACCTAGTGTGCATGGGTATCACTCAAAAGCAGCCATCAGCATACGGAAGAACGTGGCTGCCATGTGGACCTGTTTGTCGCTGTATGCTCCTGCCACAACCCTGCGGCTGCTATCCACATGTTTCGTGTTCAGTGCCATGGCTGAAGCATGCCCCTGACAGGCGCACACTCTAGCAACAATTGCTTTGGACGCAGACACAGAGAGCTACACATCTCTATGTTGGCAATCTGTAATAACTGATGATAGTTTAAAACCTTTGTCCCACAAGGTATTGTTGGATCTTCAATGGACCGCCTCTTTGAAAATCTCTCTCTCTCTCTCTCTCTCTCTCTCTCTCTCCATCCACATACAAATTAGCCAGTTTGCATAGCACGAGGGAGTCGCTGGAGTCTCTCTCTCCACATAGTCAGACAGACTCAAATTCGAGACATTTTTGCCACTCATAGACGAACCACCACAGTGCCGGGTTTCGGTTTCTGAGTTTCCAGTTTCCAGTTCCAGTTCCCAGCCTGCTCCAGATAGCAGATAGCACATGATATGATATATATTTTTGTACTTGATTTTGCATGAACCATTGAGCTCTTTTTATTTCAGCACAGTACTCAGCAAAGGGTCTTAGCGTGCCCTTTGCCTCAGCCCCTTGTAGCCTGTACGAGTTTTACCCCTTTGGTGTCACCTCGTCCCATGGGCCCGCGAGGCCTCCAGTGGACGTTAATATATCTTTCTATCTTTATTCTTCTCTCTCTCTCTCTCTCTCAATCCACATGAAAATTAGCCAGTTTGCAGAGCACGAGGGACTTAGAGCTGCTGGAGTCTCTCTCTCCACATAGCCAGTTTGAGGAGCACGGGGACTCAGAGCTGCTGGACAGGCAGGGGTTCATACCAATCACGCGGCGTTGGATCACATCCTCACACTACGAGGTGTCATGGAGGAGGCCAAGGCAAAGAGATAAAGGGTTTACTGCTGCTTTGTGGATTTCCACAAGGCTTTTGACATAGTGCCATGGGCCGCTACAGGATCTGGGAGACCATCAAGATTATTTGGGCACTGTTGACAATTTATGAGAGGATTTCAAGCAAGGGTCGAGCGAAACTAAGACGTCAGGGGCATGATCGGAGTCAAACAGGGTTGTCATTTGTCACCAACCTTGTTTGGCCTCTACATAGATGAGCTTGAGATCGAGACACTAGGAGGCATGGTCTCATCTTAGATGTGGATCCTTGGTTCAGATTCTCCTCTACATGGACCATATGGTCTTACTCTCTTCTTCCGCTAAGGGTGGTCTCCAACAATGTCTTAATGTATTTAAGACCTTTTGTGAGACACAATCATAGGCAATCAGGCATAGAGAGCACTTTACTTTTGAGGGGTTGTTAGTAGAGATTGTTGCAACCTATACGTATTTAGGAGTGCTCTTGTCCGGCCCGATCTTCACGATGAGACCAGCTACGCAGACCCGATTGAGCAAGGGCTATGCCGCACTTGGCAAGCTTGAGCACCAACGCTTCATTCTCATTTCCACGATCCCATGATCAAGTTTCTTCTCTTCGACTCTCTCCAGCACCGAGCTCTAAGGCTGAGGTTCACAACACTCGACCGCCATCCTCCAAAAGGTGTTGTGAAGGGCTGCAGTCCTAGTTGGCCCAATAGGAGGACGAGCCCAGACAATGACACAACCCGGCCCATGAAGGTCGCTCAATCCATGGCCAGCTCCTCCAACTGCTACATGATTGGCCCATTCCATCCCCTCCAACCGTTGCACCAATCATAGGTTCGTGACATAAATTAGTAGTCTGATAGATCATCATGGTGTGAACCACCACACTCGGTGGCCATCCTCCAATTCTATATACTGCTCCATGGGTGGGCCAGTGGTTTGAACCCACCATAAGTTTTACTACTTGCATGGACAATCTGTAGAAAACCACACTAGATCCTCCTAGCTGAGTTCAGATTTGCCCCCCTCCAGCTTGACACAGCATTTGATAATCACATACCTCCATTGAGTCAAAGATTTTGGTTCCACGACCTTAGACAAATGTAGGTTATCATGGCTGGCCCTTTCCGCATCCATGGCATTAGCGGCCAAGGGAGATTAGAGATGTTGGTCTACTCATGCATGCAGATGACTCACATGGACAAATTGCCACCTTTTCAATGTAGTCTGGAGGCCCATCTATTCCACTCACGTACCATGAGGCAAACCAGGTCATTTAAGAGGACCTTGTACAGCTTCACGTGTGTGTGTGTGTGTGTGTGTGTGTGTGTGTATTTATATATCTAAATTTATATATACATCAACACAGAATGTGGATTACTTTGTGCACGTAGCAAGAGAGAGGAGAGAGAGAGAGAGATGTATTACCATATTCGGAAGGCCTCGCAGACCTATGAGACAAACTACAATCCAAGAGTAACTCATACGGACCAATGTGGGCTGAAGTAGAAGGCTCGCTAACTTCTAAGGCCCTCTCCTGAGTACTATGTGAAACTAAAGATTCAAAACTCAAAACTAGTATATAATCTCTTAGTCTAAAACACATAACTAGGTGCCATGGTGGCTCCCCTGTAAGTTGCGAAAATGTCTCGTATTTGCATCTGTCAGGTCGTCTCTTGCTATGGGGCTGGAGAGTCGAGACATCTCTGTATCCAGCCCACCTCCCATCTAATCTGACGGAATAGGGTCTCTCTGTGTCGTCCCATCTCCATCAAATAGAGGACGCAGACCTGGTCATGGAAGTGAATCAGCCGGGAGAGAGACTTGAAACCATGCCCCTCCTAAAAGAGACAATGGTACCGTCCTTGGTTCTCATAGTAAACTGGGCAAGTGGGTGTGGCATACCCACAACATCCCTTTATGCAAAGGTCTATGTACATAGTTTTTTTGGTAATCCGAAGCTGAAGGGCAGACTTAGCCATGAGAGGCGAGCACTAAAGGAGAAGGCTAATCACAAAGTAATCCACATTCTGTTCATCCAAGCAATCTTAGAAACGATAGCTGACTAGAGAGTGCAATCAACTCTGTATAATACAAAGAAATCACACTCTTACCCAAAGAGCATTCACTTCACTCTTGTATTCTTGTCCACTCCCACTCTTACTGTCTATGCTTCCTCAACACCAACAACATGGGATACCATGCTAGATCCACATTAGAAAAGAAGGCGATCCTAAGACACGTTTCCGTACACGGTATGGACAGTCTTGCTTTTTACAATCTCCCACCTCCTACTCCATCCTTTGCAATCCCCTAATCTCTCTCCCTACTTCCCATATCTCATATCTACTCCCTCCCTTGACTCCAAATCTCCTTCTATTTTCACAATTCTTTTCTCCCACTCCTAATCTAATCTTGCAAGTTGCAACCCTCAAACTTCTAGAGTAGACTACTCAACACTCCAGTCTTATATTCTTGTCTGCACCCACTCTTACCGTCTATGCTTCCTCAACACCACCAACATGGGATACCATAGATCCACATTAGAAAAGAATACGATCCTAAGACATGTTTCCGTACACGGTATGGGCGGTTTTGCCTTTTACAATCTCCAACCTCCTACTCCATCCTTTGCAATCCCCTACTCTCTCTCTCCCTACTTTCCATTTCTTATATCTACTTCCTCCCCTCAGTGGGTCTTCACTCCAAATATCCTTCTATTTTCACAATTATTTTCTCCCACCCCTAATCTACTCTTGCAAGTTGCAACCCTCAAAACTTCTAGAGTAGACTACTCAACTCTTTATCCCTCTAAATCAGCAAAGGAGACTAGCTCTCCACTCTTGCAAGTTGCAACCCTCAAACTTCTAGAGTAGACTACTCAACTCTTTATCCCTCTGAATCAACAAAGGAGACTAGCTCTCCACTCTCTCAACCCTATCCTTTTTCTAAACTTTATAACCCTTTCCTGGACTCTATAACCTTGCTTAAACCTTGAACCCCCAATGGAAGTGAAACACTTCATCAACTTTGATTAATCAACACCTCTTCTTTACACAAAGCTAATGTGAGAGCCGCTTTCCACACTTCAATCTACAACTCTATGCTACATTGTAAATACATAAGTGATAACGACCAGCATACACTTGTAGGTAAGTAACCTCTAAATTTATACAAATGAGAATAAGTGACAACAAAAGATAGATTATAAGCACTACACCACTAACGATAGGTCGCAATTTAGACAAAATATTCACAAACTCACAATTGCACGTTTGCTAATACAACAAGAGCGACCACGCTCATCGCGAAGAAACAAAACTTAAATTGCAATTTTAAGCCCACAATAGTCACCCATGTATCAAAAAGAAAAGAAATCTAATGCTAACAAAAGGAAACACAAATAAGCCAACACACATATAAGAAAACAACTTAAACACCATCGCAAAATATAAGGAAGCAATTATTATCATTATTTTGTAATTCTTATTTTATCTATTTATGTTAAATGTTGAAATAATAATAAGTAATAAAATAAGGAAATCAAAACTAAACCAGTGCCTCACCTCCAAAATAAGAACTACAAAGAAAACGGGCATTGAAGCTCCCCACTTTGAAATTTGATGCTATGTTTAAGGACCCTAAACATACCCAAAGTCAAATTTCCAAAGAAATAACGACTACAATGTAGGACGGAGTGGGGTTTCTTCATTACTTTTCTTGTATTATAGCCCTTTCTGAAAAATAATAGGATTGAATTACGAAATTAGGAGATAAAGGCACTCTTACTTGTGCAAAGACAAAGTAATCACTACATATTTCGCCATATCAGAGACGTTTAAGTAATGTCAAGTGTATGATATTCAACACGGCATACTCATGTTGCGGTCGGTTATCGTACACATCAACTTCTAAAACTAAGAACATTGATTAAGGCTACGGTCCAAGAAACTACAATAGCTTTCACTACCTATACAACTTCATAAAACTCCCAAGGATAAATGAAAGAATTTTGAATAATTGTACATAAAATCTTTAAAGTTTGAAACTTCTGGGACAAATAGGTCATCTATGAATCTTCTAACCTGACAAAGTTTATGAAGAACGATTGGACAAGTCTCACAAGTGATCGATCGTTACAAAAAATCAATTTCATAAGTAAAAAGGTAAAAGTTTGGTAAGAAATAGCACAATTAGGACCCATCAGAATATCAATGCTTTCTTGGAATAAACAATCCCCTAGAGTTATGAACAAATCATCTAGAAGAAATTTTAACACAAAAGGACATCTACAACTTCTGTGCACCTTTTCTTTTTTTAATACAGGTCTTGCTTTTTAGCTTTCATCAAACAAAAATCAAATACGACAAGCGATCACCACAAAACTTCATGACTTAGCCCTATTTTCCTTGTAGCCGGCCAGTAAAGATTGTGTTTCTATGGGTGCCCTTGTGTGCATTGATCCTTTACCGATAAACATTAATTTTTGGACCAAAGATGGGGTAGTAAAAGTAGAAACCTAATGCATTGTGGATTAATCAATCAAATTTCCTATGACTATGTATCCTCATCTTATAGGATTAGTGGTTACATTTGTCCTTTTGAGTACCTTAAATAGAGTATTAAACTATAATCATGAATGTACGAACAAACACCCCAACCCAAAATCAGGGAGCTATGAGGTTGTACAAGGATAAGACCAATATTGGTCCTACACCAATTCATTGCCTAGCACAATCATTAAGGCCATTATGTATTGCAATATTTGCCTTGGAAACCTTTCAAAACACAATTTCATCTCTTATGTGAAAAGAAAATGTTAAGGTGAAGTCTGCGAGAATACCGTTCTTGTTCCCGTATCATCAATGTACTCAACACTAAAGCCAACATCCTACATCAACAGTTGGATATTATTAATAAGATCATAGGAGATCGCCAGCCAATTACTAGACATAATAAATGAAGCCAGAACCCATTAAAAAAAAGAAAAAGGAACGCACATGTTTCTAAATTTAATAGTGGTGGAAAACTCGGTTTCATGTATACCACACCCACAGATTTGTGACAAAAAAAGTATACAAATGGCAATACAAACACAGTAATTTTCTCCCCCACAAAATCCACCTTTAATGTTCAAAATAAAGGTCACAACATAGTGACATTTTGTTACGATCCATACTCCAAGTCCAAGAAGTCTAAAGAAAATGATTTCATAATACCCAACAACATTTGCTTGTGCACGCGTAGTTCTTCTCTTACAAGTATGGAAACGTAAAGACTAAGTGAAATAAGACAGAGAATCCACATGTGCATCCATACATGTGGCTGAGGGTGTCACGAAATACTGGTACAAGTTGCCCCCCTCAATAGAGTATTTTTTATACTAATGGCTGAATGATTATCAATGTCTAGAAGGTATACTCCTTCTATAAAGGTGAAAGCAGGGCCTTCCTTGGAAGGTGGAGTGGAGATTGGAGCACTGTTGCTCCTCTCCTATTCCTTGTGAGCTGAGCCTGTGTAGGCTGTTTGGTGATGTAGATCCATTCACTGTTGATGGGATAGGAAGAGTGGGAAGCCTCATTTTATCAATGTTGACCCAGCCCAATAATAGGAAGCACTTGCCCTGATCTATGATGTAGCAACACGCTTTCTATCCCACATGGCAGGATGACTTGGCTGACATGGCCTTGTTGAAGTGCACCATAAGGAATCCGTGAAAAAATATTCATCAACCATGTTGCCTCATGCAAATCCTGATGCTTGAGCTTGATAATGTACAATGTCTAACAATTGTCTCGATACCTCTCTCAAGCCTATGAAACAAGATCTCTGTCGCGACCACTTCAGGGTCTCCATGTCTAGAACCAAGAAACATGGAACATGGTGCACTGGAGCATGGCAGTAAGGAGGGTGGAAGACGGGATGTAAACAAAACAACCCTTTGCATGTCTGCAATATTGCCTCCAATCTTGACTTAGTGGTTCATAGTGCCATGGTGTCATTGATCAAGACCAAAAGTACCTACATCCTTTGGTGTAGCTTTCATTTCAACGATGGCTGGAATTGACAGTTGGGACTTCTCATCTTAGAGCCATGCAATAAGCTTGAGCTCTGGCAAGGGGTGATCCGCGTTCGCACCCCACTTGGCTCGCTTTTTCCATGATTCATTCTTTCAATTATTTTTAGTTTGAATACTATGTGTGAAGAATGATGTGTGGTGGTATTAATTTTCTATTCATGCTTATAAATTTCTTGTTCTAATTAAATAAATCCTCGAAACATGCTTTTGCATAAGCACCGCTCTGACAAGTAGCAGAGATCAACTATTTCTATTGATTTATTTGGTTAAACTTAAAATTGTAATGCTAAGTCGACATTCTCTTCTTCACACGAACACTACACAAGCAATATTGCATCCTCCTCAACACGATCTTTCCACTTGATCTTGTATTCCGTGATAGTTCGATTATGAATCTGTCTATCACGAAATTCAAGAATATTCTCAAGTTCGTGTGGAATAAAAGTCAAATCTGTAACTGCTATTATTTCTTGAGGAGGAACAAGTTGATCATCCACACCCAATAACTCTTTCAGTCTACTGACATGAAATACTGGATGTTAAAGCAAGTTGATCATCCACACCCAATAACTCTTTCAGTCTACTGACATGAAATACTGGATGTACTTTAACATCAGGAGGCAATTCTAGTCTATATGCAACTGGTCCAATTCTGTTAATAACCTTAAACGGACCACAGTATCTGGGGGATAACTTTAGAACCAAACCAGTACTTCGGCTCTTGGATTCCTTGGGAATTCTTAAATATATTATCGTTCCTTCAGAGAACTCTCTAAGTGAACGATGTCTATTAGTATAAAATCTGTCCCAATCTTGGGTACTTCTAATAGACTCCTTGGCAAACTTCAACATTTCTTGCATGTCTTGCAAGAAGGTCTTTGCAGCATCATTTTGGATTCCCTTTAACCCAACCATAACTAGTGACTTAGGTTGAAACCCATACATAAGCATAAAAGGACTGTAGCCAGTACTTGAATGCTTCGCACTGTTATAAGCAAATTCTATCATAGGTAGATAATCTTCCCATGAAGACTGTCTCTTAGAAACATACGCCCGAAGCATATCTTCAACCAATTGGTTGACCTTCTCTGTACTGCCATTAGACTGTGCATGATCTGAGGAACTCATACTTAGATAGTTTCTAACTTCTCAAAAACAAGTGTCCAGAAGTTACTTGTAAACTTCAAGTCCCTGTCACTGACTATGTCAGAGGGCAAACCATACAGCTTAAACAAGTGGTCCACAAACTCGTGAGCCAGCTGAACAGCTGAGATGTTTGTTCTAGTAGATAAGAATCTAGCCATTTTTGTCAAACGGTCCACTATGACCTAAATGGAGTCATGACCCTTGCGCGTTCTTGGCAAACTGGTAATAAAATCCATGTAAATACTTTCCCATTTATTACTCGGGATTTGCAATGGCTGTAATAAACCCGCGCTTCTAAGGCATTCTGTCTTAGTAATCTGACAAACCCGACAACCTACCACATAGTTTTCAATAAATGCACGCATCTTAGGCCAATAAAAGGTATGCTTCACAAGAGACAGAGTCTGATGTATACCTGGATGTCCAGCACTAGGAGCATCATGACACTCCCAGGGAATCTTGGATCGAAGATCCAAAACATCTGGCACACATATCTTTCCATTCCAGAACAACAAACCGTTCCTAATCATCCACTGACCTCCCGCCGCCTGTACCGTAGGTGGCACAATCCCTAGGTCCTAGTCAACCGTAGAGCTCCCATCCTGGACAATCTGCCAATAAGAACTAAAATGACTATCAGTTGCGCAAAGCCCTCTCAAGGATTGAAATAGGCCTGAGGATATTTCCATAAATGACATAGCATTTACAAACTTGACTCGACTTAAGGCATCCGCCACACTATTCAGCGAACCCTTTCGCTAACGTATTTCAAAATCAAAATTTTGCATTAATTCTGCCCATCTAGCCTTCCGTCCCCGCAATTCAGAGCCATCACACACATACTTGATTCACTGATGATCGGTCAATACAAGAAACTTCGAACCATACAAGTAGTGTCTCCAAACCTTCAAAGCATACACAACTGCATAGAGTTCTTTTTCTAGTGTGAGCCAACGATATTAGGTGTCGTCTAGCTTCTTACTCTCAAAAGCTACAGGTCTGCCCTCTTGGAATAAAGCTGCCCCAATCGCAAAATCACTCGCATCGGCCTCTAAAACATAAGGCCGCCGGGTAGGATCGGGTAATGCAAGAACGGGTGCTTCCTTGATAGTTAACTTCAAGGTTTCAAAAGCCTTGTTCAATGCATCATTCCAAGAGATCGGCTGGGTAGACCTGCGTCCACGAACTTTCAATATGTTGGTCAAGGGTGCCGTGATGTGTGAATAATCACGCACAGACTTCCGTAGAAATACCGTGAATCCTAAGAAAGAACGAAGTTGTTTCACAGTCTGAGAGATAGGCCATTCTAAAACCTTCTGGATACGATCCAGATCAATGCTAATACCTTCTGAAGAAATCTTGTGTCCTAAGTAAATGATCTCCTTCATAAAGAAGTCACATTTACTCCTCTTGGAATAAAGCTTATGCTGTCTTAGAATAACTAAGACAATCCGGAGGTGTCCTATGTGATCCTCTAGCGTTCGGCTATATACCAAGATGTCATCTAAGAACATGACAACGAATTTGCCCAAAAAATCTCGGAACAAATCGTTCATCATTTGCTGGAAGGTGGCAGGAGCATTGGTCAAACCAAAAGGTAATACGAGAAACTCGTAGTGGCCATTGCGGTTCTATCTATGTGTTTAGCATAGATACAAATTTGATGATAACCCGTACGCAAATCAATCTTAGTGAAATACTTCGCTCCGGCCAAACAGTCTATCAAATCATCAGAACGAGGAAGAGGGTATCGATTCTTAATTGTCACTTTATTCAATCGTTTATAATCTATACACATTCTCCACGAAGTATCTTTCTTCTTTCTTAGGAGGACAGGTGCTCCCCAAGGTGATTTACTTGGGCGAATATAGCCCATATTCAGATAATCCTATAGCTGTGAAGCTAACTCATCCTCCTCAAGCTGGCTCATCCTATAAGGTGAAACACTAATAGGTTGAGCCCCAGGGACTAAATCTATGCGATGGTCTACTGCCCATTCTGAAGGCAAACCTTCCGGCAGTTGAGCAGGGAATACATCTATGAAATCATCTAACAACGTTCTCAATTCACGGTGTTCAAACACACTTAAATCATTCTTGTTATTAACAGAGACAACAAATGAAGAAAGCGGAATCAAAACACACTGATACACATCATAATGAGAAGTGTTTAATATATTCCGAAGCTGCATCGCAGATACAATAGGTCCCTGAGAAGATGGAATATCATCACACTGAATACAAAATTGGGTGTCCTTAACCAAAAAAGAAAGAGTATGTTCCTTCCATCCAATCCGAATATCGTGGGTTTTAAACCACTCTATTCCGATTAACAAGTCCACATGCTCCAAGTGCATGACATAGCATGTAAGAGCCACTGTGTAGTCTCCGGATAGAAAGCGCTTCAATCTTGCGATCCCAAAACTGATTCCCAACTGAAAGCTGCATCTCGTAGGTGTGATCACTAGGTATCATGGACAGCCCCATCTTCTGCACAAGTTTGTAATTAACAAAGTTGTGAGAGCTGCCCGAGTCAAAGAGAATGTGAACTCTTTGGTCCCTAACTTCTCCATAAACTCGGAAAAGATCATGGGAACCAAATAACGAATTATTAAAAGTGCAATTACAAGAAAGTAGGCAGGTAATGACATTTACAAAAATACCTCTCATCGAAACTTGATTAGCTCCCTTAGCTTTGGTACTTGGACCCACATGGAGCTTCGGTCCCGGCGCTTGCTTCTGGTTCTTGCGCTTAGGACAATCATTCCTAGTGTGGCCCCGCTCCTCGCATATGAAGCAACGTCCTTTTCAAGGTACAAAGGAAACGGGCATGACCATTCTTCACCTCAATCGAATGTTTCTTGGAGGCGTTGTCTAAAGACTTCGACTCCCCGGTACCGGTGATAGACTAGAAGAACTTCCTCTTGTTCTTCCCACCCGTGTCGACAACTGTGGTTCCCTTTGCGCTGGCCATGGTATTATCATAGTTGCACGCGTAATTCATGGCCTCTTGCAAAGTGGTACACTTGTTCTTGATCTGTAACTTGTACGAGTCAGGCAAACCATCCACAAAGAAACCTAACAAGGTCGCTGGATCCATCTTTGTAGCTCTAGTCTGTAAATCCCAAAACCTCTAAAAATAAACCTCAAAAGTCAGATTCAGCTTCGACATATCAAGGGCTTTGAGCTTGCCTACGATATCGTAATCTTCCTCCTCCTTCGGAAACTCCTTCCTGAAGACCCCTTCGAATTCTATCCATGTTGCAGGCTTGGGTTGGTGTTCCTTCCACCACAATAAAGCCTTTCCTGACATAAACCCTGCTGCAAGCTGTATTTTCTTGTCCTCTGGGTAAGGGTGAAACTGGAAGTGTACTTACCACTTGTGCAACCAAGTGTCAACAACCTCCTTGGTACAAGACTTCTGATCTCCGAGAAAAGGATCTGGAATGATGTTCGGACCTAACACTGAGGCCATGGCATCCACATGCATGAGCGCCTGAACAATGCTAGTCAAAAGTGTGATTGTAGTCTGAATCCCTTGGAGTTGCTGTGTCAACTCCGTTTGATTCGTATTAACCCGCTCAAACTTTCCATCAAGAGCAGTGGTGAATTCACTAAAGGCTTTCTTCGTAATCAGATCATCGTAGAAACCCTCGTCATCCTCCGCATGGTAGTTCATATCCTGGTCTCCCATCGCAAGCTCGGGGTCTACAGAATCAGCCATAACTGAATCGAACTGATCAAGAAAATAGGCTGAGAGAAGAGAAGGGACAGGAGGGCTCGAAACTAGGAGGCTGGTCAAAAGAAGGGGCTGGCGGAGGCTATCAATCCAGGAGCCGAGCTCCTTGCTGGCCTGTACGAAAATCTGCAACAGGCGGTACCTGAGAGTGGAATCGTCAAGAGGGGCGTAGAGGGGTAGAGACTTGCGCACGGGTCATGATAAGGGGAGGAGCTGCTGCTGCGCTATGCTCTAGAATAGGTGGTCGCAACTCTTAGAGAGCTCAGCTTTCAAAAAAGCCCACCCTCCTAAGTTGGAGGGGTGGTGCTTTTTTTAGCATCCAGACCCCCCCGAATTAGCACAGCCTTGCCTACGACCTGCTCCCACCCATGGCGCACCCCACGACTCACCCCTTGGCTGCGAACTGCTCCAACGACCTGCTCCAACCTATGGCACTCTCCTGGTCTCTGCTCAGTCCGACCGTACCTAGGTTCAACCGAAGCTCCGCCTCAGCCCATCGTTTACCAATGATCAGCCATATCTTCACTCCTACGAGCCCTTCTCTCCTGCAATCTCACTCCCCTGCAATCGTTCTCTAGCCCTTCCGAGCTACACCTCACTCTCTCTCACACCTAATGCCTCACTTCAACTTCGAATTCACTCACCCTCTGCCTTCTCCTACCTTCTTTCCCTAATCTTTTATTGGCCTCACATTCGGAAGGATGTTTTTTGCTATGTGGCATCATGTTAGCAAAAGGCCAAGTATGATCAAACAAAACCACAAGGCTTACTACAGCCATTGCCAATTCCCGAAGCACCTTGCAATAGGCTTCGTCACAGGTTTTCCACGATCTCCCCAACGACATGACATGATATGGGCAATAGGTTTAGTAAGCAAGCTCACTTCATTCCACTAATAAGTGACAGAGGGTAGCTGAGTATAAAGAAGGTGATAAAATTTTGTTGAGATTCAACAAATCAAGCTTAAAATCGAAGAGGAATAACCTATCATTTATGTAGGGCTTGTTTTTCATTGTTATGGTCCTTTCCAAGTTGAACACAGGATCAATGAAGTTTTTTCTTGTTCTTGTTCTGATGGCGTCTTCCTCATCATTGAAAGATTCATAATGCTTTTCACGTCAATTTGCTGAAGCATTATGAGGGACCTGCATCCACATCTTTTATTGAGGTTCACTCCGAAGTTGTTGATGAGCATGAGGTTGTCATACCTGAACACGTCAAGATAAGCATACGAGAAGAGAATGGTTTGAGCACAAATATCTTTAAAAAATTCCGAACTACCCTACTACCACTGCAAATTGGGTAGACCAACGGTTTCTGCCTATTTGACTCAGCTTTATGAGGAGAAAGCAGTTCATTTGAGTACCTTTGCTTAGTGGTTTCAGTTCAGGACAACTGCTATAGCGACGGAAGAAGTGTAACACACACGCTTATATTTATTCATGTATTATTTCTTGTGCACATACTTACTGATCACATGTGTGAGTATTTTGTGTGAGTTTTTCTTACAGGACTTGCACTTCCATCCGGACATCTTGTACAAATCCAATGGGTTGGTCTTCATTAGTTCAATAATCACTTTATCCATGGTTCTTACATCATGATACCTTACCATCTTAGCATGGTAGTGGCACGTTTCTACAAAAGGTCTGCCACAATGACACTTTCTATGTGTACAGCCAGTCCCATTACGTTGACAGGATGATGGGAGCTAGTGCATGAGGTGGACTCCACTACATGGGGCTATTTCATCACAACCCACAGGGTTGTCCAAGTCCTTATGACTTGATAATTATTTACCAGGTCACCCTCCTAGCAGCATGCCTGACGAGATTGGGATGCTCAGTACATCCACTGGGTTTCTGCACCCGACATACAGGGAACTTTATACCCTTCAGTTCCTAATTGCTTTCATAAAGGCCTTGGGGGTGAGCCTTGGTGAATCTAGGCAATAATGCTGAGTCTTACGAGGATTGAATGAGATTACTATGGGTTATACCTGTGAGTAGGATCTAATTTCCGGAACCAATAATCTTTGCTCTTTTTTCAAGCTGCTGCATCCGCATTGAATTCTAGATCTTGTTGACCCCCAAGATCCAGTTTCCTACCCCAAATTGTGACAGTATCTTCGTGGTAGGAGGTTGAAGAAAGCACAAGACTTCAGTTTCAGCCTGCTCTATTAGCTGAGTTTTTTGGCCTCTGATAGAGACTTCAGCCACCTGTTTCTAGAACATGTCCGAGATCTATCACTGGCATCGTCAGCTCCCCTCCATGAGACGTACTTGTAGGCGACATGATGCAGCCTGGCATCGAGATGCCGCAATAATGGTGCCCCAAATGGGACAGGTACTCGCAGGACCTGTGTCTCCTCTCCTCATAACCTTGCATGCGTGAAAGTCAAGGCCTTGATCTCAGCATCCTCCGATCACATCTTCTCCTATGAAGAAGTCAATATCTCTGCTATTTGTGCCCGTGACCCATTGCTCTATTAATTGCATGAAGAAATGACATGAAAAGGCTCTATGAATTATCACGGAGACCCAACAAGATCTATAGGACCACTAAATATCGAATTAAGGTCCACTAAACACCTAACAAAATCTGCAGGACAGCAAAAAAATCAAAGTAATGTACTTAAAGACCCTACAGGATCTATGGGACAGCGTAAAGATCAAATCTGAGTTACAACTACAGCTAGTATGATACTTGCTATAAATCCTACAAAAGGTTATAGAAATTCACAAAAATCAGCAGCTAGACTTGCATCAAAGGCTAAATAATCAACTCCTATGAGCCTGGGGTTGGTCTAATTAGATTACATGCGATTTCCAAGACCCGTCTTCTGATACTCTAGTACTTCCTTGAGGGCATGAGCCAATTCAATTAGGTGTTGCTTGAGGAGGTTGTTCAAGTTGTGTCTCTTTAATATGTTGAATGCCCGACATCACAGAATCGTGTAAGCCGCAGCTTCTATCATCTAATGATGGAAGTAGTTCTGGTGTACAAACAGTGGGAAACCCTCCAATATACATCAACTAACAAAAAAATTCGTATAAACAATTGTATTTCCTGAAACATCTTATACCTTTCCAGCAGTCAATTCAAAGTCCCAAGCCACAAGGGACCCTTCGGAATCCACTGTCAAAAGTACCTGCACAGGGCACCACTTAGCTGATACCCAAGATGTTTTACAAACGATATTGTGTGTTACTAAGACTTACCTCATGGGTTTTCCCTGCTGCAAGAATAGTCTCTTTGAAATCATCAACTTGGTGACTGCAAAAGGATTTTAAATCATATTACAAGGGTTAAATGGTGTTAAAAAGTCAAAGCACATGACACATTCATTAGGTGAATTTTTTATGGCCACAATACACAATAAAAAGACCATCAATCTACGGATCTTCTTACTCTGCAGAAATCAAATACGGACACTTCATCAGCAAAAAGGGCTGACTTAGTGTGAAATAAGATGCATGCCACCAACAAAGGGCCCAACTTAGCTGAAACAATATCTTACCTTCAAGTTAGGCCTGACCCAAAGATTTAATGTTAAATCTGTGATTCGATACAACACACTCAGCTATATCACAGGCAAGCAGTGAACACTATAGCTACTCAACTTCAGAAGTCTTTTGAATTTTGTTCAACCACACTAACGAACCATGAAAGGGGTCACCGACTCAACTCTCCCCATACGAAAAGAGAGCTTCTACATGTCAAGAGGTCAAACTGCTGGATGTTACAAGGCTATAGAAGCTGCATGGGATAGGGTCCTGGCTGTTCACTCCAGGCTGCAAGAGAAGGAGACCTATGTGTTTAAGGCAACGGCATTCTAAAAGTTATCCTAGGTATCCATCTACTCCTACAGCCAGATCTATGCCCAAAGTGCCTCCTTGATTGACTCGAGGCTTAACATGACTAGAAATTTGAATGCCCTTCACAGTTTCAATCTTCAGATGTAGTATCCACATATGTCATTTATGTTGAATTGCACGTGAATTGTATGTTTTGTTTATGTCTTGCTGGCTTAATCCTAAGATATGAAAGATTTTGCTTGCTACAGGAGTGTCTAGCTAGAGCCTAGTGCCTAGTACCTCTTACAAGCAGGAAGCTCAGTTACTCTCTAGGAGAGAGGGTTCAATAATACGTTTACAAGGGCTTTTGCACTAAGGAGAAACATCTTTTGGTTGGGAACTCTGACATGCAGGAGCTCCCTGCAGCCCCTTCTTGCCTTTACACCCTCCCTTCTGTCACCAGTTTTTCCTCCTTCCTCTCAGCCTCAGCCCACCCGTCTGCTCTGCACTCTCTACCTCCCTCTCTTCATCCAGACTGCTCCTTGGTGTTGTCCCCTTGCAAGCATGGGTCATCCAAAAATCTACCACCCAATTCTTGTTTTGTCTACCCAACTCCTACCTTCTTCTCGTCCACCGCCTCCTTCCACCCATTCTAGGTGCTTCTTCCAAGCCAAAGGAACTCACATTGGTTCCAATACTCCCCTATCCCCCTTCCTTTGCCTGTTATCTTCTAATCCCTGTCATTCTCCTTCATCTTTTTTATGTCCATAATTAGGCTAAGTAGGGCCTAACAAAGGCCTGACGAAGACTGCACTATCTAGGGTCCAATTCCAGGCTAATCTAAGATCTAGTACTGGATCTAGAGATATGGCATAGTCTAACCAAGGGTTTGGATGAACCTAAGGTTGTTTGAGATTGGATCAGAGTTAGACCCGGTGGATTGGGCTAGTCTAAAAAAGACATGGCTATTCCAAGGTTAGTAGAGCTAAACAGTGGCTTTTAGTAAAGTAAGGTACTTGATGCATGAGGCCTAAAGTTAGGCTGGTGGGGCTTGCTTGACACAAGTCACCACAGACTGTGAGGAAGGCGAAATTGCAGAAATCTGCTGGAAGGAAGTTTGCCTGCTTCTGGATGTGTGATTTGGGTAACAAGGGCATACATGCATGCAGGACAAGGGACAATTGCAGTGTCCTGGCCTGTTTTGGTGCAGGTATAATTATTAAAGTGTACTTCGAATACTGTGCTTTTGCATGTCATGCATGCGGATGCAGATGCAGGATGCTGAGTTTGCATGGAGTGCTTAAATGCTCTTGTATGGCTGGAAAACCATTCATATAAATGTGCCAAGTGTGCATGGAACTTTTTAGTTCATGTACCAATTCACTCTAGTGTGCATGTGCGTATATGCGTCGTGTATGCATTAGTTATACACACCTACTCTCTCCTACCCCACGTTGAACTTGGAGAGGCTTTCTGGAAGCAATTGGGAGGATCTGACTTCTTCTGGCTTCAATAGGAAGTACCCACCCAGATTTGCACCAGCCACTGCCCACAGAACGGTTCTCCTAGAACGGTTCTCCTGTCAGCATCCTCTACATGCATTTACTGCCTCGAAATGTGCATACCTGTAGCAGCTTCTACCCAAAAAATCAGTCTGTTTAGACCCGCAGCAGCTTCGGTCGGCACCTACTGTCCAAAATTCTGGAGTTTGTTCATGACTTCAATTCACAGCTATTGCACAAAGCATCTGCTGCTGATTTTGCTTCAGTTCAGCTAGTGTTTCTTGCTTCTGAAGCTGTTGTTGATCAGCTGATTGCCTCCATCCATTTCAGCTTCCTTTCAGACCTGAAACGGTGATCATTGGACACATTCTAATCACTCCTTTCCAGTGGGGATTATGGCAGTTTGTGGAAGCAATACTACACCATCCTTAGATCACTGCTTGATTGAGATCGAGGATGAGATTACTGTATCTGAAGCACAATTTACTCATTGGCTTATACTCCGAGGATGATAATCTGGATTCAAACTGTAAGCCCATAAGTGGGTAATTTTTATCAGAAAGATGGATCTATTTCCTTTTTGGTAGGAGAAGAGGATGCAAAATGTATCATTGCTATATTTTGTCCACAAACATTCCATATTAAATCTTTTCTTCCATGTCCATTGGAGACTTCTAATTAAAGGTTTTATATATGTTAAATTTAAAAGTCTGGTACTCTTTCATACTTTGGTTGAGTTAAGTAGTACTTGTACCATCTTTCAGATAGCAGGTTAAAGTCTAGTTTTGCAACTACCTGGTCTCCCCGGATATTCATAGGTCAGCCATGCACTTGGCTGCTTGCATCACTTTGGCGATGTGGATAACCCACTGATCAAGAAATCCTTGGGAATAAACCACTTAGTTGAAAACTCAGATTTTATTGGTCTCTAAGGTCACGTGCTTATGTCATTTTGGTGACGAACTCCATTGAAGTTGGTGCTTTGGAGTGTGGATTCACTGTAGCCTCAGTTAAATTGACGGAAACTCCTCCTCTGATGCTTTGGACTGAGAACCAGGTGAATGAATGTTGGGTATCAATCCTATTTGAACTATGGAGCACATACTATATGCTCTGCCTAGCGTTGGCATGTGTATTATAAGATACAAGTAACCTTGCATTAGTATGTCTGGTCACAATTAGATGAGGGTTTACTCTCCTATGCTTTGTAAATGCAAGGATAGATTCTAGATCCAAGTTAGGGATGGCTTCCCAGATAATATTCTAATCTCACATGTTGAATACATGCTGGAGCCAATATTTACAGAGAATAAAAGAGTTTACTTTCGTGTAAGTAAACTTGGTGGACTTGGATATGGCTAAGCTTACTCTTTTGAGAATAAGCCTCATAAACAAGTATACTCATACCAGAAATATGTATTGAGTGAATCTCATGTGAGCACTGAGAAGTACTTAAGGAGTCTGCACCCGTACCTCTCTCTCATGGCCATGCTATATTGATTGTGTACTTTCCTAGTATTATTTTATGGGAAAAGAGAAGAGAAAGCCTGGAAATATTTTCTAGGATCTAGCAATAGATGCACAAGTCCAAGATGGATTTTGGCAAGGAGTCTTGTGAATAGACATGCTCTACTAAATAGTCATGAATGTAAGTTGTCATTATTGTTTTATTTAGCTCTGTTAAAAAAGTTAGTAAGAGTTTAGTAATCGGTTTCCAAATGCACCGCATACTAGACCAATTCTTCCTCGTGGATTTTAAGGTTTGGACAGATACTTCAGTGAATCTGGATCTGAAAGGAAGCATAGTTTAGTAAACTATGGTATGACCTGAAAAGACTACAACACTAATAGTGTTTGATAACAAAAATGTCTTAAATGAATCATAATCAGGATATTCAACACGATGTTGAATATTGCCTACTCAATCCTCGAATGAGAATTGAGTAAATGAGCCATAATTACTTTATTAGTTTACTCAGAGGATTCTAAACGAATACTTCTCAATTTAACTTGTATTGTAATTATATAGCTTCCAAGTTTGATTACAGACAGCGCATTAAAGATGCTACTATTGGAATCTGATTCAAGCTGAGAAATATAGTTTGAGAATCATTGATCAGTTTTCCTAACCTGATTTATGCCAACATGAATCTATTTTAAAGGTGGGAGAATGTTATATCCATAATTAGGCTTACTAGGGCCTAACAAAGTCTAGACTGTATAGGGTCAAAGATCAGGCTAACCTAAGATCCTGGAATAGGATGTAATCTAACCTAGGGTTTGGATTAACCTTGTTACAAAAATATTTTCCATAAATATTTTTCTTGCTAGGGATGTATCCATATTTTGTTGGAATTGTGGGCAGTTCATCACTAGTATGACTGTTGTTGAAATATGTTGGAATTGTGGGCAGTTCATCACTAGTATGACTGTTGTTGCAATTGGACGTATTGTGTATTATGATGTTTGTATATCAAGCGTGATTGTGTTGGGATTAATTAACGTAGTGCTTCATCAATTAATTGTTACTAACACAATTGGCACACCCACCTTACCCTTACATCATAAAGTGAATTACCTGACGCTATTTAGAGGTCATAGCAACTAGAACTCTTTTGCTCACCTGTAATTTTACATGATGTGAGATGGACCATGTACATGAGAAAACTGTTAGTTCCTTATATGCAGAAAGGTAGGAGACTGGAGTCCAAAGGTAAAATGTGGCTCCATGTGCACTAGGGAAAAATAAGTGGCTTATATGCAGAAAGGGTAGGACTGCAAAGGTAAATTGTAGCTCAAAAGGTCTCTCCCAATTTCCAAATCTAAAAGTCTAGCACATAAAGTCTCAAATTTGCCCTCTCCTTTTTTTTAAAAAAGCTGGCACACGAGAGTATAAATCTGTAGCTCAAGAAACTAAAACCTTGACAAACCTTATAGAACTTGCTCCCCTTTAGGCCAGTGTTTGGCACTGCCTACTGTGTAACAATAAAGGATACCAACCTAAGCCTCTTAAGGGCATCACCACCTACACAAGCTCTCCTTGATCTTCTCAAAACCCTGCCTTATCCTTGGCTCTAAATATTGTCCATTGTAATGCACTTATTTCACCAGGATCATCCGCAAATCCCTTGACAACTATGACAATGTAAACAAAACAGAATTAGAGGAGTGAAATATGCCATAAGTTACACATAGGGACTCTGCAATGCAATCACTGTAGCGCGTAAACACCATGACACAGCACAGATTTTCATTGGCCCACCAATAATAATAGATTGAATTATTTTTTGAAATAAGTCACACCAGACTTGAACTTCTTTCCACCTCAACAGCATTTGAATGTACCATTTCCAGGTTCAAAAGCACAAAGAAATGTCATACGTTCACAAGTATGCAGCATGTAATGCATTCCTTGTGGACCATAAGGCCACACCTGCATCCTAACTATACACTTGCTTAGAAAACAAATGCAATGAAGCTTATCATGGGTTGTATAACCCTACTAACATGGTCAGATAGATGACCATTAGATTCTTGATATCAACCAAAGCATACGCGCTTTTCTTATAAAACCAGGTTCAAAAAACATTACACATACAGTTATGGCATAAAATACTCACAATCCCTCTACACTTCTTGCTTCCTCTGCTGTTATGAGAAAAGGTGATTTTTCAAAGACATCCCTGAAAACAAAATTCTCCAAATCACAAAGTAGTGAGACTAGAATGGCAAAAGCTGTAGCACAAACGGGGAAAATACGAAGGATCTTTCTAGATTGAAAATGCAGAGCAACAACTAGAGTTTGCAAAAAGCAGCTCACCCAAGGAAATTCAAAAAGTGTCTCAATTCTAGTGTGTAAGCCTTTACAGATTTTTCAACAAGCGAGATGAATTCATCAGCGCACCTGCAGCCAAACATCCACAAAGACTCAGAATGATCCTCAAGACAAATCTGGATGCTTGGGAGAAACTCTCCTGAAAATACAAACAGAGCTTGCAAACTCTTTAACCTAGTCCTAGCCAAGAAAAGACCTTAAGATATAAGGTTGCATTTACTGCCCACATACATGTGATGCTCACACTCCAGACAACTACATCAAAGCTGTGACAACATCTGGTACAACGAGGAGTGTAAGGCCTTACGCTGACAACTCTGATTCGAAACCAAGCATCATCTTTCGGGAGAGGCAGAGACGATATGTGAGTACCACCGCCTAGTTCGCCGGAGGAAGCAAGCCTTCGTCCATCGGAACGAAGAGGACTGGGAAGGAGATCCCATGAGTGCCAAAACTACAGGACCATTATATGATTGGGCATGTTATGTCCAAGACTGTCACTCCTCAGCAAACTTGTATCCACTTGCTTGGTAATTTTTCTTTTATATTTCAACTTTAATAGCATCTTTTGTAAAAGTACATGAAAGTTTTCCTGCAGTTTCAGTTAGATCATGGGGGATAGATCTAGCATTTGAGGGTGGACCCCTTGCCTCGGGTTATGGGCATTAGTGACACACAAGAGTGATGCCTTCTCTTTGAGAAAGGACGTCAGGAAATCACACCCCACTTGAGTACCCATCTTTAGGACCAATCAAATGCAAAAAATTGTAGACCGACCTAGCAACCATCCAAGAGAATGCCTCAGGGCTTTGGGTGTGAGCCAGGAAGCATGCCAAGAGGCATGGAGATACAAGATAGACGATAACAAATAAACCTCTTAACTGAGGTCAATTAAGCTCAAACATGACTTTAGAATAGGTCAATGTGTAGGACTACTAGCCAAGAACCCATTGGTGAAGTCAAAATTCAATTCTAACCACTTTGAAATTTTAGGGTTTTCAGGTGACACGTGACAGGATGACACATGCAGGCTGAGTTGGCAGCAAGGCCAAGCCACTTAGCCATGCATAGGGGGCGGGGGGGGAGGGGGGGGGCACGGTAAGCATGCAAGATGACATGTTTGGGCGCTCACCCACCACTTGGTGGGCTGGCAGAACTTGCCAACTTGGGCAAGGGGGTGGGCTGGGCCTATAAAGAAGGCCCTCCTCCCCTCATTCCACACAAATCCCACGTCCATTTTCTGTCCCTCCTCCCTCCTTGGTGCAGCAGCCCTCCTCCCTTCCCCATCTTGGTGCAGCCAGCCTCTTCTCAGGCCCTCTTGGTGGTGCAGCAGTCTTCTCTCCCTTCTGCCAATATTCCCCTCTCTACAGCAGCCATCTTCTCTCTCTACAGTCTCAACTCTCTCTCTCTCTCTCCAGAAATCTCCTTCTCTTGTCACTTGTAAATCAGCAGCAGCATCCCTTTCTCTGCCCCTTACCTTGGAGCAGCCAAAACACTCTCTCTCTAGACCATTACTCCACTCTAGGGTCTTCTCTCTCTAGACTGCAGCACCCTTCCCTGATTTTTTCCTCTCTCTAGCCACAGAATCCCAGGTCTTTTCAGCAAGGGGAGGCTGCAATTGCAACAAGGGTTCTCTCTCAAAGGAGCAAGGATTAAAGAGGATCTTGTATCTGAGTTTTTGTTTGTTTTCAGCAATTCCTACTCTCATTTTCGCATTGTGATTTCTTTTCCTAGAAATCTAGAATATGCTACTAATGTCGGATGAAGTTTGGATTACACAGGCATCTTCCTTTCAGATTGTGGTACCCAAGGAGTCCGTTCCCCTCTAGTTCCAGCATTGAGTCATTCCTTGTATAAAGCTCGATTTGAGCATCCCTTTTTTTTCAGTTGTGTCTGAGTCCTCTCTCTCTCAAGAGCCTCTCAAGAGCTTAGGTCAAAGTTTGTAAGGTTGCCTCCATTTGAACTCAAGTGCAATCATTGAATTTCTCTTATTGCTCTTTAAAGGTATCAAGAAATGCAAGCATTCTCATTCATGCAAACTCCAATCCAGCTTGCATCCATATGCATTGTGAGAATTCTATAAAAACAGTCTTTAAAACCCTCTATCTGAACTGTTGAAAAGCACAGAGTGGTTTCATTGGTATCATAGCTTAGGTTGTGGTCCCGTACTCCATGTTTTTCCTTGTTAAGTCCTTTCTTGTTCTCCATTGAGTCAAATCTGCCATCATGGCAATCCTTGGTCCTGATCCTCCTCCTAGTCTCCATGAATTGAGTTCTCTCTTGTCCAATATAGTTCAACAAATGCAAGTCCTAGAGAGTAACCCACGAACCAAAGCCCCAATCCCAAGGAAGAGGCCGTGCGGACATTCACAACTCCAAAAGGGAGGGTAAGTCATCCTCTGCCTTCCCTCAAGTGGCTCTAAAGTCCATCTCCTACAGGGCACACAAGGAGACGAAGATATGCTAAATATGAAGTTACTCCTTGGAGATAAGCTATTCAAGTTCAACAAGTACAAGGGAGAAGATCAGCCCAAAGGCTTGCTAGCATGGATCCGAGATCTCAAGTACTTCTACGGAGGGGATGACTATGAAGAGAAGGCCAAACTCAGATTTGCGGCCTTGCATCTACAGGACCATGCTTCACTTTGGTGGGCAGCCGTGGCAAGTACTAAACAAGAGGCCAACACCTGGAAGCGCTTCAAGAAGCAGCTATTACAGCACTTCTTGCCTAAAGAGTTCAAGAGGGACGTGATGGTCCAATGGAGCATACTCCATCAATGACAAGAAGAGAAAGTTAGTGAGTATGTTGCTTTCTTTTGGGATATTTTGTTGAAAGTTCAAGCATTCGGTAAAAAGTACAAGCATTCAGAAGTTCTTTGCTAGGTTAAGGTATACCATTCAAAATGAGGTAGATATCAATGCTCCTACTTCTTTGGAGGACACCATCAATGTGGCTTTGAAGGTGGAGAAGAAGATGCTCTTCAACAACAAACGCAGCTCCAAAGACAAGCCCAAGTTCCGGAGAGAATTTTCGAAGGAGCGGAAGAAAAGAGACCTTCCAAAGGATCAAAAGGGGACGAGCCAGCCTCCTCCAAAAAAGTTTGAGAAACCCTTCAGTTTCCTCTCCCCTCAGCAAAGGCAAAAGTACATGCTTCAAGTGTGGCGAACGAGGCCACAACTTCTATGAATGCCCTAAGGTGCCAAAACCAGCCCCAACAACAACAATAAAGAGACAACCCAAAGCAAGAAGGCTCCAGTGGTGAACAACATGGAAGCTAACCCACAAAAAGAAGGTGACATTGGTACCCATAGTTTACTCAAAACATAGGGTCAGGTAACGGAAAAATCTGCTCTTTTTCTGCTAGATAATGGAGCTACTCACAATTTAATTTCTCTTGAAATGGATCAGAACTTGGGGATAGCCCCAAAAGATCAAGGAGAGGCCTAGGAAGCACATGGGGCTTTCAAAAGAGTGAAGAAAAGGTTGTTGGGTGCAAGAAGCAATGCAACGGGAGTGGAGTGCGGAACAAGGTGGAGCAAAACAAAGTATTGCTCAAATGGATAAGAGGAAAATACAAAGGGTGGCCTATATGGCCCCCAAGTCAACCATATGGTTGACCAAAGAAGTCAACTCATAGAGTTGCCCTAACCTACAAGGCTCATACCAAGGCTAAGTGCTAACAAACCCCTCTCCATGGTATGGCTGAAATATCCTGAAAATATCTCAAGTATACCTGGAAACTACATCATGGTTGCACATATTCGTCCCAGAGGGATATAGCAACCTATGATATGTACAAAGTGATCCCTCACGTAACAAAAGGAGCCAAGTGTAGAGCATGTCGAAATGCCTCAAACTTGAGCCGCGGTAAAGCTTTCGTGAAAAGCTCTGCCAAGTTGTCCTCGGTGGGAACATAGGACAACTGGATGTCTCCACCAGACAGTAGCTCTTGAACATAGTGATAGTGGACTTCAATATGCTTTGTGCGCGCATGAAACACTGGGTTTCTAGCAACCGCCAAAGCACTTTGGCTGTTGGTGTAGATCGTAGTAGAGTCGGGCTGAATGATATCAAGATCTACAAGTAACTTGCAAAGCCGATCACACTCTACTATAGCTGTGAAAGCTGCTCTATACTTAGCCTCACAACTAGATGTGGCAATTATAGGCTGCATCTTGCTGAACCAAGAGATGCATGGAGCTCCAAGCATAAAACAGTTGCCGCTGTGTGACACCCTAGTGTCGTAACATCCTACCCAGTCTTCGTCTGCGAATGCATGCAAAACAAGTGGGGCCTCTGAACCATAGAATAAACCCAAATGCTGCGTGGCCTTCAAGTATCGAAAGACCCGCTTCACTGCTTGCCAATGCTGCGTACTAGGCTTGTGCATGTACCTGCTGAGCTGGGAAATGGCATACTGAAGATCAGGCCAGGTATGACAAAGGTATATGAGGCAACCAACAGCCTGCTGATAAAGGAATGCATCGAATGGCAGACTTCCATCCTCTGAGGAGAAACGAAAGCGAGTAGAAACTGGCTTGCAATCCTTGAACTAGAAGCAATCAAGAAGCTGTCCAATATACTTGGACTAACTCATCATTATACCTCCCTCAACATATGCAAACTCTATGCCCAAATAATAGTGCAACCGGCCCATATCTGTCATGGCAAAAGACTGCTGTAAATCAGCCTGGAAATCTGCAATTTGTTCCATATCTGGCCCAGTCATAAGCATGTCATCCACATATAAAATTAGAATTAAAAATTCTGATGCACTCTTTTGAACATAAAGAGTGGCCTTGGTGGCCTTGGTTGGGCTATTTTGAAAGCCACTAACTGTCAAAAATGCATGTATCTTCACATACCATGCCCGAGGTGACTACTTCAAGCCAAAGAGGGCTTTTCTGAGCTGGCAAACCATATTTTCAGAACCTAATTGCTCAAAACCAGGTGGCTGAGTGACATAGACCTCTTCCTGAAGATCACCATGAAAAAAGGTAGTCTTGATGTCCTGCTGATGAACCTCCCAATGCTGATGAGATGTCATAGCAATAAGATACCTGATAGTAGTAATGCGTGAGGTGGGAGCAAAGGTTTCCTCAAAGTCAATGCCATGCTACTATGCATATCCCTTTGCAACCAAGCGGGCTTTGAGGCGGTCAACACTGCCATCAGCTTTCCTTTTCACCTTGTAGACCCACTTTGTGCCAATGGCACGCTTGCCTGCTGGCAAGTCACACAACTCCCAAGTGTTGTTTGCATGAATGGATTCAAGCTCATCCTTCATGGCATCCATCCATTCCTTGCTGTCAAAGGCATCCTTGTGACATGGTTCCTCATTGCAAGCAGTAGCAACCAAAGCTACAGCCAAATAGTTGCCATGCATCTATTTATGCGCACCTCTAGTGCGGTTTGGCATAGCATGCTCCTGTGCAACTGCCTGCTCAATAGCATGATCATCAACAGAAGGCATATCAGGCTGAGCAGGAGCTATTGGTGGAGGATGTGCACTGGTAGAAGTGTATGGCACAACACTCTGCACTAGCTGCATTGGATTTGTGGGCGACTGAAAGAGAGGCAACAATGTATCAAAGACATATGAGGAATCAATAGTTGGCTGTTTTTTGCATTCCAGCCAAGGTAAAGGCACATTTTCAGCGAATACAACATCCCTACTGACAATGACCTTGCCCGTGCTGGGATGCTCTAAACCTTTGGAAGCACTATTTCCTAGTTAAGACCAATCATGAAAGTCTCAAGTATTTCCTAAAGCAGCCTCTTAGATGAAATGGTCTACCTTTCTGCAGTCATTTCATTTTCAGATCCAGTACACCCCAAGTAAAGAAAATGCAGTGGCGGACGCTCTCTCCCGTAGATCAAAGATCCATCACATCTCAATCACTTACTATGATGAGCTGACAGCCCTTAAAGACTCATATGCGGGAGATGTTGATTTCTCACAGATAGAGGTATCATCCTGCCTACCAACTTAGAAATTTATACTTGTTTGTGCTGGAACATAAAACACCTTATGCTGGTCATAGGGGTGTTGTGGCTACATTTGCAGCCATGGAAAAACTTTTTTATTGGGCATGACATGAAAAAGGACACTACTGCCTTTATTCAGCGTGTCTACCATGTCAAAAAGCCAAGCATGATAGAGGAAAACTTAAACGTTTGCTACAGCCTTTACCCATTCCAGAAAGACCTTGGGAACACATCACTATGGGTTCATAACTGGAATTCCAAGGACAACCAAGGCAATGATATGATTTGGGTAATCGTGGATCGCTTCAGCAAACAAGCCCACTTTATTCCTTGTACAAAGAACCTCAAAGCCCCTAAAGCTACACAGTTATGTGGTGCCCTTAGCCATAGTCTCAAATAGAGATTCTAAGTGTACAAGTAACTTCTGGCAAGCTCTGTTTGAAAATCTTGGAACTACATCTTGTGCAGTCATGTTTCCTCCAGGATGTTCCTTTCACTCCTTTCAGAGCGGCTCATGCCTCCGTAGACACATATTGGGAGATTCTGGCTAGTATTTCAGCTTGGCATATTTGGAGGGCCAAAAGTACAGAGGCGATGGAGAGTTCCCAAGTTCACCCTTCCCAAACTATGGCCAGTATATGGACTAATACTATACACACTTTGATGCCCATATGGGCGAGCATGCAGGGATCTTCGAGAGCAACTACCGCTAGAAGGGATATTTTTCAGAGTTTGGAGAGGATCTCCTTTCTTCTCAGAGTCTCCTTCAGGGTTGAGGTGGCACTTTCAGCCTCCACCCTAGATTTTTGTTAGCTCTTTCTGAGCTGGTTTATTCTTTCATGCATGTCATGATGTACTACCGCACTTGAGCTTGCTCGTGTTTTTCGTTCATACTTAATCAAGTAATCTTTTTGGGGAAAAAAAAAACTTGGAACTCTTCTAAGTTTTTCTTCGGCCTTCCATCCAGAAAATGATGGCAAAATAGAAGTTACCAACAACACCCTTCTGTATTTGCTTAAAATTTATGTTCATGATCAGTAAACCATTTGGGAAAATATTCTCCCAATTGTAGAGTTTGCTTAAAATAACACCATTCATTCTTCCATTGGAAAGACCCCTTTTGAGATTATTTATGGAAGATCCTTACCAACTCCTCTGATGCAAACTAAAGAGAAAATCTTTGCTGCTGATCAATTCGTTGTAGACTATGACTCCTGCTTATACCACGGTCCGTTCAGCCATTCAGAAAGCCCAAGAAAAACAAAAGGCTACTGCCCATACAAGACAGAGGGATTTTGGAGTCAAAGAAGGCCAATGGATGCTTTTGAAGTTTGAGAAAGCCAAGTTGAAAACTAAGGTCGGACATAAAAGAATCTATCACAAACTTTCTTTTAGGTATTATGGCCTTTTCCAAGTGTTACAGAAGATGATCAACAACGTCACAATTCGGTTGAGCCTTCCACCTCACTCGAAGATACAAAATGCTTCTCATATATATATATATATATATATATATATATATCAGCTTAATCAAACCCTATGTTGGGGACCCACCTCAAGAGCCGAGTCTTGAAGATCCGCCCGAAGTTGAACACAATGAGATCCTTCTTATCCCGGAGCAGCTGATCTTCCATAACTTCATCACGGAAAGGCGCAGAAAGACTCAAAAAATGTACCTCCTTAAATTTAACAAAGAGCCATCCACAGATGCAAAATGGATGGACAGAGCTATGTTTCAAAAATTCCCTATGATCTTGGATGCTTATGAGGAAGCATTTCAAGTGAGGACAACAGAATGAAAGACGAAGGGAATGTCACTCCTCAGCAAACTTGTATCCACTTGCTTGGTAATTTTTCTTTTACATTTCAATTTTAATAGCATGTTTTCTAAAAATAGATGAAAGTTTTCCTGCAGTTTCAGTTAAATGGGGGCTAGTTTTAGCATTTGAGGGTGGACCCTTTTGTCTGGGTTTATGGGCATTATGATGCCTTCTCTTTGAGAAAGGACATCACGTAATCATACCGCACCTAAGTACCCCTCTTTGAGACCAATCAAATGCACAAATTGTAGACCAACCTAGCAACCATCCAAGAGAATGTCTCAAGGATTTGGGTGTGAGCCAAGGAGCGGTGGGCTGGAAAAACTTGCCAACTTGGGCAAGGGGGTGGGCTGGACCAATAAAAAAAGGCCCTCGCTCCCTCATTTTTATGTCCCTCCTCCCTCCTTGGTGTAGCAGCCCTCCTCGCTTCCCCATCTTGGTGCAGCCATCCTTTTCTCAGGTCCTCTTGGTGGTGCAGCAATCTTCTCTCTCTTCTGCCAGGTTCTCTCTCTCTACAGCAGCCATCTTCTCTCTCTGCAGAAATCTCCTTCTCTTGTCACTTGTGGATCAGCAGCAGCATCCTTTTCTCTGCCCCCTACCTTGGAGCAGCCAAAGCACTCTCTCTCTAGACCATTACTCCACTCTAGGGTCTTCTATCTCTAGACTGTAGCACCCTTCTCTGAGTTTTTCCTCTCTCTAGCCTCAGAATCCAGATCTTTTCAGCAAGGGGAGGCTGCAATTGCACCAAGGGCTCCATCCTCAAAGGAGCAAGGAGTAAAGAGGAGCTTATATCTGAGTTTTTGTTTGTTTTCAGCAATTCCTACTCTCATTTTCGCATTGTGGTTTCTTTTCCTAGAAACCTAGAATATGCTACTAATGTTGGATGAAGTTTGGATTACACAGGCATCTTCCTTGCGGATTGTCGTGCCCAAGGAGTCCCGTTCCCTCTAGTTCCAGCATTGATTCATTCCTTATAAAGCTCAATTTGACCGACCCTTGTTTTTCAGTTGTGTCTGAGTTCGAGAGAGAGAGAGCTTAAGGCAAAGTTTGTAAGGTGCATTTGCACCTTGGTCTTGTATCTCCATTTCGGCAATAAAAGAGCCTGGATAAGGGGGGGGGGGGCGTCTTGGCTCCTCAATTCCATGAATTTCTCTTATTGCTCTTTTAAGTTATCAACATTCTCACTCATGCAAACTCCAATCCAACTTGCATTCATGTGCATTGTGAGAAGATCTGTGCATCAGTACTCAACACAGAAGTTAGCCTAGTCATAGAGCTTCAGGAATTCAGAGTCATGGGGCAAGCAAGTTTCCAAGTAAATCACGGGACCATGGACCATATACTCACGCTCAAAGGATCATCGAGGAGGCCAAGGCACGGAGACAAAGGGTGTAGTGTTGCTTTGTGGATCTCTACAAGGCTTTTGACACGGTGCCAAGAGCCCAACTTAGATGCTTACAGAAGCTGGGATACAATCATCTGGGCAATCGTGGCACTTTATGAGAGAGTCTAGGGCAAGGTTCAGATTGGTCCAGGGTGGCCATTGGAGTCAAACAAGGTTCTCTATTATCATCGCGACCTTTTTCAGCGTCTACATTGATGATCTTGAGACCGGTTTCTCTCTAGCCCGATCCTTACTTCATATACTTCTATATGTAGATGATGTGGTCCTACTATATTCCTCTACAGAGGGGCTTCAGCGACATCTAGACGCACTACATACTTTCTATGAGACACATGACTTGAAGGTCAAGCTTGGTAAAAGCAAGGTCATGATCTTCAACACATCCCCGGCAGTCATGGACAGAGAGCATTTTACCTTGAATGGGTTGCCAGTGGAGGTAGTTGCATCCTATACCTACCTGAGGATCTTGTTCTCCGGCTCGAGCAACACTGCTTTCGCTCACTTCCAGAACCCTCAAACCAAGTCTCTCCTCTTCGACTCTCTGGTTCGACCCGCAGGTGTGTATGGCAACCCTTGTTGGGGGCCTCATCCATCAGAGACATAGGGGGCTCGAGTTGAGAGACTTCAGGGTCTCATGCTTTCACACATGATCCACAGTAAGCCTTATGTCTCCCATCAGATAGTTCTGACTGAGTTCAGGGCATCCCCACTACAGCACGATGCAACATTCCAAGCATCTCTTCCACATTCGGCAATATTGATCTTGCACCAGAGGGTGACATAGGCTCCCTTGGTTGGCTTTGTGCTCCTCCATGACACTATTAGTAGCAGCAGAGGGTGATCAAAGGTGTTGGTATGCACGTACTTGCAGATGGTTTGAGAGCCTTGGGCTCAATATAGACAAGCTACCCCCTTCCAGTATAGCATTGAGGCCCCCTCTATCCCACTCACATATCACGAGGTGAACAAAGTCATGCGAGAGGATCTCATACAGTTACACACATTCAGGACTTGGCTGGCACCCCATGAGCTCCTTATGAAGCTCAGCTTCTACAGAGACCACTGCCTATGAATTTCGGAGAAGGGCTTTATCGATCCACCAAGATACATGCAGAGGATCTCAATTGGCCACTTTTGGGTCTCGTCACAACGCCTCCGTATAGAGAGCGGTTGAGCGGAGGGCATACCCAAGAGAGGGCCGCATCTGTACCCTGTGCAAGTTCCGGGAGATCAAAGCTCCCTACCCAACTTCCTATCCTACCTAGACCAGAAATGTTTGGCAACTTTCATTCATGAGGCCGTACAGCACAGGGAGCGGTGGCACTCGTTCACCGTAGCACTACAACCAGGAGACTTCAACGAGTTGCACATGCCGTCAGCCACCAGGGCCCTATCACAAGATTTTTGCCCCTGACTTCCACTCACACATCAACGATCCCCTCCTAGGGTTGATGCTCTCGCTGGCTTCCACTCGGAGAGTTTTTCCTTTTATGTACCGACACCGTTATGGGCAAGATTATGGATTTTTGATTTTGTAGTCGTCTTGGGTGTTGATGACCGTTTAGTGGCTCCACCCATCAATTCAATGTATCATCTTCTTTTAGTCTCATAGACCCTTTTTGGTCTTCCGAAGACCTTAAGAGACTGACTTTCTTTCTTTCTTTATCGACATCAACTTCCAAACTATAAAGCAGTTATGATGGTTTCACAGCTTAACAGCAATGCTACAGAATAATCTGTGGAAATATCATAGAAAAACATCAAACTCCTTTGCAATAAGCCCTAGCTATTCATACGCGCATGCATTTGTCATGACCTAGCCTTAAACATCACAAACTTGGACCTTGCATCATCCTAGTTAACAACCACACATAAAAGATAAGAAACATGCCCACACCCTGCACAACTAAAACCCCCCTTTATTACAGAATAGGTATGACACCTACCAACTCACTTCATATCAATAGTCCAAGCTCTTGGCATTGCAAAAGATGCCATTTGGGTAATTGTGGCTATAGCCAAGAGAGAGACCTTTTTCCGAGTTTGGAGAGGATCTCCTTTCTTCTCTAAGACTATTTCGAGGTTGAGGTGGCATTTTCAGCCTCCACCTTGGATTTTTGTTAGCTCTTTTTGAGCTGTTTTTTCTTTCATGCATGTCATGATGTACTCTCACATTTGAGCTTGCTCTTGCGGCTTTCATTCATACTTAATGAAGTCACCTTTTTGCCCCCAAAAAAAAAAAAAGATGTCACTTGGGTAATTGTGGCCATATACAAGAGAGCTATAGACGGAGTATGCACCCCGTAGGGTAGCCTGAGGAGGTGAGTAGCACCATTGCTGTGTAGCAGACGTGCCCTGTATACCCCACCCTCTTTGAGCTCTGCGTTGATGAGCTGGCTTCCTTGTGGAGAACATGGACGTCAATAGCATACTCTTGTCCCCATCCGACTCCATGTAGATGACCTAGGTGAGACAGCAAAAGGTCTAGGAATTCATTTGGAAACACTACATGATTTTTGTGAGAGCTCAAACATGAAGGTCAACCTTGGCAAAACCAAGGTTATGATATTCAGCACTGACAAGAGACAACTTCACCATGAGCCATTTGTTCTTGTAGGAGAGCTGGTTAGGTTGTCAAATCCTATGTCTTCACCATGAACCAGCAACCTGGGCACAGTTGCCTAGAGGACATGCTTCACTAGCAAGATTGGAGTGACAGCATTTGACGCCAATTTCAGATGTGAATCGCAAGAGAGAATGAGTCGGTAGAATTCGCAAGGCTAAAGGTCATGATGCTCTCACAGTTTAGACAGTTTTTTATATACACAACCGTAGATATGTATGATTGATTGCAAGCCTATATGATGAGGCAAGAAGAATAACACGCTTTTACAGGCAATAGTCCACACATGTGCTCATTACCATTCATTATAAATTACAAGTATTTTCACTAAGTCGTCCTCTTGATTTTTTTCCCCCTAACTAATTTAAGAATTCAAAAGAGAAATGTCATGTATTCTGTCTTCAGCAGCCATTCAAATTGTGCAACGAGTTCTCAACCAAAGCTACTGAAGTTATGCCTTTACATCAAAGCTAGTGAAGTGTATGCTTTTACATCAAAGCTCCAAAGTGAGGGGTGACTCAATCATGCTGAAGGTTGGAACTCAAGGAGAAGGCTATTCAGAATGTTCACCATCACTCTCTTTGTCCACACTATAACTGCTTGTGAAGGACAAGTCACTTGAAAAGTGACTTGAAAAAAGTATTGTTGTGA
This sequence comes from Dipteris shenzhenensis, assembly GCF_047967505.1. Classification (NCBI taxonomy): domain Eukaryota; kingdom Viridiplantae; phylum Streptophyta; class Polypodiopsida; order Gleicheniales; family Dipteridaceae; genus Dipteris; species Dipteris shenzhenensis. Next base: position 14,573,611 of record NC_141606.1, read on the forward strand.
AGGAAGAAACGTGCATCAGACTCAACTTCATACAAAAAAGTGGTACTCAACTTTTTTTAGCAGTTCTTAACCAACCATACTCTTCTAGCAACAAAAACAAATAACAAAACCAAAAACAAAAGGCAAATAGCAACAAAGACACTCAAAGAATAGTGTAGCTAACAATGAGGCAGCATACTTACATTAAGCGATGGTCGAATGATTTCCACCACAGCAATAAAAAGATTCTAATAGACACCGCTAAAGTTGTCAACTCATAGAGGGCGGGACCGTATCGGTTACGCTGTTCCTCCATAGGCCTGTCAACACAATGGCCAAGTTCTTACTCTTCCATATGCTCTGCTCCATGCTTTTAATCATCTCTTTTTGGAAGATGGATACAATACCAAAGTGTTAATAGAAAGTTGTATGGAAACCAACCCATGATGATCATTGATCTGCCGGACAAAATCAAGTAAAACCTGCACATTGTAATGATGTCTTTTACGAGGGAATCAAAAGTGTAACAGTCTTGGTGTTTTCCAATTCAACGAGACCATGTTAGCAGCAAATAATGCATCAAAGAAACATACCTGGGGTACTCCTACCAAGTACCTAACTATGGTTCTGTATACGCCAGTGGCAGAACCAAGTTGTGCAAGTTGCCTCCGCCTATGAGATACACAGTATAAGCAGGATAAGAAAATAAAGAAAGTCCATTCTAGTAAACATGATTCTCCACCTACCTGTCCATTTGTTGCTTCCATAAAAGAGCATATTTATCATGAATGCTTCCCCCACTGCTCAAGAGGGAATCAATTTCTAACTTTCGCTTGTTTTCAGATCGCTCACGCTGCTGTTTGAGGAGAGATCCACGGAAATCTTGAGGCATATATGTCACAACTGCAACCATATTTTGTCAAAGCCTCACTACCGATAATAACAAATGCTGATTCTGGAACGTCACTTACAGAGATGAGGAACTCAAATCATGACAATATTATCCCCAACTGGCCAAGAGAAGATGAAATAGTGACAATGACATGATTTCTTGCATGAGGAACAATACATGACCCACAAATTACAAGTCCCCAATCCTAAGCAGCTCTGGTATCACCAGGTCATCTATGTTACCAAGTGTGCAAAAACAAGCACTATCAGGAGGGAGCTTAGTAATCCCAGAAAAACGTTCTCACACGAGTGTTCCAACATGCTGTAGAGAAGGGGGTAGGGACAGATTTGGAAAAAGGGAATAGAGGAGCAGAAGTGGGAGAGGAAAGAGAGGGGGGAAGAGGGAGAGGAAGGGTAGGAGAGAGAGAATGAGGTAGGAAGAGAGGGAGAGGTTGAGAGGGAGTAGGAAAGAGGGAGAGAGAGAGTGAGTGAGCGTAGGCAGGAAGGAGGAAGGGAGAGTAGATAGGATTAGATGTCACATCAAAAAGTCCCTTACAATCCTTTTGGGTTGACTTATATAGTCCCCCACAGTTCCCACATTTCCCCTACTATTCTCCCATCTATTTCCCCCTTAAAATCCTTCTTTTTCCCACCTTCATTACAGCCATCCCTTCCCAAAGAATTTTGCCCTCAAAATTTCCAAGAGGGTGCCCTGGATGAGAAGGATACAACAGAAACTGATCAGCTTTGTAGGAGATAGGGGTAGTCCTGCACAATGCTCTCAGGTTGCCAAGAATTCTCATCTTCCATTAAACCTTTCCATTTGATGAGGTATTCTGTGTAGGCTTTGTTCCTGAGTACATGATCTCTGAAGCCCTTGATTTGCTCCGGCACATAGATTATGTGGCCCTCTTCATCCATAGGAGGCAGCTCAGGAAGAACCTGGACATGCTGTCCGACATGTGGTTTCAGCAAGGATACATGGAAAACATTATGGATCTTAGAGGTACTGGGTAGTTCCAACTGATATGCTACCTGCCCAACTTTGCGGATGATTTTGTAGGGGCCATAATACCTGTGGGCAAGCTTTGTGTTGGTATTACCTTTCAGCGAGGAATATCGATTCTTATGGAGACGTAAATGCACATAATCCCCTTCTTCAAAAGATAAGTACCTCCTTTGTTCATCCGCATACTTCTTCTGCTTGGCTTGGGCATCCTGCATATTCCTCTTAGCCAACTGCAGAAGGGCATTCATACTCTCCAAATCATTCCTTGCTTGCTGATTTTTCACAGCCAAGTCTGCAACCCTGGAAGGCATCCCAAGACTTCTGCGTGTCATGACAGTAATGCCTTAGATACTCCTCCACCCACTTGTTCACCCTCTCTGATTGACCATCCGTCTGTGGATGATAAGCAGTACTAGGCGCAAGGGAAGTACCAACTGCAGTGAATAACTCCTGCCAAAAGTGACCCATAAATTTAGCATCCCTGTCACTGACAATCTCCTGAGGAAAACCATGGTGCTTGAACACATACTCAATGAATTGCCAGGCAACCTGTGAAGCAGAGTACCGAGTTTTAGTCGGTATGAAATGGGTCTGCTTAGTCATCCTGTCAACCACCACAAATATGCTATCCCAACCCTTATCTGTAGAAGGCAAGCCTGTAATGAAGTCCATGGCAATGTGAGTCCATTTGCCTTCAGGAATGGGTAGCGGTTGCAGAAGGCCTGCGGGTAACCGGCTGTCCACTTTATTTTGTTGGCAGGGCAAACATTCACTGACAAACTTAACCACATCTCGCCACAAACCATCCCAAATAAAGCTCTCCTTGACTTTTTCATATGTTTTTGTGATACCCGTATGCCCTGACATAGGGGCTGAGTGCATTTCCTGTAATACCATCAACCTGTACTTGAGTCTGGCACAAGATAAATTCTGTCTCTGCACCATAACAGTCCATTGCGGAGCTGAAATCGAACATGTCCTTGGCTGGACGGACTCTGTAACTCCACAAAAATAGGAGCCGCATCAGAATTTTGCATGTATTCCTCCTGAATCCCAAGTATCCACCCCTGATGAAGCGTGGAAATGGCAGACAGTTTGCATGACCACATCCTGGACAAGGCATCAGCAACCACATTCTCTTTCCCCTTTCTATATTCAATGTCAAAATCATAGGACTGAACTGCAGCCAGCCATCTCTTCTGCTTCATGGATAAATTAGGCTGCGTTAAGAAGTACTTGAGTGTCCTGTGATCCGTTTTGACCTTAATCTTGCTACCGTACAGGTAGTGGTGCCATTTTGCAAAAGCATGCAAGATTGCCAGCATCTCTTGATCATAAACATGATAATTCATTTCTCTGGCATTAAACTTCCTGCTCTCAAAAGCAATCACACCATGCTCTTGTTTTAGGACAGCCCCTAAACCTTTGCCACTGGCATCCGTCTCAATAATGAAAGACCGTGAGAAATCAGGGCACACCAATACAGGTGCATTGCTAAGGGCATTCTTGAGGTTATTAAGGTGAGTTGTGCTGCTTCGGACCATTGGAAGGCATCCTTTTTCAGCAAATCAGTGAGAGGGGCAGCCCTTTTGGCGAAGTGCCTAATGAATCTCCTGTAAAAAGAAGCAAGACCCAAGAAACCTCTGAGCTGCGTGGTTATTTTGTGGCTGCGGCCACTCCTTAATGCATTTCACCTTAGCTGGGTCTACCCTGATTCCGTGCCTGCTTACAACATGACCAAGATACCTCCTCTGCCATAAATGTGCACTTGCTGGCCTTGGCATAAAGCTGATGCATTCTCAAGATTTCTAGCACTTGTCGGACATGGTCAATGTGTTCCTGTGCATCCTTACTATAAATGAGAATGTCATCGAAAAATACCAGCACACATTTGAAAAGAAGGTGGTGTAAGATCTTGTTCATGAGTGCCTAGAAGGTGGCTGGTGCATTAGTCAAACCAAAAGGCATCACCTTGAACTCATATAATCCTCTTTCTGTACGAAAGGCAGTCTTATGCTCATCACCCTCTTTCATCCTGATCTGATGGTAACCTGACCTCAAATCAATCTTAGTGAAATACTGAGCACCCTTGAGTTCATCCAGCAGGTCATCAATCCTGGGAATAGGAAACCTGTTCTTAATGGTGGTCTTATTCAATTCTCTGTAATCAATGCACATACGAAAAGAGCTATCCTTCTTTTTCACCAGGAGTACTGGAGATGCAAATGGCGAGGTGCTATGAGCAATGAAGTTTTTCTCAAGCAAATCTCGCACCTGTGTTGCCACTTCTTCCCGTTCAACCTTAGAGAGTCGGTACGGGGCCTTGTTTATTGGTTTACTACCATGTTCCAGGACTATGGCATGATCAACATCTCTTTTTGGGGGCAACTAAGATGGCATATCAGCAAACACATCCCCAAATTCTAAGAGCAATTTCTGCATTTCACAATTATCCACATGGGGAATACCACCCTCCTGAGGTACAGAGACATTCAATGCATAAATGGCACTTTCGTTCTTGAGCTCCCTAGCTAGCTGCCTTGCTGAAATGACCTGCAATTTCTGATTCACAATGCCCTGCAATGTAACAGTTCTACCTTTGTGGCAAAACTCAAGAGATAAAGCATTCAAATCTATACTGATTTTCCCCAGGGATTTCAGCCAATCACAACCCAGGACAGCATCTATGGGTCCCATATCCAATGCCAAAAGATCACCTGCAAACTCATAATGATCAGAAAACTTGATCCTGGCATCCTGGCAACAATGTCTGCTGATCATGTGCTGTCCATTCGCGATCTCCACTTTCAGACCATGGTCTATCTCTGTAGCAACTAATCCCAATCTTTGCAATGTTCTACAATTAATGAAACTGTGAGTGCTGCCACTGTCTACCAATACATGGACAGATCTGCCATTAATCATTCCCTTCAACCTGATTGTGTCAGCACTTTTGGCACCCATCAAGGCATGTAGTGAGATGGTATACAGTGTAGGCTGGGCATCCCAATAAATCTGTTCATCATCCATAGGAACATTACCATTAGCATCACCTCTGACAAGAAAAGGCATTGTAGGTTGATGCTCCAACACAGAGAGTGTTGGCTTACGGCCTTTCCTACTACATGTAGGCTGAATATCAATCTCATGCATCACATGAGTGGTTTGCTCAATAGCCCCACCCGGATCAAAAGGAAAAACAGTCCCCTTTGTGGCATCCGTGTCAGGAGACTCATCTACATCATGAACTCCTGTCAATTCCTCATGAGAGACATCATGGGGGTCTGCTACATCAGCCACTTCATCATCATCAGATAATTCAATTATCATGCTGAGTTTGGCTGAGCTGGCATTCTTCATTTTGCACACATCTCGGTGCTCAGGTGTCCATTTCTCTCGACACCTAAAGCATAAATTTGCCTTCTTCCTACTGTCCATTATGGCTCTGGAATGTTGTTTAACTTCTGATTTGCCAAAACCAGCGCTGGGTTTGACACCTGTCTTTGCATCCATGGGCCTGTATGGCTTTGCATATGGCATCTTACTTCTAGAAACCGTTGGATATCATGGGAAGGAAGCAGCTGCTGGTTTCTTATCAATCCAATCAGCAGAAGTTGTCTTCCTGTCAGCATCATAAGCAGTACCATAGAAGCTATGTGACACATGCTTGTACTTGCCAGCATATTTTGGCTCAAACACCTCAGCAAGCTGGGCTGCTCGCTCAATGGTTAGAGGATTGTGAGCTCTCACATCAGCAGCTAGAGAGGGATCTAAGCCTTGTATAAAACGCAGCAACTTCCCTTTCTCAGAAATATCATGTACAAACAAAGAAAGTCTCCAAAAACGCTGCAAGTACTCCTGGACCGTACCTGTTTGTGACAGTGCATAGAATTCAGCAAGGTACTGTTCAAGGATCAGGGCCGAGACGAAGGTCGTGACCATAAGCTCCTTGAACTGTTTCCAGGTGGTAGGCTTCTGAGGTGACTCTCGCATGTAACGCCACCATGTATGTGCATAATCCTGTAAATGCATGCCAGCAAAAATGATCCTCTCCTCATCATTCTTAGGGTAGAATCTTCAAGCTTCGTGAGCCACTCCTCCAACTCATTGGGAGTGCGAGTGTCACCCTTAAACTTATGCACAGAGATTTTATCTTTCACATCTTTGGCTGCGTTATTCCTATAGTGACTACCAGCATACTCACACTTGAAGCTCACATACTGTGAAAAGGACATCTCATTACGAACATCCTCAGGAAAAGCCCTATATGAACGTAAGGCATCTGAAAGCATATCATCCATGTTTGCATGCTGCCCACTTCCAGCATCATGCTGGTTAGGAGAACCACTCCCCTGATGCATAAAGTGCATCTAGCTGAAAGCATTACCTCCCTGATATGCAGGCTGAGTCTGACTGAATGTATTAACAGGAGGTGTCATTGAAGCATGCAATCCCTGCTGAGTCTACCTGCCATAAACATCTCGGTGGGTGGGTGGCATAGAAAAAGGTTGAGAAGAGGACTGGCCCCTCTCCCAACTGCCCTGAAACCCAACACCCAATCCAGGCATGCTCGCCGTTGGCAAAAATGTGCCAATGGGCCGGCCCAAAATAGACGGCTCAGCCAATGAAATCTGCGAGCCAAATGGAGGCCTGGAATCAATAAGAGAAGTGCTCGGCGGCACGGGCAAGGCATCACCAAAATCAACATAATCCCCATGCTGGGGTGCATGCATAGAACCAACATCATAAGTGCGATGGCCATCAGCCATAAATCCCCTGTGTGGGTCAGGAAAATCACCCTGGCTATCCGACTGATCCCCGTGCTGGGGTGCGAGCTGCTTACCCTTATCGTGCATACTGATGGCGGTAGTGATCTGTTGCCCAAGGTTCTTACCCATCTGGGTGATAGCTGTATCGTGCATAGCCATAGCAGTGGTGAGCTGCTGACCCATCTGCTGAAAAGCCCCCTGAAGCATCGAGGCCAATGCATCTAGAAACTGTGTGTCGGTAGGCATAGCAGAAACTGCCTGTGAAGGAGATGCACCCTCTGGGACCAACATCTGCTCCTGCTGAGCAACATCGTCACCGTGCTGAGATGACTCATTCGACCGGGGTGCACGTTTGGGTGCCATGAGTGACACAAGGAAAATGTGCCCAGTGTCGAAGGCTCGATGTAGAGGCTCGAGAGGTGTCAGTAAAGAGGCTCAAATGCAGTCGTTGAAGAGGTTCGAAGAAAGCTCGGTGAAGAGGCTGGAATCTGAGTTTTTGCCCTTTTTCACCTCCCGCCCCCTTTCCAAGGGGGGTCCCTTTGTCACCTAAGACTGTTAGGACAGCACTAACCTAAGACCCCTATGACAGTTAGTACAAGGACTTAGTCTAACACAATCTAACCTACTAACTAAACCCTAGTTAGGTTAACCTAACCCACTAACTGAACCCAAACAAACCTACCAACCCAAACTAACCTAGCTAACTAACCCTGACCAACTAATCTGACTAACCCGAGTCACACTAACCTGATAACTGCAAGAAGCAACAGTATGGCAGCGACGGGTAGCGATGGGTAGCAACGGTGGACGACGGCACAGCACAACGGGGGACGGGTGTCATGGCAGCACAGCAAGGGCGTGGCGAAGAAGATGGATGGGTAGCTCGGAGATCACAACCACAGTGGTCCACGCATAAAGCAATCCAAGCAGAGCCCAACAGAGGAGAGCGGCCCCGAAATGGTCAGAAGCTACTGGTAGCTCGGAGATCACGTTGATGGCGCACAGCAGAGCAAGGTCTGGTCGCGTGGTCTGATGGGACGGGCAGCTCAAGGGCGTGGCGACGGGCAGCTCGAGGGCAAGACTGCCGTCGATGACAGAGGTGTGGAGCTCCGGATTAGTTGTGGTAGAATCGTGGATCTGCTGTTTGCTCGTGGTCATCAGGCAAGTTGCTGTTTGCTTCTGGACGGAGGGCTCTTGCTCGTGGGCTGCTGTGGAGCGCTGTCTTTCCAAATTGAAGCCTCTGACGCAGGCAACCTTAGTCAAGTCTGAACTCTTGACTCCTGCATCTGTACTTCGCTAGACCATAGTTGTTCTCTCTGGCCAGATTCACCGCTCTGCGGTTCGCGTAGGAGCTGAAGTGAAAGGTGAAAGGGGAAGCAAAGGTGCCAGAGTCGAAGCTCTGATACCAATGTAGAGAAGGGGGTAGGGACAGATTTGGAAAAGGGGAATAGAGGAGCAGAAGTGGGAGAGGAAAGAGAGGGGGGAAGAGGGAGAGGAAGGGTAGGAGAGAGAGAATGAGGTAGGAAGAGAGGGAGAGATTGAGAGGGAGTAGGAAAGAGGGAGAGAGAGAGTGAGTGAGCGTAGGCAGGAAGGAGGAAGGGAGAGTAGATAGGATTAGATGTCACATCAAAAAGTCCCTTACAATCCTTTTGGGTTGACTTATATAGTCCCCCACAGTTCCCACATTTCCCCTACTATTCTCCCATCTATTTCCCCCTTAAAATCCTTCTTTTTCCCACCTTCATTACACATGCGGCCACCAATGAATGCTCTATTAGTCAATATGACAAACTAGATGAACAAGTAGTCTCAAAAACATCAGCAATTCTAACGATAACACGCAAAGTTCTGATGCATTTCCTCTTGCACAAACCCAATGACAATGCCATATGAGGCAGATGACTTATATTTATCAGATTACAGCTCGTTCTTCAACTCATTACTTCCAAGAGTTGTGATATGGTGGCTATCATGATCTGCTTTCTCCAGAGTTATGGAAGTTGTGGCCAACAGAGACAAGACGTTTAGTTCTGAAAATATAGGGCATGTTCACGCTGGTTGAGCCAGAGTTCTGTCTTTGTTCAGTCTTCTTGCACCAATGCTTGTATTGCACTGTCTTTTGAGTGAGGTGGTGGGTTGCCAATTATAAAGCCTTCAGGCGGGACTCCCCACCTTGACCCCTTAATCTTGAATATTATTATCAATTTTGGCTCTCCTTTTGCTCTTCATAGGAAATATCTAAAAAAGAATCTTGAATTTTTAAGTACTTTGTAAGAAGGTGTTTTGCCCCCTCACAATTGGTATCAGCTTTGGTTTTTCTAGAGCACCTCTTATTGATACTTAGTAATTTGTGGACTCTTCATTTTTCAAACAAAGAATACAAGAGAAGAGGATTTCCTACCAAGATCATTCGAAGATCAACAGTACTTTCCAGCTTTTGTCTGTGTACATATTCAGCCATTTCCGTGGTCTCCAGTATTTTGTCATTGCTAAATATTCTGTAAGCGGGTGTGTTCTGCCACCTCACATCTTGTCTTGCAACGTTTCTTGTATTAGCAATGGTCCCTCCTCGAATGTAATTGGCCTCAACTGCTTTGATGTCGTGATTGTTGTCACAAAATTTCTAGCCAACATATTTACTCTAAGCATTGCCATTCGACAAGAATTCACTTCATGAACAACTGCCACCAGTTCATCCTTGATTACCTCAGTGCTTCTCTTTAACAAGTCATCCATTGTGAACAACCACTTTTAGATTAAAGAAACCTCGCCGTATTGTTCATTTCATACATATCTCATAGAATCATCCAAGCTTCACAAGTAGTACTAAATGTGTGAAATCACACTGCCAGGTAGTCCCAATAATCATGGTCAGCACCTCTCAGTTCCTTTCCTCCCATTCTTCCATCGCATTGGGTCAGCAACAAGCTGGCCAAACTTACCAAGATATCAACACTATCCTTGAGCTTCAGCTCCTTCCCCATGCTCACCCAAGGTATGTTAGAAAATGAAATTCCACCAAAGGGTATCCTGCTGCTGAAGACAAATAATGAGCCCTGGAATTACACGCAGAAGTGTTTCACTACGGAACCAAACTAAGAAGTTGTGTGTACTTCATAAACATAGATGTGTGTGTGCAAGCCAGAATAGACAGTGTATCCAAGACAAATTATAGAAGCAACACTTATATATTTCTGTCTGTCCACAAACTAGACACAATACAAAAAGGAGACGTGGTCCTTCGATCTTACCAAAATGTCCTCCTACTATCTACCTGGCACCTCTAGATCTCTGAGCCTGCATGCTCCGATGAGCTTATGTAGACTCTATGTCCAGTGATCCCTTCCACGTTGCTGTCCCGAAAGCCAGCCTAGGTGGGCAGCACCTCAAGCTTAGTCTGCAGCTCCTTATACCTCCTGAAATTAGGCCCAAGGAAACCCTACCTGTAGGATGAGGTATGAGGCCCCAAATGGCCCCTTATATAGGGGCTGAACCTGCCATGAAAACCGACTGAGCCTCCCCGACTGGATCTCTCCCTACCGGCTGACTAGATGGGGAGGCCTATAATGCCACATTGGGCCTTCTTGCCCAGGCTCTTGCTGGCCTGCTTGACCACGTGGCATCCAGCCACTGGCCCAGGCAGTTCCAGCCTTGTTTATCAGCCCCAAACCTGCCCATAGGGTCCCAAAACCTTGCTGTGCCTGTTCCACCTCTGTTCCGCCTGTCATCGGGCTTCCGCAGACTTTCGGAACTGCTCCAAACAGTCCGTACACATTTCGTACAGGTTCCGTGCCTTACTGATGTCATCTTCCTGGCCCCGCAGCCCTTGCTTGCTGGTTTCTCTGTGCAATTCTGTCCTCTCCAAGTATGGACAGGCTCTGGAACCTTCTCTGCCAGATCTGCCCTCCATGATGGATGTCCTCTGCCAACAAGTACTTGCCCTCTCTCTCCGCTGCTTACATGGCAGCCCATGTGCTGCCCATGTGGCAGCCCCATGTCCCATCCTATCATTTTATGGTCCACCCCCTAGATGCACTCCTCATATGGGGGCTCACAAGTGGAGAGGTGACCAACCCTAATCCAACGGCCCCCTCTCACCGGCCCACATTGGCCTAATCCAAATCCGTCAAGGAAGATGCTCCAGTAGCTCCCGTGTCGTAGCCCTTTGGAACACTTTGGTGTCGTCATAGTCTTTTCCTAGCTTTTCAACTTAGGATCCTGCTCCGCCAGGTACGGTTCCGCTTCCACACACCAGTCTAGTACACAGATCCTTGGCATGAACCCACCTTCAGCCATGAACCCACCTTCTAACTTGAGCACTCTAGGTTCCGATATCCCCCTCATGATGGGTGAACAGCCTGAAGTCCTCCAAGCACCAAGCTCTCAGATTCTATTTTAACCCGTCCTCCGCGCCTGGCTAGGTCTGCAACCAAACAGCATACCCGAGACATTATATCCTAGGCATATATCCAGATTACTTGGACGGTGAAGCCCCATGTGTGGCTCTGTGTTGTCGTCACCCTCTAAGTCACAGCCTTCTTCTAACCGTGAGTCCTTAAGTCCTATTGAAGAATCCCCCTCTGTGTCAGGGAACACCAAGCAAGCACCCATATGGTTCTAGGCACTCATCACTGTCCATCACCTTCTCCAAAGCTTTTGACTCCTCTTCTGACCAATCCTCAATGTCGGACATCCTGATAGTAACATCAGAGTCCATATACCTAATCTTAGCAACACTCGGACTTGCCACCAAGTAAAGTTCCTCTGTGACCACAAACTAAGCTGACTCCTATGGCTCTAAGCTAGCATCCTTCTTCTTCTTATCAGCCTTCTTCTTTTTGCAATCCTTCACAAAATGTCCTGGCTCATCGCAATAGAAGCATTTCTTTTCTTTCTTCCTCTTCTTCTTGTCCTCTTCATGTGAAGAGTTCGCTCCTTCGTCAAATTTGGGCTTGCCTTTACCAGGCTTACCCTTGCCCTTGCCTTTGCTCCTACCCAGAGCTACTAGGGTCTTGTCATCCTCATTCATATACAATCGTAGTACTTTTCCCAGGCTCCTTGTTGGCAACAGTGGAACCATCTCCTCGAAAGTCACCAATGCCCAATCATCATAGTCACAAAACTACTATAGCTCCGAAGGAGCATTCCCAACAATAGCCTTGCCATCCTATTCGAGCTCGTCCTTTGACCAACTACCGCCAGCTAATCCCGCACCACCTTCATCTTGGTGATGTGTTCCTATACCAATGCCCCTTCATCCATCCTCATGCCGTATAGCTCCATACCTTGATGTCTCCTGTGAGCTTCCTTTGAACCCAGAAACTTTCCCTTGCATTAGTGCATAAGCTGTAGTGGCATTCTCAACCAACTGAGACATATTGGAAACCCTTGTCTTTATGCACTAGTCCCAAATTTCCTTTGGCAACCCGCAGCAATATCTTTCAATTTGCTCGGTACATGTCTGTAAGAATTCACTGGCAGTAGGGCTTCCCAAAACTTCTTATTGTAGTCCTCCAAACTTTTGCAATTTGCAACATCCAACCTGTACCAGACGGTCATGATATCCACCTCAAAAGTGGTAGTCAGCCATGCTGCTGAGAAGACCTGCTTGAATTCGACCTAAGTGGTAGGTGCTCTGCCTTGCAAGAGGAGATTGGTCCACCATTGGAGTGCATTTCCCTTCAAAAAGATGGTTGTCTTTCGGACTTTGGAGGATTCTGTGAAGTGTCCACCTAAGTAGGCAGCATAAACTATTGCACGAATGTCAAAGCCTTCAATCTGTCCTGCATCCCATTGAAAGTCTCAAACTTGATAGTTGCCCCTCCCTCCTTGTAATCTTTCAATTTGCCTTTAGGGGTGAGATTGTCATAAACGGGGGGCTGTAAAAACGGTGGGGGCATCACTACTCCCGCATTCTGAACCATTCCAGCCGTACCCGTGGTGGCTCGCGATAGTCACCCTAGAGCTTGGGGTCCCACGCTCCCAGGTGGAGCGGAGGGTGTAGATGATATCCTGCCAGATGACAACCAAGGTAGCCGAGGGTGGAACTGGTTGCTCACCCATCACCAGACTGCAGCGAGCAACCCAAATGTTCCACGCAATAATGCCTCAGGATGTCCGTTCCAGGTTTTGGACGCGGTTATGGTCCAGTTTGCAGCCGAGGAAGATCTCCAACTTCTTCTGGCTGGCCACCCACGGAGGCTTGCCCATTGTCAAGAGGCTTTAGATAGACTCTTCGATGTGGACCCCTTCGAGGGAGAGGCGAGGGACATTGGAAGAGCAAGTGTAAAATTTTGTGATGAAAAGCAGCTCTTTTTCAGGAAATCTAGTGCTTGGAAAGCACAATGACAGATGAAGATACATGAAACTCTGTCACAACTCTATAGGGAGAGTTGAGAAGCTTGGACAACATGAACTCATGCTTTTAAGGTAAGAGTGTATGGATCAAAGAGCCACATTGCAAGCAGCATAGTCTTAGGATACAAAGGTGGTTCCATCTGCAGGTGTTCGTCCTCCATGCTCTTTTCCTTTGGGGGCTTACAAGTGACCCCTCATTTCTGACATTTGCAAAAGACATGACAAATCACAGACTTTTGCTGAATTTTATAAAGAGAGGCTTTTCTTTTTGAAGAGCAACTAGCAAAGCTACAAACAAAGGAGCTTCTCTTAGTTTTAAAGCAGCTAGATAGCTCTCAATTTCCAATGAAAAAAATATTTTCTCCCAAGGATTCTTCGAATTTCAAGGGAAAATTTCAATCCTTTGTCAATGTCTTATAATTATGGAAACCATAATCTTGCCTTCAAGAGAGTCAAAAATTTTAAGCCTTTAAAGAAAAATTCCAATAAAGAACCAACAGCAAGGATTGAAGCTCAATGGGGCGGTCCCTCCTGACAGCCTTGCTCCTCTTCCTCCTCCGGAGGACAGTGTATGGGAGGTAGTAGCCAGTACACAAAACATCGGATTGCATTTTCAGATAAAGTAAATCAGAACTGATGGAAAATTTGTCAGATTTTCACCATAGAAACCTTCAATTCTGCATGTAGCAATAGTGGAACAGCCTTAATGAACTATTCATAATCTTTCTAGAGAGAATAACGAATGAGAGCTACAAGGAGGGAGGAATTTGAGTGAAGGGGCTGGAAAGTCTTTTACTTCAGGTCAGAAAAAGGGATTGCCTCAGGCTGGATAGGTAAAGTCAGAAGCTGAAACTCAGTGAACAGCTTAGCAATGAGTACAGGAGAGTATGTGAGGGTAAAGGGTCAGATTGCAGGGGCTGCAGAGATAGCAGGAGTAGCTGAACTGGACCAGGGATGGCTGGTCTGACAAAACAGCCACTGTCTGGCTGTTTATATATGAATTTTGGCAAGCTGGGCCCTTGCCTAATCTCACCCAGCTACTAAGGGCTCCAGGATAGGCATGATCTCTCCTGAATCTGACAAGGGAGCATGTGGCAGTCCAAGGGTGAGCCTGGTGGACAGCCAGGCTACAAGATGAAAGAAAGAGAGCCACATGGGGTGGGGCTGCATGGGAAAGAAGGTTAGAGCTGCCAAGTGCGATTGGGCTTCTCAATGTAACACATGGCACGTTGACTGAGTCTTCAAGTGGCTGCCTCCCTCTATTACATTGTTTCCTTTCCCACAACAAATATATCTAGATGAATCCAGGAACATTCCCAAACTCATCCTCTTAAAACACAACATAGTGTAGTTTCAATCTCATGATAGTCACTCATAAGGTTGAAAACCATAAACTCCATCACGCATAGCAGGGACTAGCTACTATGACATCCCCACTGACGTCATCAGCGCCCAACAGTGGGGGTAGACCATAGTATAAAAATATGCTCTCACACATACAAATCCACACCCACACATACCTGAGCATCCATTTATACAAAGTCTTCGTGCTGAGTTTCTGTCAGCCCTCCGGAGGTGAAGGGCAGACTCAACCATGATGAAGGCTAGCACTAAAGCAGAAGGCTAGTCAAAAGTAGTCCAAAATCTATTCATTCAAGCTACAACTGTTTGTGAAGTCTAAACGATTTCATTTTAGTCTCTCCCAAACGAGCATCTAAATCTAGCTGATAGGGCAACGCACCATTTAAGATGAGAGAATTATCGCAATACCAGCAAGCTTCACAAGGTGAAATTTGCATGTCCACTAATATGGCAGAAGCATATACCTAGATGAATCCAGGAACGTTCCCAAACTCATCCTCTAAAAACACAACATAGTGTAGTTTCAATCTCATGATAGTCACTCATAAGATTGAAAACCATAAACTCCATTACGCATAGCAGGGACTAGCTACTATAGCATCCCCACTAACGTCATCAATGCCCAACAGTGGGCGTAGACCATAATATAAAAATATGCTCTCAGACATACAAATCTACACACCCACACATACTTGAGCATCCATTTATACAAAGTCTTCGTGCTGAGTTTCTATCGGCACTCCAGAGGTGAAGGGCAGACTCAGCCATGATGAAGGCTAGCACTAAAGGAGAAGGCTAATCAAAAAGTAGTCCAAAATCTCTTCATTCAAGCTACAACAGCTTGTGAAGTCTAAACAATTTCATTTTAGTCTCTCCCAAACAAGCATCTAAATCTAGCTGATAGCGGGCAACACACCATTTAAGATGGAAAGAATTATCGCAATACCAGCACGCCGCAACATGGACGAAAACTTCACAAGGTGAAATTTGCACGTCCACTAATACGGCAGAAGCATATACATTTGCCTCCTATTACATTGTTTCCCGCAACAAACTTTGATTTTAAAAATGATCCCAGAATTCGATGAATCGGAGTTATCCAGAAGGGAAAGATCTTCCTAGTATTTTACTGACTAGGGACCTCCACAATTATAGGGGAGCGGTGACCAAAATTAACAGTTTTAAAAGACTTATCCTAAGTCTTCTGTGGAGCTTCTACATCTTTCCTATATCGGTGGTTTGTCTTAGAACTCTCTATAAAACAAGATATATCCTCCACAAGTTTGAGGAATTTCCTTGATAATGTCTGGAGGGCTCATCTGTTGATGAGCCATCAATTACGGATCAATCCAAGGGTTCAAATGGCATGGATACTAAATCTAAAGCATAAGCCATGCAGTATGACCAGATCAGCTTGTGTTAAGGGAAACGGATGTCAAGAACCAAGCCTCGATGTTGATACCATCAATCCCAATGTTGTTTGAAATTAAGATGACGTCCACACAAAAAGTATCACAATTGCAGCATACAAATCCATGATAAACAAAGCAGGCTTTCCATGATTCTACCTCCCATATCCATGATAGTCAGCTTACACACACCATGGTAAGACGCCAATTTCTTGAGCTAATCATTTAACTGTCCCAACTTGAAAACATTAGTCCCCATATCATCACTTACCCATGTTAAAAACTCTTTCAGAACTTTTGGTTTGGTACACCTCGATTTCCTTCAATGTAGAATTTAACTCTGAAACAATTTGAGAGAGCGCAGCTGGCAACTCGTTTAGTGCTGAAGACCCACCTTGGCAGAGCTGAAATGTTCAAGATACATCCATGTTAAGCTCCTTCAATATTCACAACAGCTTCTTTCTGAGATGGACAACTTGAGCAAGCAAACTCTTACAGAGGCAGGCCAGTTAGTCACATCAAGTAAGTCCAGTATTTCTTCAATCTGCTCACGATTTTTCCATAGGTTCTCGTCAATTTTGTGAGGTGGAACAAATCTCAATCCAGCCACTATCTGATTATCCCCTGCATATTCATATAAACGTCGCAATTAGAAAACGATGGCATGCTGGCAGTAAGGACTCAAAATATCAAACTTAAGACGTCAAATTAATGCATCTCTCACTTAAAGCCTGAAACGAAACATCAGGCGTAAACCGTGCTTAAGTCGCAGAGAGACGTGAAAATTTTAAGGCTTTTATCCAGATGCTAGGGCAAGGTTATCATATTCTCTACGAAAAAAATCGCCTCTCTGCCACTTACCACGTAAAACAATCTGACCAGATGTGGTGTAGAAAATTTTCATAGTTTCAATTCAATAAATCCTACTTACCCCTCGAATGATCGAGCTTCCCAACAACGCAGCGTGCAATTGGTCGGACTCTACCTGGCAGAACTCGCTCACTAACCTAATTGATCACGTATGGGCAGCAAAAGTAGTACATTCTCCAAAACCAGATAAAGAACCGTGGTGAAAACCCGCTTACAACCACGGATCGCAATGCTTCGCTACAGTGACAAAAGCCAGAATGGTCACCTGAGGTTTCGACTAGTTGAGACTCCATTTGCGAGCAGTAATCGGTGAGGGAGCTGCAGAGGGAGGCGATATCTGGGCAAGAAGGGGAGAAGGGGTAATTGTCATAGAATTTGGCGAGGTAAGCACGGGTGATGGGAACGAGGCCAGCAGTAGTGGCCATGAGGAGGATTGAAGCAGGAGATCAAGGGCATGAGAATGGCTATGGCGATGAACGAGGAAATCAAGAAGAAGGAGCCAGTTTCAAAAACTGTAGAGAATAGAAATGAAAAGCACAAAATTGCCTCGCACGAAAAGCACCCGCCTCTTTTCTTGTATTGCCAAGTCAGCTTCCTCCCACGTGGCCCCTCTCCTCCCACGTGGCCCCTCTCTTCCCTCCTGCTATCCTCGTTGGCCTCGTAGAACGGACGGTCCACAGACTAACACTCTGCGGGTGTGTTTACACTCCAAAGCCTCGCCCGCCCAAGCCTAATAAATTCATATGGCTCTTGGCGCGTAGGGGTGCTTACACACTGCCATGGTGAATCTTGTGCATGTCGCAAAAGGTTGTGGGTTCAAGACCCCCCACCTCAAAAGTGCATTTACAGATTGCATGATTTTAGGGGCCATTTGGGCCTTCCCATGTGGCAAAACACCCCTACATTTTTGGATGGCGGGTGGGCAAGCTAGCAGTGTGTAAAGAGCCCAACACAAAACGACCGCCCACTCCATGGCCAACTCCCCCAACCATGACATCATTCCCCAACTCATCACACATTGGTGGCATAAATTAGCAGCCTAATAACCGCTGGTGGCTGGTGTGAACCCGGCAGCTGTCTTCTAATTCTATTCCTTCTGCACGGGCAAGCCGGTGGTCTGAACCCACCCTTACGATGTTTACACACCGAGGGAAGGGGCATCCCCCTCATGTCTCTAACAAAGAGATTCGAATTCGCACCATAAGCCCCTCAACCTAAACCACGTAGGAATTTTCAACATGGTTACAAATAACGAAGGACTTGTTAGTGTTATGTTGTCCGCTTCGTGTGTTATCCAGACGCTGCCCATATCTTTTCTCACTTGGGCAAGCAGTGAGCGGCTCTGTAACTGCCCTCATGTAAGATTTCACAAACATCCACCCATGGCTTAGGAATAGGGGCGTACTTCCACATGGCAGTCTTTAATAAACCATTCAAAAAGTTTTTATTGTCCACTAGAGAATTTAATGGGCAGCCTCCCCAGGTCACTCAAGGTGTGAAAAAGTGGGCCATTTACTAGCTCAACGAACAATGCCCATGTTGTGTGAAGAAAAAGGCTACAACGTCCCAAGGATGTGCAAACACACTGAATGTTAATCAATGAAAGCATGCAACTACTTCACACACTACCGAAGTTGGTATATCCATCTATTGGAGTCCACATTCGTCCATGGCTTGCCTGCACATGGGCATAATGGGTGCCAAGTTTGGGTGCTCAAGCAATAGCCAGTTGTTCTTTGTTGGAGGACCCCATTTTCCCTGAAGATCCCCCCAATCTCATAGCTGATGAAGATTTTCCTATGCACTTTAATTAATGACATGATGATTTCGTCAATGACCCTGACCGGCCATCTCACGATCGACATGTAATAGGTGTGCCAATGCCAAATGGCTCCACGAAGTTTTGGCTACCCACACATTGGGCAAAGTTTAAGCCCCGCTCAATGGTGTGTATTCGCCCTGATTTGGAGTGGGTGATGGCAGCAAATGTAAGCGTCTTATTACAAGCGACTTGGATTTTTTATCTGTATCTATTCTTCAAGGGCTTTGATTTGTATTCTTTGGAGTCTCCATCAAATTATGGCTTACCACCATCATCTTCCTCCTCTGTTCAAGTGGTCAAGCTCGGCCCATCTGAGGCCCATCTTGTGTAAAAGTGCCATGCCTTGCATTTCGAATGGGTTAACCACTTCACCTTACTGCCATTCTTCAACCCACCTTGTCCCTCTAGACAAAGTGTCAGTGTTGATACTCAACCCATCTTGGATAAATGCACCATCAAGTACAAATTTGTCCCATGATAGTAGTTTCCACTAAATGTCACTTTATGTCGTTTTTTGTCTTGCTACATGTGCTGCTCAAGAATTTCATTGCCGTTTCGATAAGGTGGTTTATGTTTTTCCTTTTAAGAAACCTTTGATGGCTCTGATATTATGCTTTGATTTTGCTTGTACTTTATGGGAAAATTGGATGTTTTAAGGAATATGGTCATAGTAGTTGGAGAAGCGATACATGTTGGTCATAAGTAAACTTGAGGGCAACCACCACTATGGAGGTGGGTTGGGCACAAATGTGGTTAAAAGATATTTTGTCTTCATGTAAAGTTTGGGTATCCTTGTTCAAGGCTAGTTCAAGTTACAAGGACTTTCATTCATCACTTTGCAATTGGTGTCTAAGAGTGAATCTAGGTGAGCCTTTAGAAAGCTTTGTTTAGATTTTAGGTGTTAGGTGTTATGTTATTTTTAAATTGGTCATTATGAAGGTGTTCCATGTAGATTTCATATCTCATAATATTTATGATACCTATTTGTTTGCTAGGAGCTATTATTTTGATACTATCTCATTCTCTCCTAGTAAACATCCTTGTAAGGACCGATCATGTTGGTGGCTACTTTAATTATTGTCTCTATAGAAAATGTTGATATTCCCTATTTTAAGAATGTATTTCTTTTGGTTCAATATAATCATTGGAAAATGCATTTTTTTTGCATGCTTCCATATAACTTATGTATTCTTGTATTGACAATGACATACCCAAAAAGAAA
Source organism: Dipteris shenzhenensis (assembly GCF_047967505.1). Classification (NCBI taxonomy): domain Eukaryota; kingdom Viridiplantae; phylum Streptophyta; class Polypodiopsida; order Gleicheniales; family Dipteridaceae; genus Dipteris; species Dipteris shenzhenensis. Next base: position 14,593,301 of record NC_141606.1, read on the forward strand.
ATGCAATATCAAACTTATAATTTCTTGAAGGAGTTTGACATCTATCAAAATGTTCCAAGGGTTTGAGAATTATAGCACATTACTTTAAGTAGCTTGATAGATATGATTTTGATAATCTTTGCTCAAAATCCATTAGGCACGTTTAATAGATAAAGCTCCCTTTCTAATGTACAAAGGTCTTCCAACAAAAATCATTTGAAAGGCCATGTATTAAAGGCATAAAAGGAATCAAAACATTCATTCCATCCCCACTCCATCACCTTTGAATCCTCTAGCTTCATAGTCTACTAGGTCACTGGTTGGCAGTGCACGTTAAAGTGCCATCACAACTACTTATTCATGAATGAAAAGGTATTGTCTACACTTTCCCCATCCTTTCATTCCAAAATATGAATATACACTTTGTGGTAGTACCCTCCTTTATTGGCTTTATTGGTCACAATTGTTGTAACGTTAGATATAAAGTGCAAGCACAAAGATTCCTAAACATCAATTACAATAGTGGGGATATGAAACATCTAATAGAACTAGGCTCATCAATTTCCATTTTATAATAGAACTATGAAACTTGAAATATTATAAAGGATTCAAGCTTTTTTGGGAGAATTTTATGTTATAAATAGAGGGGTGGTGAATCCCCATACAGGCCATACAAATATTGGACACTCAAAAGGGGCATCCTACACTAGCTAGCGCTGCACACAACAGGAGCAAATCAGATGGCCATAGCTACCTCTAGGAGATACCTACTGATAATCATATCCTTCAGGCTTTTATCACCCAATGGAGGTCCCTTATGGCTAGAAGCGAGTGCAAGTTTTATGGACATGTATCATTCTTTGATTCGGAATGATTGGGTTTTTAAAATCCATTATTTCCGATTTACGGTACAACTTTCCAAACCTTTTTATTCTTGGGCTATAGGTAATTACTCAATGATATTTTCATGTGTGTGATTTGGACTTGGTAAGATAGAATATTACTATTTGAATGTTGTCATTCGAAGCATATGGACATGGATTCTTCATTTTTTAGTATTTTGGAGTGTTGAGTATTAGGGCAATATATTTAGGTTAGTAAATTGGTGGGGCACAAGGTTGGTGCTTACTTACAATTTAATTTCCCATGTTTAACATTTGGGCTAATGAGGTGTCCCTCTACTAAATTGGTGTGTTTTTCTCTTTCCTATGGGGCCATTGGAATCAAATAAATAATAGTGCATTATGGTGGCACAAAACGAAACATTTTAAGAAAATAAGATTCATATAACTTACTGGTGGCACAATTATCACAAGTTTGGTAGCTTGATTGCCTAGCACATGCCTTTGAAACGTTAATAGGTTGGACATTTTTCAAGCAAATCCCAATTTAGGATCTCATACCGGACTATGACCATGGTATACATTGATCCATCACATCTTTCTATCTAATGCATCATGTGGCATTCAATAATTGAAACTTGTAAGAATGCAATCTAACAAATCAATAGCTAGGAAATTAATTCTTTAACAACCACATTTTGACTACTTATTTTTGTCGACTCTTGATACTCACCTCCATACTCTTTCCCTAGAGCTTCCCCAAAAAATTCCCACAAAAAAAATAAATTAGGAACACCATTAAGGTTTGGCTATGTCACATGCCAGTGGAACATGAGCTATAGTCATAACATGAACTATAGTCACACATGATGGTACATGAGATGTAGTGAAGGACCAACTATCTTGTAAAATGATATTCAACAACCAATCACCTAATTAGGGGCTGAAATGGATTGTGGTGTGCCAACAACTGTGGGCCATGTAGTATACTTACACATTGTTAGGTGAACCCCTTGGGCGATCGTTACTAACCTTCTTGATCTTGATCTACTCTTCTTTCTTTATTTTCTTGAATAATCACTCAAGGTGATTCTCACCTTCCATAAAGTCCATTGCCATAGAGCATGCTCCTCTCTTGCTCCTTAAAGTATATGCATATCCTCTTACATACAATTTTTATAGAGTAACTCATTACAAACTTTTTTGTTCCTCATATCTTGTGGGCAGAGTGTCCTAAAATTTAAGTTGATGTACAAACGTATAGCCTCTTCTTATAGGCATGAGTGGCACATTGGCTAAATGATGCACATGATGTATGGCGTATAGCCTAGGTACGAGTTGGCACATTCACTAGATCTCTCTCAAGAATGATGCACATAAAAGATGGAGTATTGTGCTCCTAGAAAGAGTGGCCTCACATAAGAGATGATCAAGGTGACATTGAATAGATTATTCACCATTAAGCTCCCTCTATTTGAAGTATAGCTTCGCATGAGAGACTATAGCTTCCAATCATACCATTCCGTTCTTACTTCAAATGGTACTTTAGAAAGATGCCCTTCTTTGGCTGCATTTTAGGCTAGAATATTGCGCGTAAGGGTTTCTTAAATCTTGGTTATTGTGTCTTCTTTCAAGCCAACATGAAGATTTTTGGTGGTAGATGGATGGTTTTGTGAATTTTGAGCATAAGTTCGTTAATCATAAATGATAATAAATTTAGGATTGTTAGAAAATAAGTGAGCTATGGTGTAAACTCATGACCTTGGCAATCAAAGAAACAATTACAATCACGTAGCACCTTGGGCCATCTATATGAGAACAAGACATTAAAACTTGATCTATTTACTATAATTTTGTGTTATATGATATGCTTGACTTCGAGTATGAAGGTCAAGTTTAGGAACCTCAATTTCCACATCAACATTGACCATCACTTCTATTTTAATACCAATGCCCACTATAATGTGAGTGCCATAGTATTTCAATACCAATCCCCACTACAATGGGAGTGCCTACTAGTAAACGTCACAACATCACATCATCCATTAAACCTATAATCTTGGGTCTAATAATTATTTTATTTTGAGGATCAAGATCAACTTTTGGATGTGAACTGCACTTTTAGGATTGACAACCATTTCCACTACCATATTCGGATCAATTCATGTCAACATCTTTCATTAGCCTCGTTAATATTTTTTAAAGGCTACGTATGTACATTTGCAATACTATAATAAGTGTGACGATTTTAATGTAAATTTATTCAAATGAATACGTATTCCATTGCAATGATTGTGCGCACTAATCCAAAGTGATGAAATGCATAGTACATGATGCATTCTTAGTTCCTTTCTTAAGTTTATACACCATGCTTTAATAATATAATTATAATTAATATAATTTGGCTTTTATAGGATAGACTAATCTTGTGCCTTTGTTTGCATATATTCTTAGGATAGAGTGGATTGTTACAATGTATTCTTTAATTGTAGGTATGTGTGATTCTATAATTCTTGATCAGTTATAAGGCATAGGTTAATGCACTATTTCTAACATAGTTGTTACAAGCATCATGCATAAAGTTTTTTAATAGTTGTAATAGAAATCATGCATGAACCTTTTTACAAGTATAGCATATTCACATGTTCTCATATGATGATGTAACAACATGGTAAAGTAATTAGTAATGGGCACACTAATCTTGGATTATATAATGATAAACCAATATTTTTCCACTCCTAGTTGTACTTTTAATATGTATGCAACATTTTATGATTGCTTTGTGTCTATCCATACTATTCTATGAGAACAAAAAGAACAAATTGATTTGTTTGTTTGGATATCTTGTTATCATAAGATGGACACACATAAGGGAAATAAAAGAAAAAATGTTTTGCATATGCTTTCCACACTTATTTGGAACAGCAAGATGCTCAATGATGTTATGACTAACTAAGGTTTATGAATGCTCCATGTTATGACCTAGGTTTATTGTCGCTCATCAAATTTAACCATAGTTAACAATATTCATATTACCATGCAACTATATGAATTAACATCGAATTAATATATAATTATCTCATAATTATGTGGCATTACATTTAATCATGAGACCATTTCCTTTGAAATAAGCAAGATAATTCTTAAATGTGAATTGCATATTCATTTATCATGCTATACATAAGTAGGATTATGAGAGGATTTCATTTTCATAATCCACTGCTTCAATATGCTAAAAAACATGAAGAGCATATATGTTTACTTACACAAGTTATTCAAATAAATCACATACCTTCACATGAGAAACATCTATTGAAATGTAAGTGATACAAGATGTAGGACCTAAATTTGGGGGGGGGCCCACCTTGAGGGGACACTATTCACTTTCTAGGGATACAATCACTTAGAGCCCTTAGTCCTCCCTTGGTTAACCACTAAACACCATATTATAAAGCTTCCACATCAGGATCTACAATTCTAGTAAGGTTTTTGGATCTCGACATGATCTAAAAATATTCCCCTTTTACTTCTCCATTTGTAAAGTGTTTACACCAAAAGAGGTAGCCGAAGAGCAATTCCAAGAGCATGCATGTTAGGCCTGAACCTTAAATACTTACTTTGTCAACTTAAATTCGTTGAAATATGAACAATCTAAGTCTAATTCAATAACAAAGTCTAGACAGTCCACTTCCTCTCAATTTAAATTAGTCCATTGATTCTACTATGTCTCAAGGTTTGAATCCTTGAACGAATTGTGGAATTTTTTGGGGTTGAGCCTGCAGCGGGGAACACGATGGATGTAGTGTTATTATTAAGCGAGCTCTTTAGAGACACCAATTAACATGCCTTCAGGAAAAGTTGTAGAATGCCCCATGATGTTGTATCATGGCTTACAATCTCCTTGCAATTACCATCTCATGGGGGCGTAATTTCTTGTTTTCATAGTGTGTGCATCACAAGGGGTCATGATAATTATGAGGACATTGGAACTTGGAAGTAATGGCGGCTATGTCATTTTTTTCTCTATGTGGAGATAGCTCCAAAGAGGCAAACAATGACACATGGCAATTTGGGGAGTGTTTTGATGACCTCACTAACATATGGAAGAGGGGGATAACTTTGTAGAATGAGGAAGATGACCCATACTTTGTGTTGCAATGTAGCAAGCCCAAACATAAGGTTGATGAAGCATTTTAGGGTCATTGGGGAACAATATATGAGAAGTGGGATGTAATAGTTGGAGGTTTTTGGTACCCAAAAACATCCAATAAAGGACACAATCATCTAGTAAGAGCTGTTAAGTTTAGTTGTAAGCATGTATGGAAGTATCTTTTGTAGAGTCAAATTGATGTATGGGTGTGTGTCTAAGGGCTAGGAGTGTGTGAGAGTAGGTGTGCTAGAGTGGGTGATAGTAGGTGTGCTAGAGTGGGTGTGATTGAGAGAATTAGGGAGTGATTATAGGATCTAAGGATTCCATCTTGAGAGCATTGATGATCTCAAAACTCTCTTACCTATATATTGGGCATTCTCCATGAATAAAGTGTTTTGTTTTATGATCCATTGTTTCCATTGATGCTCCAACATGTGGTATCAGAGCCATGTTGTAGCTAGTCTTAGCCACCATCTTTCCCCGCCATCTCTTCCTAATGCCTCGCCACCTTTTCCACCATGAGCTCTTCTATTCCAACCGCTTCTACTACTCCATCTATTATAGTTCGTCTGAGTGCTTTGCCTGCCATCTAGTAGACCACGCTGATGTTGTTGCCCATGCAGCTTTTACTACCCATTTTTTACTACCCATGTAGCTCTGCTCCAAACTTTGGAGGAGCTACAAGGTTCTGCTCTAATCATTGCACCATTCAACTTATTCCATCAACTTCAACATTGATGTGGTCGTCTACTCTCGAAACTACTATGTGGAGGACTTCAGCTCTCTTTCTTTAATGATGTGAAAATCTATGTTGATAGTTGTTGCTGCCTACTCTTCTGCTGTGGTCGTTGTTGCTACTAAAGATCTATTGAGCCCAGAAGATCGTTGACAATCCTTCACGTCTTGCTCGTGGTTAGAGCTTCACCTCGATGCGGCTCCTATATTTGGCACTAGAGTTCTTGCTTCTCTTAGGCCGTTGCAATAGTTTGGAGGCTTCTATAGCTTCTTAGGTGACAACTCGTCCACCTTGTCGTCTCCATGCTCATCTCCTCTTCTGCACCACTCACGCTTCCTTTTTCCTCCATGAGCCACCCTACGATGTAGACACTGTTCTGAAAACAAGTAACTGAGTATATTGTGTTGGCTATGAGTCATGTAGCCAAAGCATATTTGTTATCTGTGATGTCCCTCAATGCCTCAGCTGGCACTTGCAGCTATCATTGTTTATAGTAGGAGTAAGGAGATTGTAGACCTCTGCCTTGATCAGATCTTTGCTCCTTGAGTGGCTCTCTGTGGATTGTGGTCATTTCTTCACCAACTGCATCCCTTTGATTCGATGGTGCCTTGAACATGGATGTGATGAGTTCCATATTTGAGGATCCATTTCATGGTGTCCTCTGTGTCTTCTCCCACATAAGCTTCCTTGAAGCTCATTGTCTCTACAGCGCAAAAGAACGCTGATCGTCGAGATTTGAACTTGCAACCTCTCCATTCAAAGCCGAGATTTGAACTTGGAGGATGAAGTACAAGGTGAAGAAGATCCCATTTAAGAGGATTTGGCAGAAGCCAACTGGTTATGCATATGCCAAACAACTAGGTTTTTTTGAATTTGTATCTAGCAATTTGCATTTATATGGTGAAGGTGATTTCTTTGTTCAGAAAGACTAATTTTTTGTAAAGGGATTAGAAACTACCATTAAATTGGTAAGACCTTCCCAAATGGCCACCAAAACCAAGATAGAAAAGTTTGAGGGAGAGGGTTTTGATACTTAGAAGACCAAACTAAAATTTATTCTCATGAAAAAGGGGATCTGGAATGTGGCTAATGGAAAAGAAAAGAAACCATCCACTAGGGAAGGAGAAGCTTTATGGCTCCCTAAGGATGAAAAGGCACTAGCCATAATTGCTCTTGGATTGAGTGATTCTTTTATCCACCACATTGATAGCTGTGAGACTGCTCATGCTGCATGGAGTCATCTTGAGCTTGTTTTTGGAGCACAGGGGAAGTGTTCCAAGTTTAGCTTGCTCATCAAATTCTTTGATCTAAAATTGGATAGAGGAGAATCCATCTCTTCACACTTAAACTCCATGAAGAGAAAACTAACTCAGTTATCTAGCATCAAGTTTAATCTTGATGATGACATTGTAATTGCTATCTTACTCAAAAGCCTAACTGAGGAATATGGCACTATTGTCACTACTCTCACCAATATACCAGAGATTAGTTTAGTGGAAATTGAGGCATCCCTCTTGGAAGAGGAAAAGAAAATCAAACAGAGGAATGACTACAAAGAACATGGGGCATATTTGGCCAAAAGCAATTTTAAGGGATACACCAGCAAGAGCAACATGAAGTGCAGCTTTTGTGGAAAACCTGGATATTTTGAGAAAGAATGCTATGCAAAGAAGATATATTCAGCAAACCTTGTGAAAGAAGCAGAGAAAGAAGAAGAAGAAGAACCAAAGGATGTTAAAGCTCTCACTACTTTAACCACCCAAGTCAATAGGGTGATGACCCATATGTTTTCTAAGTTGTTTGTGTGTGTGGTCAATAATGGTTCTCTGCCATGGATAGTCCATCCTTAAATGATTGTTAGTCCTTTGTTTGAGGTTTTACCTTGTTGGACCCATGGGTATTTCCATACATAGTCATTGTCCAATCCTCCAGTTGTAAACCAAGAGTCCTAGGAGTGAGTCACAAGTTGGGGCCATGTGTGTTACCACATGATGGTGGGCAAGCCATGGAGCATCCCATGTACTACTGCTAAGGGATGAGGTCATCAATTTGTGGGGGGTATGTAGAGTCAAATTGATATATGGGTGTGTGCCTAAGGGCTAGGAGTCTTATGCTAGGAGGGTGTGAGAGTAGGTGTGCTAGAGTGGGTGTGATTGAGAGAATTAGGGAGTGATTATAAGATCTAAGGATTCCATCCGAAGATAATTGATGATGTCAAAGATGTATCCTCTCTTGCCTATATATTGGGCATTCTCCATGAACAAAGTGTTCTGTTTTATGATCCATTGTTTCCATTGATGCTCCGACATCTTTAAAATGTATTTAGATGCACATGAGCACATCATGGGGTGTCTTGGAGTAGATGACTAAGAAAATATAGGAAAGTGTATTCTCATTATGGAGTTAGTTTGTTTATAGTCTACAATAGAATGATGGCAAATAATTTATCATTAGACTCAACCGTGTTGGTTGGAGTTAATCCGAAACCATGGAGAATGTACTCCATTTATCTAGTAAAACCTAAACTTATCATGCTTGTAGATAATCCTAAACCACTTATCGTATAAAACCAATCTCTGGTTACAATTAGTCTTGAACCACCTAACTTGTGCTAATTGCAACTAATGCTAAAACCACTACGCTAGTTATGCAAAACTAGGGAAAATGTTTTTTGCTTATCTAGTGAATCATATACTTGTCATGGTTGTAGATAATCCAAAACCACTTATCATCTAAAACCACCGTGTTAGTTGTAGTTAATCCTGAATCACTTAAATTGTACAACCACTGTGATGCTTGCAATTGATCCTACAATAAATTGTGTAAAGAAAAATTGTATTCTCATTGCTAAACCTACAAGATCTCTAACAAATAATTATAGAATGGTTTCATTAATAATTAAACGTGTACATCTAAGAAAAGTGATGTAAAACCATCAAGTCCATGACTTCCCTTTCTGCTTTGACCACCTTCATGATGCCTCCTTGACGGGAGCTTGAGCTTGGGCTTCTTCCCTTCATTAAGACACTCAAGCTTGATATACTTTTTCCTTTCATGATGGGTTTCTTCTTCCCCTCATTAGGGCACTACATCTTCCCTTCATCAAGTTGAGCCTTTCTTTTTGTGGCCAATGCACATTCAACCGCTACTCTCCCTAGGCAAACAGTTGTAGTGAGCACACATGGTTGGTCTCTCCATGACCTAAGAATTGGCATGTTGCAAGCTCTACATATAGAAAGTCCATGGTTATCATCTGTTCTAGTATCTTCAAGTTGCTAATCTAGGAACTTGACCTGGCCCTCTACTTCTTCTCTTCTTTGTCTTTTCTTTCCTTCTCGACCATTTTTTAAGCTTTCTTGCTTGAACCTCATTAACCTTAACTGGTCCTTATGCATGCACGGCCTTTTCTTTTGCCACCTCTACCATGGCTTCTACCTACTCTACCTTAGCCTTTATAGCCTCCCCAAGGATCTTCTCATTCATCATTGTCAATGTTGCGTGGGTGGCTTCAATCTGTAGCTTCATCATCTCCTTATCGTATTGGCAAAAAATTACATATAGGTAAGTGCAACCTTAGACATTAGTTTGGATTTGCTATCCATTACATTATCCAAGATTTTTAGCACAGTCTTGGAGATTCCCCTTGAGAGAGAGACTCAATGTCAATTCAATTGCTGTACTACTACCTGAACTTGCCAGAACTTTATGATACTTCTTGTATCTGGAAAGAAATGCCTTGTCTTCTTTAAAATAGCTTGAACATTTGGTGGCACGCTTGAAGCCTTGGCTCCACCATTGTTGTTTCTTTTTCTCTCATTTCCAACTTTTGAGGGTAATGGTCACCTATAGTCATGTCATCGCTCATTGCAGCATAGGTGTTCACAAGTGTAGCATAGGTCCTCAAGTCGTATTCTGGTGAGAAGTGTAGGCTAAAGCATGGAAAGCGGTTCCAGCGTGTGTTAGGCGAGGACGAAGAGTTGATCACATGCATTGGTGGAGGTTTTCACCTCCATGGGAGTTCAAGGGTTTGCAAGGTTTATATAAGAAGGATAGGGTTGAGGAAACTAACTAAGGGTACTAAACTTTAGAAGGAGTCCAGGATTGAGAGAGGGTTGTAGGGTTGAGGAGTGGAGAGCTAGTCTCCCCCATTGATTCAGGGGGTCAGGGTTGAGAAGGAGGTACCAAGGATCAGGAGGAGGAAGGGAGGAAGAAGGGAGGAGGAGGAGGAGGGAGAAAGGAGGAGGAGGGAGGAGGAGGAGGGAGGAGGGAGGAGGAGAGGGGAGGAGGGAGAAGGAAGGAGAGAGGAGGGAGGAGGAGGAGGGGAAGGAGGAGGGAGGAGGAGAATGGAGGAGGGAGGAGGAAGGAGGAGGAGGGAGTAGTGCAAGGGTGAGAGCATGCTTGAACACAATCACGTGAGAAAGCATGGACACTTGGAGACTATTTGCTATGCAAGGACACCAAAGTAGTATTGAACACAATGCCACTCAAGAGTGGGAGCTTCATTCCATAGAGAGATATTTATACATGAGGATCCCTTCATTGGTGAAGGTACTTGTGAAGGTACCTCAAAGATTTGAAGGCTTTTCTCTCTAGTTTTATTATTTCTCTCTCTAGATCTTGATTTTACAAGAATGACCAGATCTCTTCTAGGGAGGATTTTGGCTATCCTTGTCCCACTAGCTTTCTCAAGTTGTATTCCAAGCTCAAGATATTACAAGTGGAGCTTTGATGCTACTCCATACATGCATTGATGGCTATTTGTGCCACAAAGTCAACATTCCCCCAAATCAATTTGATTACCCATCCTCGAGTTATGTTTGATTATGCAAATGGCATTGTGATGCTGTTGTGGTAACCCATTTATTGTGGTAGAGCTGTCACAGATGATGTATTTTGCAAACTTCTTGGCGATCCTTCCCTTGTAGCATGCAAACTCCATAGTGTCTGTGCTCAGTTTGTAGGAAGCCAATATCAATCATTTCTCTGAAGAGACAAACATACCATCCCTAAAGAGATAAAGAGGCGACTGGTGATTTGAGCATCTATCAGTGCATTTAGAGTGAAACTGAGCGTGGGTAAAATTGTGAGGCCCATCCTCAGGATGACTGTGAGAGCATCATCGTATTTACTACTTTCCTTGATTGTTTTGTCATAGCTTCCTTGCATCTCCGATCAAAGCTCTGATTATTGTTTCTTGGCTTATCCATTGGACATGGAGTATCTATTTATGAGGGGCCAATTGTGAGGTGCATCTTCCTTATCTGAATCATGTCGATTGGCATCCCATTTGTAGCGATGGGGTACCGATTTGAATGTGGGATGTTCTTGAAAGGACGATAGTGTTAGTAAGTACTCAAGGAGGTACTTTTATTTGAGCAACTTAGGCCAACGCCATGTGGTTCCAATTTGTTGCTTAGTAAGTACTCAAGCAAGTACTTTTCTTTGAGCAACTTAGGCTGATGCCATGTTGGTTGTGGTTCCAATTTGTTGCTTATGTCTAGAATCTAAGCTTGGTGAATGTTCATGGAAATTCCACTGAGATCCCATCCTCCTCTTGACTGCATGTTTGGGTATTGCCTCCACAAGTCACCTATGGAATTATCTAGCAGTGGAATCCCATCTGTTTCCATATTCAACTCCCATGTGGGTGTTCGGTTTGGATTATCCAAATCATGAAGCTCATTGTTGTAATCATTGTCACTGCCTTCCATTGAAAATTCATTAAGATCTGAGGGATATGTGGCCATGGCGTAGAGGAAGAGGTTACAGGGAACATACATGAGGTGGAAGCAAGTAGTGAATGAGGGAAGGAGGGAGGAGGGATGTTGATAGGAGGTGGAGGAAGGGGAGGATGAATGGATTTAGCAATTTGATAATCCTCAAGAGAAGGATTTTCAGTGGTGGGAAAAAGTTTGGTGTTATTGGATGGTAAGATTGGGATTCTTGGATTAGAAAGAAGTGAGGCATGGGCAAAGAGGCATGGTAAGGAATAGTGGTTAGCATGGATTTCAAGAAATGTACAGAGGATGTTACTGGAGTTAGGGAGGGAGGTGAGAATATCGGAGCAGAGGGTGGTGAGATAGGGAAGATTGGATTGAAGGTAGACCACATATTCCTCAGGAAGATCTTTAATATTTATTAATATTTTTCGAAGGCAGTGTCAGCTTCAATGCGAGAATCATGGGAGTATATCCCAAGGAGATTGATGGTGCATGTTGTAGTAGGGGTAAGATTCCTACTACTACTCAAAGAGGAGGACTGCCCATTAAGCATTCATACAAAAGTATGGTATCTACTCTTAACTGTATGAGGTTTGTATCTATTAATAGACATAATACATTCTTCTCATCCTCATCCATTTTCTAGCATAATTCCTGGAGGGTCTTATGGCATAATTCTTGGAGGATCTTATGGCTTAATGGCCTGGTCCAATCAAGACCAGTTTCTGCATGTAGCATTTTGAGCTACAAGTGGTTGCACTGAATGTGAGCTCGTCCTTGGAGATGATCTGCTTGTTTAAGTGTTGCAACAAAATCTTGGTATACTGTTGTCGTGCCTTGTAGCAATAGATCTTGTGTTGTTTCCTCTGTGTCATCATCAGCTTGATTTTGAAGTTGAAGTTCCAATTCAAAAATTCTTGCCTTTTGGTTTAATAGCTCTATGCTCTATTTATTACACTTACCAAGTGATGTGGTGTAGGCAAGCTTTAGAACATTGAATTGTTGAGCTACTTTTGATTATCCCGACAATGATCATTAAGCTTGTGAAGTTGGAGTAAATCTCGTTCATGGGCATCCAGTCTGTCATTGGCATTTATAACCTGTTCCTTGGATGCTTGACCTTCTTACTCTAGTCTCTGAACTTGGCATTTGAATTTCTTAATGCATTGTTGCAACTCATGGCTTTGTCGGTTGTGTTAATGAGTTGATTTTCTTTTGCTTGCAGGTTCTATTTTAAGAGCATGATTTCTTTTTAAAACTCATCACAAGAGGCTTTGATTATGTGGAAGCTTGTGGAAGGACTTTTCTACCTCTTTTTTTTTTCTTAGGGCTTCAAAAAGCTGAAGGTGTTTGGCTTGTAGACAAATCGTCGCTTGTTGTGCATCCTGTTGACTTTATACTAGAGCATTTTGTACAAGGACCTATTGTATCATTTGCTCAGCCATGCTTTTTTTGAGCCTGATATTCTCTATCTCTACACTTGGTTTGAAGTACTAGCAACATTTGTCTTTCCCGTTCACATTGTTGCTAGTCCAAGGCCATACTATCCCAATAGTTCTAACCACTATTGCATCTGTTGGCTATGATCCTGTATGATATGGAAGTGGAGTTGCCTTGCTTATATTGAGTATAGAGTTAGCTTCCATGTATCCATATGGTACCCTGATCCTTATCCTATATGGAAACCTCTTGCTGAGTGTCATCAAGATGATGTGTGGCTGAGGCAATGGAACTATAAACTTATCAATAGCATTGTCTTGCAATGCTTGAAGAGGAACCCGATCTAGTTAGCTAGTGAAGTCGATTTGAGATGGATCCCTCTTGAATTTGTGTCTGCCCTTGAGTCATATGTAATTCAATTCATTGCCTCATATCAAAGTAGGGAGTTGGAGAAGGTAAAGTATGGCACAATCATGCATAATCAAAAGCCTATCCAAATCTACCTCAGTAGATCTACAATCAAGGAAGCTTTTTCATTTCAAAAGCCATAAGAAGACTATCCAATGAAACATATAGATGCAAGGTTCTTAGAAATGCAAAAATTGTTCCCACCTACTGGCACAAAGTCCCAATGCAATGGAATACGCCATGATATGATTCTAAACCTAGTATGCCAAGAAGCAGACAAGTTTATGGCTGAAATGCTCAATCATACAAGAGTGAGAAAACACCTTATGTCCATAAAAACTCTTACACTCCTTGGCAGGGACAAACCCATCTATTGGCCATTATCATTGGATATGAAATATAGTAAGAAGAGGTATCTACACCCCTCTCTTAGCCCAAGAAATGGAAGACTTTGATGTATTTATTTAATCTCCTACATGGAAATAGACTCCCCAACCCACACTCAATGTGGAGGCCATGAACAACATACAAATAGAGTAGAATCTTGAGGTTGACAATAAGGAACTATGCCAAAAAATAATGCAACTCATTTTAGAATTTCTACCACATGAACCAAATCAGAAATCTACCATAGTAGGTGTTGGTAAGAAGGATTTTAGCTTTTCAAAAAATGTCCCTAGACCCTTGGCCTGCAAAAAATTGCATGCATCACCAAAAATGTCATATGTTGTGATGTGCAGCCATACAAGCTGTATTGCTCTCTCTATTGTTGGGTCCTTGTTGCTTGGGGCATCAAGCTAATCTAATATTGCATCCTATATAGCTGACAACTATGCATCTTGTTCCCTTATCTCTATGGTCTCTAACTCTTGTTGCATCTCTCCTTGGCATGGTGCATCAATTTCCACATCACTATCACCAATTAAAATTACCATCCGTGGTTGCTTTGGGGTTAATGGTTGGTTCGGTGATTCCAAAGCTTGTCCTTCTTTAGGTTGGTGATTTGGGGAGTGTTGTCGATGTTGAGGTTTGGGCCATTACTTTGCTTTGTCGATGGTGTGGTAGGCCTTTTCTCCATCTTCTTGAGCTACCTTTAGCCTGACATTTCACACATGAATCAGCTTTCAATTTGAAAGTATCATGTGCCATTAGTGCATGCTTCTTTTGTGAGTGGGCAAAACAATTCATTATCTTATGTGGATATGAAAGCAAGTGTCTCTTGGGGCTTCTATTTGTGCAATTTATTCATGGTGCTCAAAACGTGTGAGCGCTCTATGCATGACTAGTGAGGTGGGAATTCCTCCTATATGCTTAAGTTTCTAAGGATTGCAAAGGGTAGCTAGGACTCAAGCATCCCTTCTGAGCCATAGGTTGAGATCAATTCAATCTACCTATATGTGCAAAAATGTACATATGCCAATGGGTGCTCGTGATACAATCTAGTGCTAACTAGGAGAGGTTTGGGGTTCCCAAATCCACATTATTGTCAGGGATGGCTCACGTGTTGATCTAGTAATGCTTAAATCGGCTCCCATTGATTATTGTGGTGAATTAGACTTAGTCTAGAGTTTTTAGCAATAGGTCAAGGAACTTAAAGAGTCAAGAAGATGAGTTCAATAGGAGATGTAGATATTTGAGCTTTCCCTTATGGATCTTGGCATTGTAGATTAAGACCAGGTCACCTTCCTTGATGTCTTTGGCTTTAAGATTTTTGTCAAACCATGCCTTCCTTCTTCATTTTTCTATTTTCATGGCATGGTAGGTGACTAATCTCATCTCTGTATGCTTCTCTAATCGATAGAGTCTTTCTTTCATGGATGCATGATCTCCCATGCATTCTTGTACTGCTATGCACATGCTTAGTATTACAAATTCCATTGGAACCATAGCTTCAAGGCAGTACACCAATTGAAAATTTGTATTCCCTGTACTAACCTTGAGTGTGGTTTGGTATGCCCCATAAGGCTACATTTAGTTTCTTTGCCCAATCAAAATGATTTGGTTCTACTACCTTCATGAGGAAAATGCATAATATGTTGTTGGTGGATTCGGCTTTTTGTCTGGGAGAGTTGCGCCTTCTTTGACTCTCTTTTCTCTGATTTCTTCTTGCTCTAGCCAAGCATCGACCTTCAAAATTCATCAACAGTAGGCTCTAGGCATGGACCAACTTGTGCTAAAAGGGCTCAGGCAATGGTTGAGCAGAAGGGCAAAATTGTGCGTTTTGACATTTTGGCTTTCTTGGATCAGCGCGGGTGGAATACACCATCTCTGGGAGAATGCTTTGGGCTAGGGGAGTGCCCCATAGTGTATAAACTCCAGCTAGAATGGCTTGGAAAAAGTCACAAGGAATGGGGAGAACAGAGCTAAGCAAATTCTGAGAAGGAAGGAGGAAGAAAGCTCAAAAAGAGGTGTTGGAGAAGATGATGAGGTGGCACTACCAAAATGAGTTCTACAAAGCCTACCGACTCTGATACCAAATGTAGAGGAGTGTAGGGTAGAAGAGATGCATAATGGCACAAAGAGTGAGAGCACAAGTGAGGCAAAATCCATGTATTAGATTGAAGGAATGACCTCCATTTTATAGAAAGAGAGGATGGTGTAAACACCTCCCCTAAATTAGTGGCAATCAGCCCCTACATTAGTGGGACTGGCCTAAATCAAAGGAACCTCCCATGTGGGGGCCTTTGGCTTACATCATCACTTAGGTCACACACTAGACACATCATAGCACTAGATGTGCCTCTACAACACACACACACACGCGCGCGCGCGCACACACACACACACACACATGTGGATGCACACATGCACCATAGAGAAAGCCCTTGACCATAGTTATCCCAAGATCAAGATCATCAAATGATTCAACATGCACGAAGCGAGCTTGTATCCAGTTATTTTCTATGGATAGCATGTAGAAATCGATGAGGGAATTATAATTTTTATGGAAGATTTTACTCATTTTTCACCTTTTGCTCATTACACATCCTCTTCATCTTCACCCTTGTCTCCACCTATGCATGGCGACCCTGTTTATGGGGTGGCCTTATTTATGCCCAACCTCTCAAAGGCTTGCGCGGTGGGGAAGTACTCCTTTTAAAATGGTGCTTTGCTGAGGCCCTCTTTATGTTCAACCACCTTTAAAGGATTGCATGGCAAGGTAATATTCCTTTCAAAGTGTAGCTCTATTTGTGGCCTTGTTTATTCCTGACCTCTTTTGAGATGCACTTCGGGGTGCAAATGGCCAATGGGAGGCCCCAAGGATGATAAAACGAGCTCAATCTAAGATCAATCTTCTTTGGATAGATTTTTTAATACAAATTTTGTAATAATAAAAATACGTTTCTCTTCTCTCATATTCTCTTGCCAAATGGTGGATCTACTTGGACTGTTGTAATAAAATTTCTGCAGTAGGCTATGATTTTATAGTAGAGTATGGGCTGATAAATTTTGTAGTTGAGACTAAATGGTTGACTTGGGCCACTGTGAGTGCATTCTAGCAACCATAGTGTTTGGGGTGCTAAGGAATTTCTAATATACCCCTTAGATGCACGTGATGGTCTAGTTTTTGATATAGTCAATAGATCTAAAAGAAGCTCTTAAAAACTAAAATGAGTGTCTTTGTGTATTCATGAGCATGTACTAAAAGGGGTAATATGTGCTCCAAAACGTGTCAAACAGTGTTTAAAAAATGCTAAAAAGTGGTCTTTGCATGGCAACTAGTGTGGCAATAACTACATAGAGAAAAACCCAACGAGAGCACAAGCCTATCCTAAATTCAAAATCTCACCCACCAATGTGACATGGTGCAGCCCCAAAAATAGCTCCATGATTTGCTACACCAAATCATACATCAACCTTAGAGCTTGAAAAAATTCAGCCGATCAATGTAGTAATTGTTTTTTAAAATTTTTGCTTCCGTCTCTGATACCTATAAGTGGTTCAAAATTTAGGTCCCTGTTAAATTAGACTTGAGGATAATAAAAAATGACTGTCTCCTTATTGATTTTTTTTGAATTTCCTCATCTCTGATTCAGATCTATTTTTTATCTTTCTAATCGATTGAATGTTTCTTGTCTTTATTCTATTATGGTGTATCCTTGCCCTTTGATCTCATAATGACCATAAGTTGAGTGGTGTTCCTTTCTTTTGGAACATCTTCCACTTGTATACATGGGAAACAATATCTTTCTGAAAGCAGACTAGAAATTTTTGATGGAACGCTCTGATAATTCCAAATACTGACAAATTTTGTTTGAACACTTGGTGCTTGATCTAAATTTGCTACTTTAATTTCCTGAATAATAACAACATTGATTGGAGCTAGTGGTTGTTTTTGCTATTAATTCTAAGGTGCTCTATTGTTGTATCTGACTATTGGAGTTCCCCTTTTTATTTTATGTTTGCACCATATACCACAATAATTGCAATAATTCTATAACCAATTATTATTCTTATTTCTTGGTGTAGCATTGTATCATGAATTTTGATCTTGAACTACTACTTGATTGGTTGTTGCTAGTGGCATTGCATTCGTCAAGTGTAGAGGTAATCTCCAATGATAACTTAGATTAT
Source organism: Dipteris shenzhenensis (assembly GCF_047967505.1). Lineage (NCBI taxonomy): Eukaryota > Viridiplantae > Streptophyta > Polypodiopsida > Gleicheniales > Dipteridaceae > Dipteris > Dipteris shenzhenensis. The sequence goes on from NC_141606.1 coordinate 14,611,151, forward strand.
ACCATCCATTTTTGTTGTATGTTTTCCATTTTTTTTGCATATTTGACAATAAGTTAGCTTGACTTGAATTATTTATAATTTTTGAGAGTTTAATGACTCAACAATGGTCTTTGCCAGATCAATCTTCTCTATAGATTCTTTCTTATTTTTCTTCTTTTGGAGTCTTTATTTGCTATTTTTCTTTTTCTTTTTCTTCTTCTTTGCTTTGGCAACATCATTCAGATCATTCATGTCCTTGCTAGCTATAGCACTTCTCAAGATTCTATTTAGTCCTTTGCAAAAACAGTCACCCATTTGGCCTTGAGTGGGTCTTTTTGCAGTGGTTAAAATCACAAATTCAAATTTCTAAGTTTTTGCACATAATCTGCTACTAATAGATCCTCTAGCTTATTTTTAAAGACAATTCTAGGCATTATTTTATTTTTGGAATCTTCCTAAGACGAAAGATGACCTTAATGCATCATAATTTGCAAAATAAGCAATACCAATCCAAACCAAGCCATAGCCTAACCAATTGACTTCACTACAAATGTTCCCCCCCCAAAGAATACAAATGTCTTTTTTTGACATCATCATTATATAGAACTTCATCTCTGCTTGCTTGCCATCTGGTTTCAAATTGACCAACGTGGTTGTCTGCATCCTTTTTGAGAATTTTGATAAACTTTGCTCCTTTGACTTGAAAAGCTTGCATGGGAGGTGTTGGGGCCATAATCAAAACTCTAAAACTCTATATCGTATAGATTTAATTTTCTCTTTACTAGAATAGGTGGTAGAGGGTTGAACTAAAGTCACCTTCTTGTCTGATTGATTAACTTTGGCAATGCGAGAGCTCCTATATTCTGAAATACTATTTGTTTTAATGTAAGATTTAGATCTAATTGCATAATGTCATCCTAATTAGCACTTATAATAGTATTTTAATCATTTGTGAAAGTAAGTTAATTTTTAGTAATATATTTTTTAAATTCAAGTATCAAGTACTATTATTTGTGTAAGTTAGATTTAGGGAGGAGCTACTAATCTCTTGCAAGAACTATACACCCATACACAATCTTGGGGTAGTGAAGGCTTAGAAAGAAGCAATTATTTGTTAAGAGCAAAAATGTTTTGTATTGTACAATGGTTTGCTGCATTTTATTACTTAAAGTAAAGCTAAATTTATTTGAGTAGTCTAGCAGTGACTCATGTGTTGTGGGGATCTTGAAGGAATGCCGAGGGAACATATCCTCCTAACTACTCTTTGTGGTAGCAATGCAAGTACGAACCATCCTCAAATGTGAATCTTGAGAGTCTTGGATTGTTGCAATGTGTTTTGATGAGAGGGGAAACTTGGAAGGGGAGATGGAAGAAGAGAAGGGAGGGGGGAAGATAAGGAAATGAAGTCAAACACACTTGTAGAGAAAGAGAGAGCTTGTATTCCAAACTTGTGCATACAACAATGAATACCAAAGTCAAAACTTTGGCTATTTATACATTCCACCTTTTGATGCGAGGATCAACTCTATGTTTTCTTACCGCCCCCCCCCCTCTGTGTGTGTGTGTGTGTGTGTGTGTGTGTGTATGTGATACCTTGCTCCATTTATGTTGTTAAATGTTAGAAGTCTAAAATGTTTCTCTCTATTGCCAAAAGCTTATTGATTCAAAATTTTTCTCATTTCTCAAGAGACTCTCTTTCAGAACTATTGAAAATTTTCACTTCTGTCAGCATGGCTCGTAGACAACCTATGCCAAGAGGGGGCCCTAACTATAATGAATTGATAAAAATGTGCCCTTTCTTAGCATAGATTGCTGGTGAGCTTTGTTGTTGGCAGAGGTGAAATTTTAAATGAATTCAATGGCTCTTTCTAAAATTATGTCAAGTGGATCATGCACTATGAGAAGATAGTTGGACCATCACAGTCATCATGGGAAGCTATGTGTAATGGTTAGGTTACAATATAGATCTATTATGATCTACAAGCTATATTTAGATTTGAACAAGGTTTGCAAAGCTTGGTCTTTTTGGCTAATACTACAAAACACATGGTCTTCTTATCAAGTATTTGTGTATGCAGAGGGGGATGAAAAAATAAGTTCATTATAATAATTTTGGTCCCCTCTGGCATCACTCGAAGGGGATGTAAGTAGGTGGGGGATGGAAAAAGGCTATCCATGATTAAAAATTGTCTCCCAATTAGCATAGCTTGCTAGTGAGGTATGTCGGAGGGGATGGAAAAATGTGTTGATGATAGAAAATTTTGATCCTCTTTCGCATAGCCTGCCTGTGAGCTATGTCTAGAGGGTGTTGGAAATTTTGATGAGCTTAAGTTGTGGGGAGTGGAAGTTTAAACTTTCTAATTTGCACCCTCAATTATGGGGAAAGGAAATTCAAACTTACTGTCCTGTGGGAGAGACGGTGCAATTTTTTTAAAGAGGTGGAAATTTTTGATGAGTTTAAGTTGTGGGGAATGAAAGTTTAAACTTTCTAAGTTGCACCCTTATTTGTGGGGAAAGGAAATTAAAACTTACTAACCTGTGGGAGAGGGAGAGAGAAGGAAAAGGTAAGAGAGAGGTTTGTAAAATTTAAGGTTTCTTTGCTATTGTATTTGGAGTTTCTCATGGTGTAATCAAACTGGTCTTACTAAGATGACTAAAAATGCTTTTAAAATTGGCCAAGAGATGCTTCCAATTTGATTACGAGATCTATTTGAAGTTTTTGAACACTATTAAAAAGTATTTTAGAATGGTGATGACTAGATCATTATATAACTTGCTATGGAGACGACATCAGTAGAGTATTTCCTTAATTGGGTCATGAATATTGCTATGCCTAAGGGTTGATATAATGTTTCTAATCGATACTACTTTGACAAAAATATTTTGTTGCAGCCAAATATTTCAAAAACTATATCATTTAGAGACGATGATGACTTTGTTGATGATGATATGCATGATGTAAGTTCAAAAGAAGAAGTCCCAGCTAAAGAAGATTTGAAGGGTAAGAAGGAGAGAAAAAAAAAAAACTGAAGAACTCACTTTCAAGTGGAATTATTAGCACAAACTATGGATCAACTTATGATAATGAGGGGGACTCCACCTCCCCTAATCCCTTTGCGCCGAATTTATATTCATGATGGTGTGAGGCAAGTTGGCCCAAGATGGTCTACACTGATGTCTATTTGGAGGAAAAAGGAATTATTGTATTGTCTTTGAAAGGCCCTTCTGGGATTGAAATTCCAATCATGAAGATATCATTGCCACATGGAATCCCATTCAGCTAGATGTGAATCAAAAACTTGAGAAAGCTTGGTGATTGATGAATGAGATGTGGGGTGATTTACAAAATAAAATATTTCTTTGCTAGGATGGCAATCATAGAACTCAAGCTTGGATGGAGGCTACCAAAAGGACAACTGCAAGTTTGATGCATCCAAGCACATTGCAGTGAGGGAAGGCTTTATATTGGTTGGTCCTACAAATGAATAACCTTTGATTGGAGCATTGAATAGATTGAATAGGTAATATGTGTGGGATATTTTGATAAGCATGTCCAAGTAAGTTGTGTGGAGGTGTTTTGATGATTATTCATTTAATGTTTCTTTGTGAAGATTAAATGAGGAGGATTTTGTCAAAATGGAGTTGAAGGATGTTTTGTACTTAGTTAGGAAACAGGGTGTAGCAAATGACTCTTTTTTCATATCCAGGTTTACTCTTTGGAGGAGATGGAGCATGTAAATATGAAGTTTTATGGTGCACCTTTTTGTGTTAAGTTAAAGTTCTATGGTGAGGTGTTTGGATTAAAGTATGTAGATGAAGCTTCAGCTTTTTATAGCATTTTGTGTGTAGTAGTCACTTGGCTTGAGTGCTTGTTTTACATTTCATTGTGCAAGTTAGAATTTCCAGAGATGCAGAGCTAAAAAGGTTGCAAAGTTTGGAAGATGATATGGAAGCGAGAAAGATGGCCACTACTCCTTTCATAGTGAGTCCTAGAGATGTTGAGGTGCAACCAACTGCATCAATTTAGAAGAAAAAAAGTAAACCTCAAGTGTGGATAGAGAGGTTGTGGATGTGGGGGATTTCCAACCCTTTTCCAACCTAAGAGAAGAAGGAAGGATTTGGATTATAGGACTTGGGGAAGGTAATCACCCAATAGTTGGGTCTGCTGCAATTTGTGTTGATGTTGTTGGATTGTTTGATGCATTGAGGAAAAAAGAGAAATCAAAAGAGATTGAAACTATTAAGGGTTTCTTAGTGTTGCATGCGGGGCATGGGAGATCAAGGAAAGGGGTACAAACCTCTTATAGTGTAGATGTTATTCTATTGGACATGCCCACTAGCATGGTGGTTGATGTTTTGATGGCTTGCCTGATTGGAATAAATGGTCCATTGATATGCTTGAGGCAGTGCTCGGACTCAATGTGGCCATGTTGGATGCTATTGATTTCATCTACCACTCATAGATAGGAGACAGAGTTACAAATCAGGAGAAATGGTTTCCATGTTCATGACCACATACGTGTGAAGATAGTGGGAGAGAGGAAAGGAGTCTCACTTGTGGCTTTCTCACATACACAATGGGGGAATACACACAAAGGTGGAGGCTCAAAACACTTTTCCTCTTCTTAGTTGTGAAAGCCAAAAGAACTCTAGTACAAAGAAATAGGAGAAACCTATAGGTGGGTCTCAAAACCAAACTAAGGTAACTAAGGTGGCATACTAACTGAGCCATGAACTAGAGTAGATAAGGATAGTTGTCATCCAGCTATTATTCATGGGCGGTGTACCAACCGCATCTGCAGCTAACAAGTCGGTGACATAAATGCTTAATGGTCACCCTGGCATATCACGAGTGGAGCTTGATATCTCAACACTCCCCCTCGAGCTCAATCCCAATTCTTGCACACCAAGTAGGTCTCTGAACTTGTGCAGCTTCTCTGCACCCAATGCCTTCGTGAATATGTCAGCTACCTGATCCTCTGTGTTGACATAAACTAGATCAATAAGACCTAGTAAAACCTTCACCCGCACATAGTGATAATGTACCTCAATGTGCTTTGTTCTAGCATGATAGAATAGGTTATTTGCCAAGTGTATACTGCTCATGTTGTCATAATAAATGACAACTGGCCCATTTGTAGACTGATGCATATCATAGAGGAGCTTATGCAACCAAGCTACCTCACATGCAGCCATTGCTGCACCCCTGTACTTAGCCTCTGTGCTCGACAAGGTAACTGTAGGTTGTTTCTTGTACTCCAAGTGACTGCAGCACTCCCAAAAGAGAACACATATCCCCTGGTAGATTGTCTATTAGCATCAGTGTATCCATGCAACTGTGAACCCCAGCCTCATAAAATAGTCCATACTGCAATGTGGACTTCACATACCTGAGTATGCGTCTAGCCACATCCAAATGTGGTTTCCTTGGAGCCTACATAAACTGACTTACCAATCCAACAGCATAGCTCAAATCTGGCCTAGTAATAGTCATATAAATCAAACTTCCTACTATGCATCTGTACATAGTAGGGTCTTCCAGAAACTCACCTGCATCTGCACTCAGCTTCACATTCTGCTCCAAAGGAACTGAAATAGGCTTACAGCCTGTCATCCCATATTTGGATAGCATGTCCAATCCATACTGCCTCTGCAAGAGCTGTATCCCACTTGGTGATCTAATCACCTCAATGCCCAAGAAATAATGCATCTCTCCCAAATCCTTCATCTCAAACTTCTGCTTCAATAGCATTTTCACATGAAGGATATCTTCATCACTAAAACCTGTGATGATCAAATCATCAACATAAATGACAAGCAGCATAATACCTTTCTCTGTTTTTCTCACATAAAGTGAGAAATCTACCTTGGAAATCTGAAAGCCAATAGTGACAAGATACTGTCTTATCTTGTCAGACCATGCTCTAGGTGCTTGCTTCAAGCCATACAAGGCTTTCTTCAACCTGCAAACAAACTCAGGATGAACAGCATGAATATAGCCTGGTGGCTGCTCCATAAACACCTCTTCTTGCAAATCACCATGCAAGAAGACATTCTTTACATCCATTTGATGTAAAGACCATCCCTTTGATGCAGCCATAGCAATGACTGCTCTTACGGTTGCCATCCTTGCAACCGGACTGAATGTTTCCTCATAATGAATGCCATATGCCTGTGCATACCCTTGACAACTAATCTTGCCTTGTATCTGTTCACAGAACCATCTGCATTGTGCTTCACCTTATAAACCCACTTACAGCCAATTGCATTCTTGTCTTTAGGCAAAGGCACCAATTCCCATGTAGCATTTGCTTCCAAGGCATCCATTTCTTCATCCATGGCTTTCTTCCATTTTTCTTTTCCCATGGCTTGCTCAAAGGAAGTGGGTTCTGGTTCCTATATCACTTGGAACATATAGGCATAGTGAATGGCTATAAATCCGTCATATTTCAGCCTATCCACAGGGTATCTAGCTCTAGTAGACCTGTGCAAAATAGGCTCACTTCCAGGTGCTCTCAAAACATCCCTGGTCTTCCTTACTCTAGGTAAAACAACAGAAGGAATACCCAACTCATCATCAATGCTCTGTTTTGAGCCATTGGATTCACCATCCACATAAGAGTGACCTGAATTCACATCAACCATGGGCTGATCTACCTTCTCTTTTCCTTTTTGTGATACCTGCATACCACTATCTGCATTGCTTTGAGGAGATTCTCCTGATCTCAATCTGCCTGTCCATGGCGAAGTATGTGAACCACTGCTAGAGGACACTACAGGTCCACTAATATTTTGTGATTGCTGCTGTGAATTCTATGCAGCATTACCATTTTGTGCATCTACATCATCAATCACATTTACTGGTTTATACCAACTACTCATCTCATAAAAAACATCTCTGCTCATTGTAAACTTACGAGTAGAAGGGTTATAGCATCTATACCATTTCTGCTACAAAGAATAACCAATAAAGATGCACTTCTCAGCTTTTGGATCCAACTTGGACCTCAACTCATCTGACACATGAACATAGGCAATGCAACAAAAAATTTTCAAATGAGAAATATATGGTTTCCTACTAGTATACATCTCCTCTGGCGTCATGCCATGTATTGCTGCAGTGGGAGTCCTGTTCATTATGTAAACTGCTGTAGCAACTGCTTCAGCCCAATAATAATTTGGAAGGTCTTTTTCATTTAGCATGGCCTGAGATACCTCTCTAATATGCCTGTTTTTCCTTTCTGCAAGTCCATTTTGCTGTGGGGTATGACTGCATAATATTGCTGCTTTATGCCATGCTCCTGTAGGAACCTTGCAAACTCATTTGAGAGGTACTCTCCCCCTCCATCTGACCTTAGGCATTTTATTTGCAGGCTTGTTTCTTTTTCAACGATAGCTTTAAAAGCTTTGAAGTTCCCAAACACTTCACTTTTCTTTTTCATAAAATGCACCCAAACTTTTCTGCTATAGTCATCAATAAAAGTGATAAAATAGTGACAGCCTCCAATAGATGTAGCTTTAGTAGTCCACACATCAGAGTGGATTAATTCCAATGGCTTCTTACTCTCTTAGGAAATGGTTTCCTTGCATGTTTTCCAAATTGACAGGCTTCACATACCCCTGCAATAATATTTTGGGCCTGCATTGATTTAAGTTGTTGTACATTAACATGACCAATGTGTTTATGCCAGATATCAATATCTGCAACTACATCGGTCCCATGTGCAAACATTGCTACACTCAATTTAGGCATGTCCGCATCCAACATAAACATCCTGCCCTTCTTCTTTCCTTTTGCTATCAAGCGACTGTTATTTTTCATATCCTCAACAAAGCATCCATGAGGATTAAATATGACCTACAAGCCCTGCTCAACCATTTGACCAAGAGAAACTAGGTTCTTGGTGATATTCAGAACATGAAATACATCAGACAAGTATTTCTTTTTCCGATCTTGCATAGACAAAGGAATTTTATCAATTTGCACAATAAGATGTGCAGTATCATCACCAGTCTCCACAAATCCTGGTCTTTGTATTTTCCTTGCATCCTGCATCCATTCTGCATGACCTGTCATGTGGTCTGATGCACCTGAGTCAACATACCACACATCATTTCTTTCTTCTGCACTTGTCATAGAATTGGTCATGTGCTACACCATAAAGAGATGCTCATTTCTGTCATCACCCTGTCTACTAGAGGATGCATAATTGCCTTGCTGCAATTTTCCATTCATAATGTCATTCTGCTTTTTGTAGTAGTCTTTAGCCATATGACCCATTTTACCACAATAGTAGCATTTGACATTGCTGTTTGCATTTTGGCCTCTCTGCCATCCACGACGACCTCTTTGGCTCCCCCTACCTCTAGAGTTACCACGTCCTCCTCCAAAGGACTGGTTTTCTTGAGTTTGCTGCATATTCTGATTTTTACCTCTACCTCTGCCTCTACCTCTTCCAGCATTTGAGTATAAGATAGTTTCTTTTGAAGTTCCTCCTAAAGAAGATGCACCACCATTTCTCTGCTCTTCAGAAATTAGAAGAGCAAAAAACTCCTCAAAATCAGGAAATTTTTCACGGACGGCAATGGATGTCTAGAACTGTGCATAATCCTTCCTAGATCATTCAAGGTCACGGAAACTAGATCATCATCTTCCACTAGTGACCCAATGGAAGCAAGTGCATCTGCAATTTTCTTCACCTTCATGTGGTAGTCATTGATGCTCATATTTTATCTCTGCACATTGTGCAACTCCTGCTTGAGCTGCATTTTCCTGGCTTGCGTATTTGTGCTGTACATTTTTGCCAAAGTATCCCATGCCTTCTTTGGCGTACTTGCATCCTGAATATGCACAATCATAGAATCCAAAATATTGATAGATAGCCAGTACATAACTTTTATGGCTCTCTCATGCCATCCTTTAAATGCTTGCATTTCCTGTTGATTGGGAACATTAGGAAGAACTGGTTCTTCTTCATTTCCTATAATGAACTCCCAATAGCCTTTTCCCATAAGGAAATTTGTCATTCTAAACTTCCATGCTTGGAAGTTGTTCTTGTCAAGCTTTTCAGTGACAATCTATGAAAGAGAATCAGATGCCATTACAGAACACTGCAAAAAATTATGTCACTGCAAAAAACACAGCTTCTGCCTCACACGGGCAAATCTGCAAAACTGACGAAGGTGGTATTTGACCACACAGTCACTTCCTAGTGACGATTTTGCATCAATAGGAAATAAGGATGATTCTATAACTCCCAGTATCTCTGTGCACAGGCATACGATCCAATTTCTGTGGCAACTTTTCATCGACCTGCAGAGCAGTGGTCGCACAGCAAAAACCGGGCCTTTTTCTGAGTGCCTGCGAAGAACTTTCGCCTTCAAAATGGGCCCCGAAATGGCCTCGAATCAAAAAAATAAAGTCACCATGGGCTTTGCCCTCACCCGCAGCATATATTGCCCTCTTGCCACACCGCGAAGGGCATCTCAATCTGAGACAGTGCACTCTTGCACTTCTAGCTGTGCTACCTGCAGAGATTTGCTCCCAAACTCAAAAAAGGAAAGCAACACTGGTCCTCTTACCAGGACACTGCAAACTTGGTTTGCTTTCTTGAGCTCCTTACCACAAACCAGGCTTTGATACCATGTGAAGATAGTGGGAGAGAGGGAAGGAGTCTCACTTGCGGCTTTCTCGCATACACAATGGGGGAATACACACAAAGGTGGAGGCTAAAAACAGTTTTCCTCTTCTTAGTTGTGAAAGCCAAAAGAACTCTAGTAAAAACAAATAGGAGAACCCTATATGTGGATCTCAAAACCAAACTCAGCTAACTAAGGTGGCATACTAACTGAGCCATGAACTAGAGTAGATAAGGATAGCTGTCATCTAGCTATTATTCATCGACGGTGTACCAACCGCATCTACAGCTAAGAAGTCGGTGACATAAATGCACAATGGTCACCCTGGCATATCACGAGTGGAGCTTGATATCTCAACAATACATTTGTGGGGTGTGGATCCTTTGGGGAGGAGACTTGATGGAGATAGGTGAAGCTTCCTTGCCTTGAATTACTTTTATTTTTTCATTTTTTTTAAAGAGACTGCGTTGTTTCTTTTGCAAGAGTGTGTTGATTGTTGATAACAGTAGGTACCTAGACAATTGAAGGTAATTTTGTTGTTAATTCTTACTATAATTTTTCCATAGTAATCTAAGAGATGGCTCTAGACTTATACATTTTGTGTTGCAATCTTAGTGCCACAAAATTGTATGAAGAAAGAGGAAGACAAGTTGAAGAAAATTTATTTAATTTGAAAAGTAATGCATGGACCCTCCTGCTTCCAAAATCTGAATGGACCATAGATACCAAAGGACCATTGAGGGGAAGCATGGAGAAAAGTTAAATGTCCTTGCGATTTCTCTTGTCTACATTTGCTAAGGAAGGAGGAGTGTCTCTACATATGCTTGTTGGGGAGGGTGGGACCATTGATGCAAGAGCGAAGGTTGGGGTCCATGTCATGGGATCATGATCCAAAGGTTGTGAATTGGATCTTAACACATAGAGGTGAGTCATTCTAGTTTACATAGTTTGATGTTATGCTTGAATTTTGAGTTTTTAAGTCCTATGTTAAGAAAATACAATAAAGCTTACTTTGTGGGTACTCAATTCATTTTAATTCAAATTGAATTGTTTTGTGTGAAACATGTAGTGGTAAAAGGTCAAGCAGAGACTTCTACATCAACACCTCTTATTATGGTTCTCTGTCTCTGTCTCTCTCTCTCTCTCTCTCTCTCTCTCTCTCTCTCATTTTTACAAGCACTTTGGTCCATATGGCTCTAAGGAAGATTTCCTATTGTCTTCCTCTCATCCTCTCTTTCTTCTTTTTTCTATCTTGTAAAGTATCTAGCCACTTGCATAGATTGTTAACCATGGCGGTGGTTAACATGCCCCCCTTCCTACTCATGATCCATCCATGGATCAGACTTGGTGCATGATGTCAAACTTAAAGGCATTGTTCATGATGCGGTGGTGGTTGAACAGCCTTTGGGAGATGTGGCAAAATGGATAGAGAGGCTTCCCTTTCTTTTGGTGATAGATTTTGTGTGTTTGAAGGGGCTATGGCTGGTGCAAATGGGGTGTCCCTGTAGGGATAGTCTTTCAAGGAATGAGGTCCTTAATATTTAAAGCATGTGATCGACATATTAGTCACTTCATTGTACAGACACTCATTAGTCTTACGAGGACCTTGACACATATAGCATTGAATCGGTGGTCTTCTTGTTAAGGTGTTCATATCCCTTGCATGTTGAGAGACGAAAGCCATTTAGTAGATTCAGATATATTAGTTGTCTTCTTGCATAACATAAGGACTTATATAGTTGGACTGACTTAGAGTATTACTAGATTGAGAGCGAGTACTCCCACTAAGGGCATGATCCGATTCTTCCCAATTACTACGTAGTTCCTCCACACTAACTTTGTTCAAGGAGTGATTTGCGATGGAGGTGGCCACTATAGGTGGGGCTAACAGGATATTTTGAGCACCTAAATTGCCCTTGGATGGCAAGAGTGGCTCCTTGTATTGCTAATTGTCCCTAGTTGGATGGAAATGGAGGCCCTAGCAATGTTAGTGGTGGCCTTGTTTGGTACATGGGCTGGGGATGGTCCTAGGAAATTGACATTGTGATGTCTCATGATTCCCCCATTATGCACAATGGGCACAAGAGTGTAGGCCTTGCACAAAGGCGGGGGCACTCATTAGTTGCTCGTGCAGATACCACACGATAGGTTATCTCGTCCAGGAAATGGGTGAGGATTGGTTGGGTCTTCTCTCATCTATACTCCCTTAAGTTGGCTCACCTGATTCAAAAGGTTGGTTTCCACCACATCTATATTTACACTTTTGGTGAGTGGAATTGACTCCTTGGCTTCACTCGCACTAACGGTTTTACTAGTGTGGGCTTTTCCACTAAGGGATTTTCTTTCATCTTGTCATCTAAGCACACAGTAGTCTTGTTGTGCAACTTAAATGACATGGGATTCATGGTAAGAAGATGCTCACAAAGCTTTGAATCCCATAGTCCGACGAGAAAGCATGGTAGTAATAACCACTCATCACTCATCCTCTCGTGAGGCTTGTAGTTGGTTGATGGGGCTCCACCTAGGGCCACTAGGGGCAAACCCCACTATGAATGACTTTTGGAGAGTATTCGAGCTAGTTTTCTCTTTAGGGTCTAGAGCTCTATACCACTGGCTTGCCTTACCATCCAGGCTCACCTCAAATGCAACAACTTGTGTCTCAAACATATCTTCGAAGGTATGAATGTGATGACCATCAAGATTATAGACATTTAAATAGAGGTGTATAATCTGTGCAAATTGAGGGCTGATGTTTAGATTAAAGACGGATCCCTTGAAGATTTTCTTGCATGGTGGGCTCTTGTATAGGAATGTTCTACAACACAATGATGAGTAGATAGAAAAAAGGAATGGTGGCCACTAATGGTGGATTTGGGACAATTGCAAAAGTATTATTGAACTCCTCCATTTGTGCTGCAAGTGCATAGGAGGTACCCATGATTGGAAGACATAAACGTGGAGAGCTATATACAATGTTGATGTTGAAGGCCTTCAAAGCTTCGAAATCCTTCCATGATCACCATCTTGAAAGAGGCATCTAGATGGGGTAGATTCGTCGGTCTACGCCCGTTGAACAATATGTACACCAAAATGCCTCATGTTGCAAAAATGGGAGCCACCATTGGGGTATGCTTTTCTTCTTTGTGTATCTTTGGCACCTTATTTGGATTCGGGCATGTGTATCCTCCAAGAGTTTACTTGGGATGGTCCCTTTGCCATGTGTGAAAACTTTGTTGTAGTTGCTCCATGAGGGCGTGGACCTCCATAACATCCTTGCAGCTTAGCTAAAAACTCTAGAGTTTGCCATGCTACTTGTTTATGTCTGAGATATCCTCAATCACTCAGAATGACATGATCACCTGGTACTAGGTATCAGTTGGGTGGGGGCTCATATGATATGGAATCTTCTTCTTCATGGGAGTTATCACTGACCTCCTCATGGTCGTCCTTGTTATAGGGACCTTTGAAATTTGAAAAGAGCATAGGCTTGAGGATGTTATACCATGTGGCATTGCCCAAGGCTTTTGGACCCTCTAGGAGGACAACAGGCTCCTGTTGTATCGTGCTATGTGCCTGGTGTGCGTGTGTGGTGGTGTTGTGTGTTGAGGTGGTGTGATTTGATGTGGAAGGTTGTGAAGGACCAGCGATGATTGTGGTGGTAGGAGTGGTATTGGTGTGGGGTGTTGTGCCTTAGTTATTTGAATCGGGGTGGGGTGGGTGGAATTGAAAATGCCCCATGTTGTGTCAACATCTACCTCCTAAAGTCTAGTGAGGTAAGCACATGAGAATCATAAATTGGCTAAAACCAATTTGAATCATTTTTTGAAGGGCTTCCAAAACATTATTAAATAGGGCAGTAATACCGATGAGTTGATAGAGTTGACTATTTTGCATGGAAACGTGTTGAAAGATATATTTAGCATCTTGTCGGCCATATGTTTGCATCCACCCTAGACCTTGGGTCAAGGACTATGAATGGTACAGTATGTCCTATAAGTCACTTGGATTTAGCAACTTGAGCATAGGCCTATCAATTGTTGAAAACATAGAGGAAATTTGGAGTACTCCAATCATTGCCATAAAAATGTATATGATGGGGTGGTAGTGGAGGATGAGGATATCACAATTATCTTCCAAAATGATATCCTCATGAATTAGGCATAGCTATTACGGGGTGGCCTTATGCATTGATGCTATGAAGGAGAAGACAGAAGGAGGTAGAAGGTAGGGGGTATTCAAAATTCATGTGGTGCTATGTGGCGGTGGTAGAGATTGTGTTAAGGTAGTAATTGAAGGTGTCTTCAACTGTGCCTGGTGCAAAAGAAAGTGAGGTAGCACATGTGGATGAATAGAGGAGTTGTTGGTGGAGCTTGTCAGGGTCTTGTTGAGGAGGTGGAGGTAGATGTTCAACATGCAACTACTCTTGTAGCTAGATGTTTTGATCTTGCCTTTGGTGTAGGAGGATGTGCAGTTGCTCGATCTAGGTGGCCTATTGTACCAGGAGCTAAGCTTCTAACTCTAGATTATGAGATTGTACTGTATCATGCTGCTATTGATCCATGACGGCTCGGCATTGGAGTGCCTCGTATTCCTTGGCCAAAGATTTGACCCATGATCTTTCTGTGGTGAGGGCCACCTCTGTCTCTTGTAGGTTTTCATAGAGCTCCTTGGCTATCTCAATTGCCTTTAGGCTTGTGGCTTGAACCATGTTTCTATTCGCCTTTTCCTTCTTTAGTAGGGCTTGGGCCTTTTCTAGCTATTGTTGGTGGTCTTCTCTCTACATGTAAGGCATGTGTGCTTGGAAAGATAGCTGGCCAGTGTACTCCAACTTTTGAGCTAGGATGGTTTATGCAGCTTGAGCCATTGCCACCAATGCTTCCATAAAGAACCGTTCCTTTGTGGGGGCCTCCTTTTCGGTCTTCATAAGCTACACATAATTTTTTGCACAAGCATAGCTGGTGGAGGTGCATTGAGCTAAAGCCTCCATTGGAATTCTCCACCTGTCCCCTCAAGGTGGCTATGGTTGTGGCTGCTACTGGGCTTCTACGAGTTGCTTCTCTTCCCTAATCCTAGTGATGGTAGTACGGAGCTGCTTAGTGGTGGCATCGATTGATTGGCCCTCAATTGGACGAGGAGGTGAGCTTGGCCAATGGCCATGGGAGAGGTCTAGCAAGGGGACTCCTTAGCAAGGCAGCTAATTTCTTAAGTGCTTGCTCTCTTGCACTAAACTGTTCAATTGCTTTTGCTTCCTTTTTGCGGGCCTCTTTTTCTTGCTATTTTCAAGCTTTGGCCTCTTGTCTTTGCAAGGCTTCCTGCTTGACTTTGCTCTTTGACTCTACCTTTGCATATGATTCCTATAGTTGGTAGCTACTTTGGCCTTCTATCTTCTTATTTAGGGATGGAGAGGGCTTTGTAAGACTAGGCCATGTCAGTATCGGAGGTGATAGTAGCAAGGAGCTATCTTTGGAGGCATCTCTAACGTAATTGATGGGCAATGGGTCTAAGGATAGATGATGGATAATCAACATGAAGAGCATGGGGTTTTCGATCTTATACTGAGAGTGGCCGCACACATTCAACAACTCCCCACAAAAATATTCTGACCAATTTGTCTCTTGGGGCTTGTATAGTCATGCTAGTAGATTAGGTAGTATCACATTATGATGTCCTATAAATGCGACTTGGGTGAGCAGAGTGATTGCCTTGGCAGCCTTGGAGTCATCAAGTTCTCAATTAGATCAATGGGGATTTTGCCCCTATGGATTTTCACGTCATAGTTGACCAACCCTAGGAGACACTAGTTCATTTTGCACATATTGGGAGTTTGGATGTTGCTTTTACTATGTTGGTTGTGAAGTGATCTTGCTTCAAATTGCCATCTGCATGTAATCGGCCTCTCATCTTAGATGCATGATTGAATTTGTCGATGCATTTAATACTTATTCGAGGTTGAGATAGCATGGGAGGCAGTTTGCAATGGAATAAAAGTCCATGGCTTGGATCAACATGGCCACCTTTGGATCACGGGGGGCTGGTAGCTAGTTGCATTATGGTAGTACAACTTAAAATCTTTATGCCGCACCGTTACTAGAAGTGCACCACCACATCTCAAATGCTATATAGCCAATTGGTGCCAAGAGGCAAGAATCATGTATTTGCATGTCGTGCTTTGTGTGATTGGTAATGGTTTTGGCATTAGTGAGGTGGCATGAAGTTGATTGCTAAGTGGATTGCTTAGGCTCAGGATAGGGTGGCACATCTGATTGCTCCATCTAAGAAGGGAAGGGAACAGAGATTGTGCAAGAGCTGGGGGGACTAGTGGAGGGTGGGAAGAAGGAAGAGGCTTCTCAGCTTGGAATTTTTTGCTCAAAGACAAACACTATTTCATCGATGGAGAAAAGGTCATCTACCCCCATGGAGCATGTGGAGTGATATAACATAGATTAGGGAGGTGGTTTGGAATTTCGATGGATGTTGTGGAAAATTTAGGGATATTTTGGCAGCAACCTATTACAACTGCTAAAGCAACAACTACAAAATGGGTTGCCCCCTTATATAGAAATTCAGGTCACACAGTGGGAAGGCGCTTCCCATAACGTGGGAATGTAACATGACGAGTGGCAAAATTACACAAGGGGATAGCATTATTAGCACAAAGGGTCATGTTATAGCCCAACGCATTTGTAGTCAATGTGTTGCTTATATCACTTTGTCATCATGTTAGCATGGTTACTATGTTAGGAAGGCATGGCACTAAGTATTTGTGTGTTAGTGTAAAGCAGCGGGTCAACATTGTATCACAGAGTAGGTCAAGAGTCATTGTGTTGCCCATAAAGAAATGAGTTCAAGGTCACTACATTAGCAATCATTGTTGCATTAGACTTTAAGAAATGAGTTGATTTTTTGGCTTGTTTTAGGGTTTAAATGGCATGTTGACCTTCCTAGACTTTATGTATGGGCTTGTGAGTGCATGGGGAAGGTGTGCTAACACTATGACTAACTTTTGTGGATAGAACAATCGACATGACATTGTGATGGGGCTGGTCTAGGGACATTAGAACTTGAACTTGTGCATAATCACAAACCCTAGTCACTTAAGTTGAGATGCTGATCTACTTATCGTGGGCTTGCAATGCTCAAGTTGACCTATGATGAGCTAGGGAGTGCTATTTTCACCTAAGAGCCAAAACTCTGTTGCATATCGACTTCCTATTTTCACCTATTCCATGGACCTTCTATTTCCAAAAAGACCCCATGATTTGATAAATAAAACCAGACTCATGGGTGCTTGGGGTACCTTGCTTCTTTCCAAGCTGTGTATGTATTGAGTGCACCTACAATAAGAAGGGTGGATAGTGGCACCTTGGAGTTGCAAACAAATGGCAATATCGCCTCATCGGTGTTGACTTGCATAGTCTTGGCCTCAACATACATTGGAAGTAGTGTGGCCTTGAGGTCTTGGTAGTCTCACAACTGCACTAAATCTTGTGTGTCCATTGTGTGGATGGCTATATTAGAGGCCATTATCTTCAGATTAGGAGAAACATTAGGTTCTTGTGGCACTAATCCCTTTTTAAGAGTAGGTTCTTGTGGTGCTACTGCGCTAGATGGTGAAGAAGAAGTAGAAGCATAGGTGGAAGTTAGGGATTGGCCCTTGGGAACCCATTGAGGCTCACCAATTGCTTTGGATTCTAATTTTCCTTTTGGTATAGTAGGTTCTTATGTGATTGCCATGGCCATTAACGATGTTTTCCCTTGTAACATAAGGATTTGAGGGTAGAAAGTGGTTGCCTTTGAGTGTGCTAGAGTGGTGATTCCCTTCGATGGTAGAGCAATATGTGTGGGGTTAAAGGTCATTGTGCCTTTACCCCGATTATGTACAATACTCAATCACATATATAAATGAATGAAAAAGAAGATTAGGGTGTTCTGCACCCACAAAAACTTGTGTGGGTCTCTCTTTCTCTCTCTCCCTCTTCCGTTCTTGCTTCCGTTGAGAGCACTCTCAACTGGTATCAGAGCTCGAGTGATCTAGCTGAGCATGCGTGAATGCTTAGAAGCTTAGCAGCTTTGTGGGAGGAAGGAGAAGCTGTGTGGGAAGCTTTGTGGGTGACTTTACTTGCGTCCGAGTGTGCAGAGACCTTGGAGGAACCTTTGGAAAAGTCACTTTGGCTTTGCGAAGTGGTTTTGAGAGCCTGTTAAGTGTTTTCAAAGAAAAAGTCATTTTTTGAGTTTTCCCTATTCCGTTCGATGACAGAGACTCCGTATTGTCTTGTAGAGGTAACTATTGCTTGCTTTTGGTGTCCCACTTCACTTCAAGAGCTTGGAAACACCTTCATTCTTGAATCTGGGATCATTTCATTGGATTTCTGACTCACTATGTCAAATTTTGCATTTTTTTGCCCGGGTGTTGGAACTCAAGTTAAGAATGGTCAGTTCCACTGGACTTAGGAGGTCCTAAAACTTCTATGTTGCTCATCATTTGCACTCCGGTGGAGTTTACAAATAGCTCTATTTCCAAAAACGTTTTTCAGTCCGTGTGTTGGACCCAGTGATTGAGACCACGGTTTCCAAAACCATCTGTCCCATTGCATTCTGGAGGCCCAAAAATCCCTACTTGTCAGTTCTTGCACGAGTCGGTGGAGTATTTTCAGAGTTATAGATCTTTGTGTATTTGATTTCGTCTCTCTGTTATGCATTTTTCATTCTAAGGTTTTGAAACCTTAGATTTATGCCACATGGCAGTGGATAAGTGTTGACTCCCATTTCTCACTCATCGGTTGGGATTTTGGAGTTCCGACAGAAGAGAGATATTTGCAAATTTTCTTGATAAGTCCGATTATGCAATGGCACCCATGTTTTAAGGCATCTCAGGTTCTATTTTCAGTAGCGGTCTTTTCCATGGGACTATGATTTCTTGAGCATACCTTATGTAGATCACTCTGGTTGTAGTTTGAGCCATGTGCGCTCATTCGTGGTGTGCATTAAGTTGTAGCGGATGATTTATAGGCCATTTGGATGCATTGCGATCCTTATTAGATGCGCTGATAGGCCCAAATTGCCTCATGGGATGTTATTTTTATGGATGCTTTGCACATGGATGCTATATTATGCTGAGGGATAGCTTTGACACATTGCAGGTGATGCACTGATAGTGTTATGCTCTCTTGGATGAGATATTATTGATGTGTATGCCCATGGATGGTGTTTATGCTTGAGCCATTTGGCACTTATTGGCATTTTGGATTGCCATTGCAGTTGGCATTTTCTTTTGGGCCAAATTTGCTCATATGGATGCATAGTATATGCACATGAGTCCGATGCATCTTTTGATGCTTTGACCTTTGAGTTTTGGTGATATTTCACTCTATTGTGGCATACACATTTGGGTGCACCTGCTATTTGCTGTGATTCTCTCTTGTAGGCACTACCATTTGGGATTTTGCTTCATTTGCATCACGGCATCCTCTTCCATGTCTAAAAAGGAGATTTTCAACATTAAAAAGTTTGATGGGACAAACTTTTCTTTGTGGAAAGAACAGATAAGGGATGTGCTTATTCAAAAGAAGTAGATTAAACCCTTGGCAGGTATTGAAGCTAAGCCTACAGATATGTCTGAGGATGATTGGAATGAGTTGGATGCATTAGCAAAGTCTACTATTAGACTTCATCTTGCGGAGTCAGTTTATTTCACAGTAGTAAATGAGCAGACTATGGAAGATTTGTGGAAGAAATTGTGTGCCACTTATGAGAAGGAAACTGCCTCTAATAAAGTTTACCTCATGAAGAGGTTGTTTGAGCTGCAGATGAAGGAAGGGGTCTCCATTGCTTCTCACTTGAATGAATTCAGTATTATTTTCATCCAGCTTCAAGCTCAGAAGATGAATTTTGATGCAGAGACTAAGGCAATATTTCTCTTGTGTTCATTGCCATCCTCATGGGATACCTTCTGTACAACTGTCAATAACTCTACACCTGGTGGAGTACTGAAATTTGATGATGTTGTGGGTAGCTTATAACTCTGCACCTGGTGGAGTACTAAAATTTGATGATGTTGTGGGTAGCTTGTTGGCAGAGGAGATTAGATGGAAGTTTATGGATGGCAATAGGTAGGATGAGTCTTAAATGTGCAAAGGGGCAGATCACAGTTCAGGGGGAAGTCCTAAGAAAGAGGGAAGTCTCGTAGCAAATCCAGGGCACGAAACATTGAGTGTTACC
This sequence comes from Dipteris shenzhenensis, assembly GCF_047967505.1. Taxonomy (NCBI): domain Eukaryota; kingdom Viridiplantae; phylum Streptophyta; class Polypodiopsida; order Gleicheniales; family Dipteridaceae; genus Dipteris; species Dipteris shenzhenensis. The sequence goes on from NC_141606.1 coordinate 14,630,987, forward strand.
ACTGTGGCAAGAAGGGCCATATGAAAAAGGATTGCTACAAGCTGAAAAAGAATGCAAATTGGGGTGCAAATAAGAACGAAGAGAGTCCAAGGGAGGACAAAGAAAAAGTGAAGATCGAGGAGATCAATGCAGTCACACATGATAGTGACAATGACGTTCTCTTCATGTCTAGTTTATCTGCAGAGTTGCCTACCACTTTAGATGATGCATATTCCCAGGATTGGATTTTGGATTCTGGTGCTTCATTCCATGTTACTCCCCATAGGGAATGGTTCTCCACTTATGACAGTGGAAAGACAGGTTGTGTGCATCTTGGAAATGACTATGCATGTGACATAGTGGGAGTAGGTGACATAAAGTTTTCTTTTGCAAATGGGTCTACATTTATTTTGAAACATGTGAGACATGTGCCTAAGTTGACCAAGAGTCTTATTTCAGTGGCTCAGCTAGATGATGCTGGTTTTCACACCACTTTTGGCTTTTAGAGTTGGAAAATTTAGAAGGGCTCTATGCTTTTGGCTAGGGTGCCCAGTGTGGGACTTTGTATCCCTTACATGTATCAGGGGTATTTGATCATGTTGTTGCAATAACAGAGCAGCCAAGCACTTCTTTGTGGCATTGCAGGTTGGGGCACATGAGCCAAAATGGAATGAAACTCTTATGCCATTTCGGTTATGTACCACATTTGAGTTTCTCTGATTTTGAATTTTGTGAGCATTGTCTCTATGGGAAGTAGACTAAATCAGCCCATAAAAGAAGGGGAAAGAAAGAGTTTGAAAAGCTTGATTTGGTGCATTCAGACATATGTGGTCCCATGCCTACACGGTCATTAGGCGGGGCTGAATACTATGTGACATTCATTGATGATGCAACTAGGAAAGTATGGGCTTATGCTATAGCTCGGAAGAGTTATGTGTTCCAGGTATTTCAGAAATGGCTAGCCTTGGTTGAGAATCAGTCAGGTAGAATGCTTAAATGCCTACGGACTGACAATGGTGGAGAGTATCTCTCTCATGACTTTTAGCATTTCTATGATACACGTGGGATTAAGAGGGAGCTCATATCCCCTTGTACTCTAGAGCAAAATCCAGTTGCAGAAAAAATGAACTGTACCATTCAAGAAAGGTTGCAATGCATGCTTTCCAATGCAAGTCTTTCTGGTGGTTTTTGGGCTAAGGCAATGAAGACTGCAGTGCATGTGATCAATAGATCACCTGAATGGTGGTATTCCTAAAGAGGCATGGAGTGGCAAGAAGCCCTCTTACTCTCATTTGCATATATTTGGGTGTGAGGCATATGCACATGTGCCAAAAGAGCTTCAAAAGAAGCTAGATCCTAAGTCTAGGAAATGCATCTTTTTGGGTTATGGTGAAAGTGGAGAGATGGGCTATTGTCTCTGGGATCCAAAAGCAAAGAAGATCATACACAGCCATGATGTAGTCTTCAATGAGAAGAAGATGCATAAGGCACCCATGAGGGATGTGGAAATGAGGAGAATCACTTACCAGGATGTGAATCCACCTACATATGTTGATAGACAGCAAGCTGTCCATGCACCAAATGTGCAAGAAATGGCACCACCAAATACTCCCACAGGTATACAATCAAGGGTAGATGATGGATCATCTATTGGTGGAAATGATGAGCCAAATGTGGCTGATATGCAGGTGGGACAGCAAGCTGAAATGCCCTTGAGAAGATTATCTAGAGTGCCTAGACCGCTTGATAGGTTTGTTCCAGGGGTAGACTATGTGATGCTTACTGATGATTGCGGGGAGCCTTCTTGCTATAGAGAGGCTATGATGTGCGAGGATCAACACAAGTGGGAGTATGCTATGCAATCAGAGATGACTTCACTTATGAAGAATAAGACTTGGGACTTGGTTTCTTTGCCACATGGAAAGAAAGCATTGCCATGTAAATGGGTCTACAAGATGAAGGTCACAGGTGATGATGTGCCTAGGTATAAGGCCTGTTTGGTCGCTAAAGGATTCAAGCAAGAGAAGGGTGTGGAATTTGATGAGATATTCTCTCCAGTTGTGAAGATGACCACACTTAGATGCATGCTTGGACTAGTGGCAGCAGAAGATATGGAGCTTATGCAGATGGATGTCAAGATAGCTTTCTTGCATGGGATTTGCATGAGGAAATTTACATTGTGCAGCCGGAAGGCTTTGAAGAAAAGGGCAAAGAGCATTTAGTTTACAAGCTAAAGAAGAGTCTCTATGGTCTTAAGCAAGTGCCTAGAGAATGGTATCAGAAGTTTGATGCTTTCATTCAGTCCCAAGGTTTTAGAAGGAGTGAAATTGATCACTTCCTCTACACTAAAAGGGCTAAGGATAGTAGCCTGATACTCTTGACATTATATGTGGATGATATGCTATTAGCTAGCAAGAATACTTATGAGCTAGATGCATTAAAGGCCAAGTTGTATGAGGCCTTTGATATGAAGGATTTGGGACTTGCAAGTCATATTCTTGGTATGCGCATCACGCATGATCGGAGTAGGAAACTCCTTTTGCTTTCACAGAAGGAGTATGTTACAAAAGTATTGTAGCATTTCAATATAGAGGGGGGGAAGGCAATGAGTACTCCATTGCCTCCATATGTGAAACTGAGTCATACAGATAGTCCCAAATCAGATGATGAGAGGGTCATGATGGCCAAGGTTCCTTATGCATCAGCGGTTGGGAGTCTTATGTATGTTATGATAGCTACTAGACTAGACATTGCATTTGTAGTGGGAGTTGTTAGCCGGTATATGGCTAATCTAGGAAAGAGGCATTGGGAGGCAGTTAAGTGCATCATGAGGTACCTGAAGGGTACCAAGGAGATGTGCATCTGCTTTGGTAAAAGAGACATGCATGTACTTGGGTACACAAATTCAGACTATGTAGGACATGTGGATAGTAGGAGATCCACTTCTGGTTATGTGTTCACCTTTGCAGGTGGTGCAGTGTCGTGGATGTCTCGTGCACAGAAGTGCGTTGCTTTGTCTACCGCAGAGGCTAAGTATGTTGCAGCCATAGAGGGTTGCAAGGAGACTATATGGCTTGATCGGCTAGTGGGAGATTTGGGGATTCATACAGGTGTACCGACATTGCATAGTGATTCCATGAGTGCTATTCAGCTAGCACAAAATCCAGTCTTTCATGCAAAGACCAAACACGTTGAGGTCAGGTACCACTTCATCAGGGAGGTACTTGAGGACAAGCGCATAGAGCTTGTTAAGGTTCATACAGATGATAACTCTGCAGATATGCTGACGAAGAGTCTACCTAGTCAGTGGTTTGAGTATTGTCATGTATTGATGGGCATTGGATAGTATGCTCACTGGTCGTTCTCCCTTAAAGGCACATTGTCCTTTAAGTGGGAGGTTGTGGGGTTAAAGGTCACTGTGCCTTTACCCCGGTTATGTACAATACTCAAACACATATATAAATGAATGAAAAAGAAGATTAGGGTGTTCTGCACCCACTAAAACTTGTGTGGCTCTCTGTTTTCCTCTCTCCCTCTTCCATTCTTGCTTCCGTTGAGAGCACTCTCAATATGTTCTTATGTGTCTACCTCCATTTTAAAGGCAAGTTCTTGTGGGACTATTGTTGCCATGCTGCTTGATGAAGTTGAAGATCACGGGGTGGCTGTGTGGTAGTTCCTGGGTACCCAAATGGGGGACGAGCATTTTCTGAGCGAAATCTTCCGAGCGTCTGAGCGAAGGAAAAAAAAAGCTTCCAACTATGCATAAATATGGCAAAAATCGATCAGAAGAAAACATAGTTTCACTTAGAAATATGCAAAGTATTATAGCAATGCCTATTTTATACAAAAATCTTTAGGTGAATCTGTAGGAATGGTGAGAGCATAATGGGATGGCTTTTGAAGAAACCCACATGTAGAGTAGACTTCTCTATGAAAATTCCCTTATGATCCTTCTTATAACTTTTACTTAATAGGGGGTGACATTGAAAACCCTCTCTCAACCTATCTTCATGAAAGAGTTTCTTCAAAGAAAACTCATTGAAGCAAGCCATCCAGGTAGTTTCGCCAATGAAACCCCTTTGAAGCAAGTCTCCCAAGGTAGTTTCGCTGGCGAAACTACCTTGGACAGCACTTTTAAAAGTGACATAACTTTCATATCCAATGTCCAAATATAGTCATTCAACCACTCAAATTGATCGAAACACCCCATTTGAGCACATCTATGAAGTTATATTTTGGAAAATCTTTCATATATAGTATTAAATATTACATGTATTTTATGAGAGTGATATATAAGCCCAAGTTAATACTTATTTATAGTAATTTAAACTTCTTTAGAAACATGTCCATAAATATGCTATAAAAACACTAAAAAGATATTGCCATATGATATAAATGTGTTAATAAGTAATTATATATGCATAGTATTATTACATTGAGATTGATTATGAGGAATGTTTCTTAAAGGAATCAACACTTTTTTAAGGTAATAACAGGGGTACAAAGGGATGTCTCTAAATAAGAAAATTATGTTGTGTAAAAATGAATGAGTGACTAGTCTGTATATTTTTATGATAAAGGGATCTAGTTCTAGTGAAAATAAAAGTGTAAAAACCATGTTTCCTAAAGAAAAATATTTTTAAAAATCTCTTGAAAAACACGCTCGGATAAACCTGCTCATAGGTTTTTGCTCGTAAAATTGACGCATCCACCCAAATGTATGTATTACCTTTGTAGTAGCCACTTAGGAATTTTAGTAACCACTTAGGGATCCATCTTGGGTGACTCCTTTGCTTCTTGGGGTTTGTTGCATATCTTCTTCTTTGGGGTTTCCTTTGTGTAAGAGACTGAACCAGATTTGGTGTGGGAAGTAAGGGTGGCAGTGAAGCCATATGTCAAGGCTCTTCTCTTGGGTTTCGGATAGCATTAGCTTGGAGAGTATCCTTGGGTAGTCAATGGTGTCCTTTATCCTATCATTTGTGTTGGTTACTCAAAGAATCAGAGGCTTGGACCGTTAAAGTGGTGGGTGCAGTGTTGGTGGCATCCTTGTCTTTTCTCCGAGTGCCATAGGAGTGACTTCCTTGAAGGATGGAAGCACGGTCATGGTACAAGCTTTTCCACCTAGAGTAACGGCTATGGCAAGGGCACATGATGAAGTTTGACCCTTGCTAGGTGGGTCTTTAGTTTTGTTGTAGACCCGGGTGATTGCTTTATTAGAATTGTATGTTGGGGAGATCTTTAACTCTGAGAATTCAAAACCAAGTGATGTCACAGAGGTATGACTGTCGCTTGTCAAGGTTACCATTCATTCTCACCAATTAATTTGACAATTGATGGCCCAACGCTAACCTCTATCGGGTACCAAAATTTGTACTTCCACATACCCCATTGTTGGTGTGCTTTGACCATTTGCTACTTGTATAATGACATGGGTGGATTCAAGGGTTACCTCTATGATAATAAGAGTTGGTTGCATACCTCTTGGGGAATTATCTTATGACTCGCCTTGGGGTCCACAAAAGATTTAGTGAAGCAAATCATATCCTGCACTATTAAGGGGTAAAATAATCAACCCAACTTTAGTATTAGAATTAAGGGGTAAAATAATCAACTTGACTTTGTTAAAATAATCACTATTAAGGGGGAAAATAATCAACCCGTCTTTAGTATTAGAATAGTTAAGCGTCTTGACAGTTAGGAGTTGTCCCGGAGTTGTAACTCAAATGACAACTATTTAGTCAGATATAGCAAGAACATGAGAGAAAATGGGAGAGAGAATACGTGATGTGAGTTCTTATAATATCTTCTCTAATGATGAATAAAAGACAATATAACTCTAACTGATATCTATTATGTGTATTGTATTTCTATTTCTATTTTCCAATGCAATGTCTCATGACTTTTCCCTTTCCACTATGCAATGAGATTTCAAACAAGCAGCAAAAGCTAGAACTGCAAATAGCAAGGAAAGAGAAGAAGAGCTGGATGAAGATTCCGAAGAAAAAGAAGAATACTCAGATGAGGAATCTGAAGCAAGAGAACAAGACCCATACAAAAGATTCAAAGAAAAAGTTAAATTTCAGAAAAAAGATCCGAAGCAAAATAAATAGTTTTGGACAAAAGATATGAAGGAAAAGAAATAGTTTTGGACAAAAGATACAAAGAAAAAGACACAAATTCAAACAAAAGATTTGAGGAAGACAAAAAAATTAAATTTGGGTGTAGATTCCAACCAAGACAAAGAGAATCAAGCTTTTCACACCTTACCAAATAGTCCAAGGAGCGTGAATACAAATTCATCACCAGCATCATTTATAAGTCTACAGGTGAACATGCCAATTCCACCAATTACCCAATGACACATCCATAGGTAGCGAGTCTGAAATTCAAATTTTTAGAGTTTCATGGTTAAAACAACAAAGATCTAGGCAGCCATGTTTCTAAATTTGAAACCTAATGGTGGTGAGTCATTATTTTGACACCTTGCTTGGGGATCCAAAAAAATTAAAATAGTTTTTTGGCACAATTGCTAGAAAGGCAATGAGGTGGTTTAGCCCATATGGAGTGGAAAATTTTGCCACCTATAATGACTTAAAGACATAGTTTTGGAGTGGTTCTAAAAGGAGATGATGTTTGAACTTGAATGCACGACTAGATGCAACAGAAAGATTGACCACTAAAATAGTGGCATAATACTTTTGCAAGGGACTAAAGCTGAAAATTCAAAGTTTGGTTAGTGGCCTAGTACTACCAATAGGTGCAATTTGGTTCAATACCCTAGTTGATGTAGCCATAAGAGCTGAACAATGTATAGGAACAATCAAGAAGAAAAAGGAAAAATTTGAGGTGGAATCTAAAGAAGGTTTTAAAGAAGATTCTAATGTTTTGGACCGTGAATTTGAATCTAAATTTGACTCAAGCAATAATGAGTTTGATAGTGATTCAAATACTGACTCAAAGAGGAAAAGGAAGAAGGAGAAAAAGAAGGTAGTGAAGAAAAGCAAAAAGGAAGGAAAGAAGATGAAGAAAGAGAAGGTGATGTCAAAAAAGACTCCTACAACCTTTGATTTAGAGAAACTTGTGGATCAAAAGTTGTAGAATTTGGGGGTGAATCAAAATTGACCACAATTGTAGTGTAAAATTTGTAGCATACTCACCCAACCACAGCATGCTGGTACAACCCTAATGCGTGCAACAATCCACAGCAACAGTCACAAAGAACTCTAGCAATGGGCACTACTGTGGTTGCCATTGGAGCAAGTGCAAGGGTAGCTGTATAGCAGCATCAACAGTAGCAAAAACAACCACCACCACCACCACCACCACCACCACCACCACCACAACAACAACAACATTAAAGAAATTGAGGATAGCAAAGGAACTGCAACCAACAAACTAATTGGAATCAATAATCATTGGGACAATGTGGATATTGCTCAGGTACGGATGGCCACTAGCTAGGATGCCATTGTGCCCTATGGGGGTAAAGCATTAGGTTGAAAGAGGAATTCCAACTGTACAATATGTCAATCAAGGTCCATCACCACCTTAAGCAGCACAGCAACCCCTGCAAGCCAACACAATGTTGATACAAGAATTATTGAATACTTTAGGAGATGGAGTAGTGGCATACCAAAAGGGTTGGCAGCACGACCCGCATGAGTTGTGTGGAGGTTGTGTGATTGCTCGGGGTGTATCTTGATTGAAACTTCATCAAAAAAATCATCAGGATGGAAGTTTTGACAGTGACCAGATCAAAAGGACTAGTGTAGGAAAAAACATAGGCAAAGAAAGAAGTGAAAGAGAAAGCACTAAGATGGAAGGGCCAGGAAGAGATCTAGACAATAGCATTGAAAGAAATTCAAAAGTCACAAGCCCAAGAGGCAATAATAAGAGTTTAGCAACCGGTGGACTCATAGGAATGGACCAATCTAGCAAATCCAAAGCATAATGTGATCAACAATCTGACAACATGTCCAAGAAATAGCCCCCTGTCAAGTTTGAGAAACATTTCGATTAATGATTTGATTATAAATCCGACTACAAGTCTAGCAAGTAGCCCAAATTTACAAAACCAGTTGGTAGTTAAGGAGCAAGGGGCAACTAGCCAAAAGTAGGATGAAGAGAACCTCTCAACCAAATTGTTTCAAGCCCTGAAGGAAGCATATATCAAGGTTACATTGGATCAACTATTGGGTTTGGCTCCTATGTTTTGTGAGAGCTTGATTAAGTAATTGCAAGAGGGAACAAGACTAGAATTTCCTTGTAAAGAAGAGTTTCAACCACTTGTGCAAGAACCGCCAATGATGGAAGTGGGACCTGATGATGTGGACTATAAGGTCTCGATAATTTAAGTGCATTGTAATGGCCAAGAAATACCAAGAACATTGCTAGATTTGGCTCAGGTGTGAATATCCCCATACATAGTATGTATGAGAAGATGGGTTTGAAGGAGTTGGATGAAGCACCTTTTTAGGTCAAAATGGCCGATCAAAGATGAGTTCAACCACTAGGTATTGTTCAAAACAAGCAAATTATCATTCAAGGCATATCATTTAAATTAAAATTTGTGGTCCTTTAGACGGAAAAGGGAGACTTTTCATACCTGATACTATTGGGAAGGCCATGGTTTAAAATAGCCAGGGTGAAACAAGATTGGGTGCCTCTAAGATCATAGTTTGAAGTGCAAAAAAGAAACTCCACCTATACATGGTCCCAAAGGTGGTACTGGAAAAAGAATACAAACCATTGATTGCACACACACTATGGCAATATGTTGTTAGAGATGATGATGGGGAGTAAGAATACTTTGATGCGAATCCATCCATTGTGCCACTGTTTGAAGTCGATATGGGTTATATTGCACAATGACATGCGGTTGAAGTGGTAGTAGCCTATCAAGTCATGTTGACAGAACCAGTTAAAGTCTAGCAAAGATAAGGAAAAGAGTAGGTCAATCAAGAACCTCAAGAAGATTTGGATGAAGACTCCGCGCAACAAAAATGGGGCATGAATGTCATTCACAAAGCAGTAGAAGCCTAAGAGGAGCAGATGCAAAAAATAGCAATGGTAAAAGAAGATGAATTGGAAGAATTGAATTTGGACACGGTAGAAAAGCTACAAATAGTAAAACTTAGTGTACATGTGGAAGGAGCATTAAAAACAGAATTATGCAATTCTTAATGAAATTTAAAGAAATTTTTGCTTGGGAATACCTATGTGCTCACGAACATAAATCTAAAAAAAGATGCAATTCTAGTTGTGCAGTAGAGGTATCGAATGAATCCTAACTATGCTAAGTTGGTCAAAGAAGAAATTGATAAACTAATTAGAGTAGGTTTGTCTATAATCTACAAAAAAATTGACATGGCTTTCCCCAATAGTCATAGTCCCCAAGAAAAATGACAAATTGTGAGTCTGCATGGAATACAAAAAATTGAATATAGCCACTATTTCCAACCCCTTTCCTCTACCTTTTTGTGACACACTACTGCACTTTACACTTTAAGCTCTGATATTTTACACTTTACACTTTATACATTGATAAATGGAAAAGGCAATCATTTCTCATTTATATGCCATGAGTTGATAACTTGTTATAATTAGGAAAACTGGATGTGGAATGGGAACATGGCCTTATAACATGGAGTCTGTCCTTCAATAATGATAATTAGAAAATGCCAACAGGAAATCAAAAAAAGGTATAAGTATATGGAGGTTATACCTGGAGATTTTGACCTTGAGAATTCCCTTGGTCTTGGTTGGAACACCCATATTTATGGTTTGTTTGAGATTCCCACTTTTTACTTGGATTTCACTAACATTTTATATACATTTCTTCATATCTTTAATTGCCCACCTCTCAGTACTATTGAATAATAAAATGCCAGGATTTGATTATGCTAATATAGATCCAGTGACACAGATAACAACTGTGTGTTGGCATTGAAGCCTGTAGTCCCACAATTCATGTGGTCTTATCCTTTGGGTTGGGGGTCGGCCACACACACACACACACACACACACACACACACACACACACACACACACACACATGCACAGATATTTGCACACCCTTACATACACATGTACATTCACACATACAACTGCACACACGCTTGCACGCGCGCACGTGCGCACGCACACACACACACACACACACACACACACTCTCTCTCTCTCTCATCAGCACACGAGCACTACTTCCTAACACCTAAATAATTCAGTTATACAATGCTTTTAGCCCCTTATCCTAATTACTCATTCTCACACTTACAGCATGTTGTTCATTCTATGGTTAATGTAGGGTACCACTAATTTGGTGGAAGATTGACCTACTGAGAGGTCGGGCATGAAGAAGGGATGCCTTCTACATGATTTGTGCATGGAGTTTATGACATCTGCATTGGTTTAGTATGGATTGTGCCTTTATGCAGCAGGGCAATGACACTCTATGTCTGGGTGGTTTGTTTTCTTTACCAACTCAATATAAAGAAAAATTATTGTGCTATTTTTCCCTATTTTCTTTTTTATAAAAGTTTTGGATTACAATATTGTCAAAAGGTACTTCAATTTAGTTTTATATATTTATATTTTTCAACTAGTGCTTTTTACAATGCTCATTGTAGCGCTCTCCTCCTCCTGGCGTGCGTTTGTAACTACACAAACGAGCCTAACACAATTGACTCTCCCTACACTGCTTGGGAAAATCTTGCAAGAAGACACTATTTGAACATTCAAATGCAATGCAATATAAATTTCATTTTCCTTTCATTCTTCCTGACTATCTCTCTCTCCCTCTATCTGTACATTCCTCTTGTCCCTCTCTTTCTTTCGTAGTCTCTACAGTGCCTACATAAAGGAAGCACACAAGGGTGAACATAGTAATGGTAGCTATGTCAGGACACACATTCCTTCATAAACCATCATTTTATTCACACAAAGCACATGTACATCAATAAATCCCTCCTCATCCATAATGGATACATAATCATGTTATTTCAAACCGTTAAATCATTATTGTATTTGTAGAAAGGTATGGCTATGCCACATGGCTATCAATGTTCGAAGAAAGCATGACTACATAGGGATTACACGCAGAAAATGCTACGATGATGTGGTGTTGATGTTAGCATATGTATGAAATCTGTACCACTACACACAGCATGGTTTACGAAGTTGTTTGGGGCTAGAAATTCCCTAAAACGTGGCCTAACAGGAGGCAGAACTGATGCAGCAACGAGGTGCCTATTTGGAGATGGGCCAGATCTAGGTCCTAGATCAGGTCAGGTTAGGGCTACTTGAGCTTGGGCTAGTGGCAGCCTAACATCTACAAAAAGCTTTAATTTTTCCCCAAATAATTTAAAGGTTTTGGCTCTCTGTTGACCTATTCTTTCTTTATTGGTGAATAAAAGTTTTCCATTCTTTATTTATGTGATTGAAAAGACAGCTAAAAGTCCCGTTTGGACAATAATGAGTAGAACATGCTATTAGGTGTAATAATTGAACATAATAAAGTTTGTTTTTTGAGAGAAATAAAACTTTAAGGGTCAAGGGAGGAAAAACTTTTAGACTTTGAGAAAACATAAAAATTTAATCAAAATATATTTTCTGATGTAGTGGAGGTCCTTGTTAATTTGTAGGCATGATGCTTGAGAAATGCATGAATTCAGCAAGTTTTTAGTTTTTGACTATGCAAAATATACATTTTCTTGAAAAAGTTATAATGTCAATGAATTTTGAGGGAATCTATAGTGGGTGCCAATGTCACGTACTCGAAATAGATGTTACACTATTAGAGATACAAGTATAAATTTGCACACTTAAGGATTACAAATCCAAATCTGGTGTGAGCACTGGAAGGAAATGGTATCTACACCTGGATAAGGTCCCGATAGGCATCAAGGCTTTGTATCCTTGGCCCCCAGTATCGATGCAATTATTGAGGATCTAATTGCACATTATGTGTCATTAGATACGGGTCACCTATTTGTAGGTCCTCCATCTAGTTTTCCATCCATCTCCCTTTGGTGCCATAAGCCAACCTCTAAGGGGCTCAAGACCTCAATAACTCATAGACATTTTAGGATGGTTTGGCCTCCTAGTTTTGAAGACTGGCTTGTTCGTGCCATCCATGACTTTGCTCCACATCTACGTGGACATGGATGAAGCTGAGAAGAGACAATAAGTAGACCTTGGGTCAACCCACACTCAACACAAGAGTTCCATGTGATGAGTCACTGTAGTCATGCCCTATGCATATCCAAGTGGCAAGTGTTCGAATGGCTAGAGCAAGCATCATGATGCCATGTAGGTAGGTTTGAGTTTGAACGGGATCACACTTTTCTCTAGCAGATACTTTTGTATGTCAATCATCCAAGTGTGAGAGAGAGTCTTTTTCTTTGAGAGGGAGTGTTATGCCTTGATCTAAGGAAAGCATTTGCAAGCTACACACAATGGTTATTTCACAAGCACTATTGTAGCTATGGCTATTTCTAAGGGTTGAGATGTTATTCTTAATACAAGTACAAGTTGTGATTTAGTGTGTACTTGATCTCATTGTAATTCTTCCCCGCATATACTCTTTCTCTTTTTCCCATCTTCATAAAGTTTTGTCCATGTAGCACAAAACCTCTGTGATATATTGCATGATGTTTGACCTTTGCACCCAAGTAGTGAGGAAGCTCCATGGGTGCGTTCAAGCGTGTGAAAAAATGGTGAACTCTCTCTCTCTCTCTCGTACTCCCATATCAGCCCCCCCCCTTTGTTTTCTCTTGTTCCCCATCTCCTTTCCTCACACACACACACACACACACACACACACACACATTGAAATAAATTGTTAATCTTTCTTGTCAATGTTATGGCACTAGACTCTCTCTCTCTCTCTCTCTCTCTCTCTCTAAGCTGTTTGTATGCACTATTAAATAAACCATGGATTATTCTTGTCCATATTATTGCACTATGAAATTCTCTCTCTCTCTCTCTCTCTCTCTCTCTCTCTCTCTCTCTCTCTCGTACTCCCATATCAGCCCCCCCCCTTTGTTTTCTCTTGTTCCCCATCTCCTTTCCTCTCTCTCTCTCTCTCTCTCTCACACACACACACACACACACACACATTGAAATAAATTGTTAATCTTTCTTGTCAATGTTATGGCACTAGACTCTCTCTCTCTCTCTCTCTCTCTCTCTAAACTGTTTGTATGCACTATTAAATAAACCATGGATTATTCTTGTCCATATTATTACACTATGACATTCTCTCTCTCTCTCTCTCTCTCTCTCTCTCTCTCTCTCTCTCTCTCTCTTTCTCTCTCTCTCTCTCCATCACATCTTATAAACAAAAATTATCAATCTTCTTTGTCAATGTTATTGCACTATCATATTCTCTTAGTTTCTTCCCATGTCTTTGCCCTCTCTTCCAAACAAATGATTATAAATTAAGTCCCACCTTCACATTTAAGGATTGGCATGAATCTTGTCCATATCTTGAAAATAAACCACTCAAAAATATTATTTTCACTAGAAGTTGAAACTTGAGATAACATATAATGAAGTAAACTTTACACATGAATGATTGTGGAATAGACTAGGAATTCAAACTTTAAAAGAAATATTATAATTATACTATGGAGTCTTGCATAGATACAAAAGTCACATCATCACATCCCAAAAACTCTCCTTGAATTATATTCTAGTTTTCTATTATCATTCATGCATAGTCATGGATATGTCTACTCACGAGATAGCACCATAGCCTCCTCTATCATTGAGAGCATAGGTTGATGGATGATTCATGAACATGTGCTCATTTTGATGAGACCCATTACTCTTAAAAGCACAAAGTAGATATGTTTGCAAGTAGATGTGTTTAAGGATTGGCACGAATCTTGTCCATATCTTGAAAATAAACCACTCAAAAATATTCTTTTCATTGGAAGTTAAAACTTGAGATAACTTATAATGAAGTAAACTTTAGACATGAATGATTGTGGAATAGACTAGGAATTCAAACTTAAGAGAACTTGTACTTCTTAAGATATTATTAGTATACTATGGAGTCTTGCATAGATACAAAAGTCACAGCATCACATCCCAAAAACTCTCCTTGAATTATATTCTAGTTTTCTATTATCATTCATGCATAGTCATGGATATGTCTACTCATGAGATAGTGCCATAGCCACCTCTATCATTGAGAGCATAGGTTGATGGATGATTCATGAACATGTGCTCATTTTGATGGGACCCATTACTCTTAAAAGCACAAAGCAGATATGTTTGTATCAAAGTAGGATTATGGATTGATTCTATTGGCAGTAGAAAGGTTGTTTTAGGTAGTGATGATTGGCACAACTTCTAAGGCAGATGACATAGGATTGATAGGCTATGCAATCCATGTGTGTTGTCAAGAGTATCTAGATGTATTTCTTGGCTGACCTTTGTGGGGATTTGAGTTTGTGATACGAAGATCCCATATTTTAAGGCCAAGATGTTGTTTCAAATGTTTGGTCCGTAAGGGTGGGGGGGGAGGAGGGACAAGGGGGGAAATATGGTTTTTGTGACAAATCCCTTCACAAGGCATAAGGAAATATATCATATGTGGCTAATAAGAGAAGGCACATATTTGAAGGAATAATGCCTCAAGTAGGCATTGTATGACACGTGGATGAAGGAACGACTAATGCCATAAGGTGCTTGGGTATAGTTAAAAAAGTTTCTTTGGATCCTCTCTCATAATCTCACTGAAGTTTTTGGAGAGTGAGAGACACAGCGTGGCTAGGAGGAAGGGGGAGTGGGACCCCCCACTACTTGGCATGACTTTTGGGCCATGTTTGTGGTTAACAATAGTTTAAAAAGGCCTATTATTTGTTGCTAAATCTTAAATTTCAGCACATGAGTATAAAAGATCTTGAAATTTCGAGTAATTTTCCTTTTTGAACCGCCTCATGTGTCTATTTTGATATCACGTAGCACTTTGACAAGCAAAATGCCACGTGGCCCCTTTTTTTTTTTACCCTTTTCACTTCTACATAGTAGAAACTTTGAAGGGTCATTACTTTTGATGCAAAACTCAGATTGAGACATTTCAAAAAGGAAAATTACCTAGAATTTTAAGTCTTTCTACTCATGTGCTCAGATTTGAGATTTGGAAACAAATTAAAGGTCTATTTCAAGCTAAAATTTTGAGGCGTATGTATGGGAATGATGATGCAAGATAATTTAAAAAAGGTGTGTATGCCTCTGTGTGTGTGTGTGTGTGTTTAGATTTAATAATCCCATCAAAAAATGAACCATACAATTAATTCAATCATTTGTTGGATGGCAGGGATTGTCAAGTGCACATTCACTGTTTCATCAAGTGTTCCCTGCCAAGGATCTAAGAAGTCTGGGACCGAGTCAGACTCTTGCAATTGCAGGTTCATCAAACGCAGCGATGAACGTGAACTTGAGTCGAGATGTCCGCCAAGCCATATGTGCCTTTAATTTTTTCCAAATCTCTTTTGTTGATCTCAGCAAGTGAATAAGTTGAATTTTGGTGTCACCACAATCGAGGATTAGATCCAAATGGGCCTTGGAGTTTGCCAATTTGCCAAGCTTTGTGAAGTTGTCGAAGCGTGACTCCACGGTCCACCGATGTGCCATCGACTAAATCCCATGGTTCAGCGCGAACCAGCATCATTTCCATCTTTATCGACCTTAAAAGGCGATAATTGGTGTTTGAGAGCTTTTCGATTTTATACACATGCTTGATGGGATTGCTGGATGACACCATGTAGAGGAGAAGTGCAAGGAGAAGTCGAGACTAGAGAAGTGCAGGTCCATGAAGGATCGTGGAGGAAACTGATATTATGTAGAAAGGAAAATGAAGTGTCCATTGCATTGCATTTGAACGTTCAAATAGAGCTGAATTGTTGGTTACAATTGACGCTATCGAAGTGTATAGGCATGCTTAACATGCGACCTTAATTATTACCATAAGCTAATGACTTGGATTATTATTTCTAACAGGCACCTGGATTACCATGAAACTCATCAACTAGCATGAGAAGTGTATGCCAGAGGTTGTGCTCTTGAACCATGGATATCATATTAGAGGTGAAGGAGCTTAAGCTTCTTGATATTTATTGATATCATGTGAGAGCAGGTTATTGGCACTTCTTTTATGATTTATGATTCGACTAGCCTACTCGCGTGACGATTTATCTACGAATAGAAAAGAGGTGCACATGATTCGCATTTCTTTTTACTGATAGGACCACATGTTATTGGCATTTCTTTTGGAGTTCCTAATTTCAACTATATCGTGAGAGTTGCTAGCGAATGAAGAATAAGAAATTTAGGTGAGTGGAACCAGGTGAGCGATCACAATTTAGGCGAGCGATTGCAGTTTAGGTGAGCACAACAGAGTAGCCCGAGTTCTCTTTTTGTATTAGATCTCAAAGTATAGGGTTAAAATTTCACACAATTTATGTTAAAACTCCCTTAAAAAACAATGGAATTACACACAACATATGGCTAAAAATCAACATCAAGAATTTACACATATATAACTCTACTAAATTTATCCATTTCTACTACATTTGGTTCATGTATCTGTCATGGACTTATTTAATTAATTTTTTTCACATTTGTTTGTACATTGTATTGAACTCTGCTTCCATACTGACAAAATATTCATGAAAACCAACCAAGAGCAAAGTATTGTAATAGGAGGTAGAAGCGAGGACGTGGGAGGGAAGGCAAGGAACTTTGTTTGGAAGGGAGCAAAAGAGAAAGTTAGGGACCAAAAGAGAAGGGCCAAGTACCAAGGGATAGGGGACACTGTAGCGAGGAATGTGTAGAAGAATGTTGGAAAAGTGGCTGTTGAAGGGACACTTTAAAATTCTCATGCACACACCTCCTCCCCAAAGATTCCTTTTTAACTCCTCTACCAACCTCTCCCTCATTTTCTAGGCCTATCTCATCCTCCTCAAATCCCTCATCCCTCCTCCCTCCTCACTCCGCAAACCCCTCCTCCCTCGCCTCCGTCCTTCTTCCTCCCTCGCCTTCGTCCTCCCTCCTTCCTCCTCAAATCCCTCCTACCTCGCCTTCGTCCCCCCTCCTCCCTCGCCTCCTTCATCTTGCCTCCTCCCTCGCCACTCCACCCTCGTGGCTCCTCCCTCGCTGCATGGCTCCTCACGCTTGGCTCCTCCTATGACCTCCTTCCTCATCACTCCTCCCTCAGCGTGCAGCTCAGAGAGAAGCTTCTCCCTCCTCCCTTGCCTTCGTTCTCCCTCCTCTCGAAATGCTCCTCCCTTGCCTTTGTCCACTAGAATGTGCACTAGAATGTGAAGAACCCACCATTTGCACTAGGCGCAAATGGCTCCTTGCAGACCATTTGCACTAGGCGCAAATGGCTCCTTGCAGAGCCAAATGGCCCAAGAGGGCCTAGTGGTGGCTGAAATGCCAATGGCTCCTGGCAGAGCCAAATGGCCGCAATTGCCTGGGGCCGAAAAAAATGACATTTGCGCTGGGCGCAAATGGCTTCTGGCAGAGCGAAATGGCCCAAGAGGCCACAGAGCTCCGACGCAAAGGTGAAGAATGCTAGTTCGTCAGAATTTTTCTTCTGTCCAATGCTACAGGGTGGGAGAAATGTTAAAACGCCTTCCGGTTTGCTTCCAGTCAAAAGAGTCTGCCTCAGAGTGGGAGCACTAAAGAAAAGGTGTGTAAGAGATCATGAAAAGCGACAATAGGTCGTATAGAAGCTTTCATTACAATCAAAGAAGTAGGTGCATAGATATTGAAGTAGATGCTTCTGCATTAGCACAAATTGAGAGCAGAAGGCAAAGAGACTGGACACTATGAAAACAACGGTGTGATCACTGCAAAGCAAATCTTAAGGCCAAGCGCAGCTATGGAGAAATCGCGTTTCTTTTGGCACGCTCGTCACCTTTCTTGCCTTCAAACTTTCATCAGCACATTTTCCCCCTGTGAAGTGCAAGATGCGGTCAAGCTCTTCGCGCGCAAGCTCTTCAGAGCTGGTTTCTCAAATTAGGTCGATCTGAGGATCGACGAGTATGATGGTGCGGTGTAAGTACAAACGAGCTAAGTTACAATGCAATTCAGCTTCACCTAAGTGAATCTGCCGCTACAGTTGCCAGAAGGGTCAATCTGGCTCTGCCCAGGAAAGCATCCTCCCCCACATACAGCCTTGTTGAGAACCAGTGCATGATAGACATCTTTCAGGGCATCAATCTGTGTTGGGAATTCCTCAGTACGGAACGCAGACAACAGGGCAATAGCTTTGGATGGCAGACTAGTGTTCCAGATGAGAAATGCTCGCTACTCTTGTGAGTGCACAAGAAAGATAGGGCAAGGTTCCTTTCCCCTTACATTCAACACATAGTCGATCACGCAAAAGAAATCAAGTGCAAGAATCGAGATAGAATCCTCTCCACAAACTCAAAGGCCCCATACCACGAGGGCTCTTTGTGGGACTCTGTTCCCTGCAAGCATCCTTCCATGTTCGAGACTTTGGCGCTGGATCCCTCAGAGAAGAAGAAGATAATGGAGGACCTGGCCGACTTCGCAAGCGGGGAAGCCTTCTACAAGAGGGCAGGTCATGTCTGGAAGTGTGGGTATTTGTTGTATGGGCCTCCTGGGACAAGAAAATCAATCATAATCGCCGCCATGGCAAATTTCCAGTAGTACTACGTATACGATTTGGAGCTCACGGAGGTAAAATCTAATGCAGAACTTAGAAAGCTGTTGATCCGGACTAGCAACAAATCTGTGATAGTCATTGAGGATATCGATTTCTCACTTGATTTCTTGGATAGGAAGAAGAAGAAGGCTGACAAGTCAGAAGACCAGGATTCAAAACTGGATGTTGAGAAGGAGGACATCCAGGTTATAACGTTGTCAGGGCTGTTGAATTTTACAGACGGGTTGTGGTGTTGTTGCGGGAGCGAGCGTATACTTGTCTTCACGACCAACCACATAGACAAGCTACACGCAGCATTGTTGAGGTGGAAGAGGATGGACATACACATCCACATGTCCTATTGTACTTACGAAGCGTTCAAGGTGCTAGCCAGAAACTATTTGGGGATACAGGAGCATGAGCTGTATGGCGAGGTGCAAGGAGCCATGGAGGTGGCACAAATGACTCATGCAGAGGTGAGCGAGGTGCCAGATGACTCATGTAGAGGTGAGCGAGGTGTTGATCAGGCACAAGAGGGATGCAGGCGAGGCATTGAGGGCACTGGTGAGGGCATTGCAAGAGAAGGCAGCAAATGATATCAACATGGTTGCTTGCAATAAGCAGAAGGAAGAGGTGGAAGCCAACGCGTAGAAGCAATAAGAAGAACAAGAGGATAGCAACTTTAAAGAGCAAGAGCTTGAACAAGAGGTTAGCAACAACGAGAAAGAGCTTGAACAACAACTTTGCAGCTAGAAGGAAGAAGATGAAGAACAAAACAAGCAACATGAACCATAGCTTAGCAATAACAATCAGTTTGAAAATTTACAACACACTAGCAACTGCAAAGAGTTGGAAGAAAAGTGCAAATAATCGAGCCACACACAAAAGATAACAACATTGGCTGATTGGTTGCCATTTCATTTGCCATAGCTTGAGCTTGAGTGCCCTTAGTTGGGTTGAGAGAAATATTGATGATAGTTGTTATAAGATCATTTCCCCTTTTTTGATTATAATAATTATGACTATGAATCATGACTATTTCGAGGACTATTTACCCATTTGCAATTGATTATGACTATGATTATGATTATGATTATTATGATTTACCCCTTTTTTTTCCAAAGAAAAGAAGATGATTTACCCATTTTTATTATAATAGGAATAAGTACAGGCACTGCTCCAGAGGTGACATCTGGACCTTTTGACATTATAGTCTCCTTCGATCTCCACTGAGATTGCAAGGAATAGCGGGATCCAAGTCCATTGTTGGACTCCATCTGCAATATTTTTGGAAATAACCATTATTCCATCTGAGTGAGTCTACTTGCACAAGATAATTTGCTTCCTTTTGCATTTTTCATACTTTTCTACACATCTCTAGAAATCTATAAGTCATTCAAGCTATCTAACCAAACTGATGCCATTTAAACTCAAATCCACATGACCATTTAGAGAAATCATTCCATCCCAACCAACTTGTACTAGTTTTTGCTGAAAATTGTTTTAGAATTCAAAATTCCTGCATCAAACTCCTCAGACTTCCAACATTTGATATTTTCTTCAAAATAGGATGTCTAGGGTGAATAATTAAAGCCTTCCAACATTTGATATTTTCTTCAAAATAGGATGTCTAGGGTGAATAATTAAAGCCATGCTAAATGCTGTTGTAGGGGTCGTTGCTATATAACTTGTGTAGCTCTCATTAATCTCATGATCTCTTACGCACCTTTTCATCCCTAGCCATTCAAAATGTATCTAAAGTGTCTAGCATACCATTGTTCATATGCCTTTTGTCTAGTCCACACACTAGCCTCTATTAAAAAGAGGGGTAAGTTATA